>NC_143192.1:10517500-10872500 GCF_051530095.1 Phoenix dactylifera
TCTCCTCCATGTATGTTAACCTTAGGTCATATATCTCCTGTTAGCAACACAATAAACGATACATAAATTTTTGGTATGAAGAATGAGTCTAATAAACTAGCCAGATAGTCAAGACTCAAGAAGATACTCAACTATTCCAAAATGATATATAAATCTGGAAAACCTATGATTTCTTAGTAGTTAAAAAATCTATTTCTCCTATCAGAAGTTGTCACTCTATAGCAAAGCCACCTTTAAAACTACCAAATTGTGAATTAAATGTTACCGCTCCTAACATTGTTTATTAGTTCTATGAACAACCAAAATAACTATTGGAAAAGGAAAAAGGATTTTAGTTTTAATATTTCTAAATATTATCTTTTGCAACTGCTGCAATTGGATAATGAAGCTCACACCATAGAATGATCATTCTCTGATGGAGTACAAGGCAGATTTCACCAAGATCAGTAATCAGTCCTTAATGGTTCAATCCTTGCGACCGTTTTTCTCTGTTGAAACTGGTTATATCCCCTTAGTGGGTTATACTATGAAATAACTTAATCATTGGTTCTCAATACCAATGTTCTATTGATCTTGATTCAGACAACTTGTTTAATAAGGAAACCATTTGTGAGGTTTGAAGGCAAGTACAAACCCTTTGCACACCGTAGATTATTTGATATGATTGTCATGGTCATTATTTGGTCTTTTTCTAACAATAGGAGTGTCTAGTCCATAATGTCTTTGTTTAACAAACTACCAGTTAATTAGTTGCCAATTTCATCTAGACTTAGTTTTTAAAGGAAATGCAATAGAGTTCCTTCAAAACATGCAAAGTTGCACTAATAGTCAAGGGTAGTTGCTAGTATGATATGGCAGATATCTCTGTTACTATCAACCTGTAATTTCATATGCTTCTAGTCTGGTCTATCATATAGTGATCTTTTGTTTTGTAACTTATCTTATCGTGATGAAAAACTCATTTTTTCATCAGATTTCGCATGAGTCATTATTCACATGATAATATGGTCCAGTATTTGGACATTCCGAGTCCAACTCTCCTAAGTGCAAGCTCTGAGGAGAGAGAGTGCCAACCAATGGATTGAAGTCTTGTTGAGAATTTAATAGTTGCTTGGGTATAAAATGTGAAAGTCAAGTGGCAAATGGAGTACAGTTAGATATGATTATACTATTTAAGGCCTTCTCAATAGCAAGATTTAGATCCTATAGGATGGAGGTGTTCCAATTTCTTCATGGAATAGGACGTCCTGCTATCCCACCCCATCCCAACAGCTATCCCGGTTGAGCATCCTTGTAGGTACCCTCAGTCTCTCTCCCCTTCTTCTTTCTTTTCTTTATTTCCTTGTGTTTGTTTCCTTGTCTTCATTCTTTCCTTTCTTCCTTCTTTCCTTATTTTCCTTTTTCCTTTTTCCTTCTTTCCCTTCTTTCTTTCCTTTTTCTTCTTCTTTCTTTTTTCCTTTCTTCCTTCCTTTCTTTTCTTTCCCTTCCTTTCTTTCCTTTTTTTTCTTTTTCTCTTCCTTCCTGCCTTTCTTTTTTCCCATTTCCTTCTCCTTTCATTCCTTTTTCCTTTCCCATTTTTATTCTTTCCTTCCTTCCTTTCTTTCTTCTTTCTTCTCTCAACTAAATGATTGATTCAAAAATAGATTAACGAACCTATAGATCAACTAAGAATAGCTAGTCATAACTGCCCAAGAAAGGCAACATCAATTAGTCAATTCATATTTAAAACACAATATAAGAAAGGAAGACGATGGATGTGTTATTGACTGGTCAAATCTATTGGAAAATCTATTCCACAAATTTGTGTAGATTTTGGATGAACTTTTTCTAAAGTCCAAAAATGCAACTAGAAAGGCCACTGTTTCCTTTTCTGATTGCTGGGTGCGAGAAGGGTGAATAGGATGATAAGCTTCTCTAAGAAATCTATGCATTCCATAACCTACTATCTGAATTTAGCTTGACTAGGGAAGGAGATAAGCTCATCAAAGATGGGATTCAAGCGTCAACTACTTGGCTTGCTCCATATGTAGGCTACTTAATGGATGTGGCATGTGTTACACCTTATCACCTATAATTGATTGGTTGTGCTAGGATTGTTTGTTCGAGATTTCTAAAAGAAAAGGGCTCAAGCGAAGGCAAGTTAGTGAGCCAGAACTTAAGGATTTTATCTCTAAAAAAATACTTGAGCAGGCTTTACTCAGCATGGTTGATCTCTCGAGGGAGTCCTGTCTTTCATTGTGGTGTTTGGTCCTAAAGACAACTGCTAGACAGGAGTTTTGGACTGAGTTGTTTGAAGCACATGTTAGCTTCCAAGGACCTTGGATTGTTGGAGGAATCTTTTATATCACACAGGTATGTCAGAGAAAAAGGTGAACAAGCAGATCTTTTGCAGACTCTAGGGAATTCTCAGACCTCATTAGAACTCTAGATCTTATTGATTTCGATGTGAAGGGTTTTTATGTGAAGCAACATGGGACAGAATTTTTCATTGGTTTTTCTGGACTGTTTCCGATTTCTTTAGATTGGGGAAGCTCTCTACCACCTGGTTGTTCAGAAAGTTTTCTGGAATCCTTGCTTAGACCATGTATCAACAGGTTTAGAGATTAGAAGCTTCCTGAGGAGGTTCAATCATTTTAGTTTGAGAAAATGTGGACACAGGAGGATGGTTTGGAAGGTGGTGCTAAGTACCTGAGGTCCTAAACTTTGGTGAGAGCTTAAAAGGATGTGGGAGGTGCTTGGATTGAGAATCCTTGAAGAATCCAGCATAAACTTAAAGGGTGAGCAGCAAGGCGAAGCTCCTGTTAGCTGAATCAAAGAAAAGGTTGTTGGACATAGATTTGTTGGACAAATAGGATAGATCTTCCATGGCTCCTTCGGAAAGTGAGAAAAGGAAAGTGTGCAAAGAGGAAGTATTGAAAATTTATAAAAAGGTATATTGGAAACAGAAATCTAGAATCTCTTGGTTGCAAGAGCTGGGTCAGAACTGAGTCTTCTTCCATAGAGAACTAGCACTCATAAAAGGCATAATCTCATTACTTTCTTCTGAATTGATGTTATATCTCAAAAGCAACTTTTGTTCTTCCAAGCTTTCTTCGGCAAGATGCAAGCCAGTTTTTATACCTAAATTGGGAGGCACTTTATAGTAAACATTCTTTGAATTTGATAAATTGATATCCCTATTTTCCTTGGAGGACATTAAAGAGGTGGTTTTTGCTCTTGATTTAGATAAAGCATCCAGATTAGATGGTTTTCTTCTATTTTCTTTTTAGAGGACTTATGGTAGGATGACTTTTGTCATTGTTTGAATCTTGGCAGAGAAAAGAGCTAGAAGTTTTGAGATTTAGTTACGCATTTATTGTGCTCATATTGAGGAAAGAAGGTATGCCTTCTCCAAAAGATTTCAGACCAATTTGGTCTCCTACATGGTGGCTTCAATTTATTTCCAAGGTCTTTGCCACTCAGTTGGTCCAATATTTTTTTGAACTAGTGGATAGGATGCTCAACTGGCTTTTATGAAAGGGAGGTTGGTCTTAGTATTCTTTACACCTATGAGGCAATTGCTGGCTATAAGACGAAGAACAAGAAGGGAGCCATTTTTCAGAAAAAAAAATTGATTATCAAAAAGGTGTGGAATTTATTGTTTTGTGAAGCATGTAGAGATCAGTTGGATAGTTCTCAAGCCTTAAAAGTTAATTTTCATGAGTTTATTGGTCTGTTGGGAAGTGAAGTAACCTAATGCGAAGGTTTTGGAAAAGCTATCAATTGTAGATTTGACAATTTCAACATGTATACATCTTGATTTACTTCAATGACAAAAGAAAAAGGAAAAGAAAAAAAAAACCTGTGCAGAAACTAAAACCTCAGATTGGCAGAGCTAATCACGACCTTGCTATCTGGACGGGGATATTGTATTGTTTTCCACTGGTAGGAGTTTGATCTTGGTTAATTCACCTATAATTAGTTTTTTTATCCCATTCTAGACTTCCTTTTTGATGGAAACGGAGGAAGCCTGGGCTTCCACCAGCATTTATTAAAAGAGTGCAAAACTATTTACAATGATGGAAGGAAGAAAACAAAGATAAAAGATAATCGCTCCTCTGAGTTCCTTCTACTTAAGCATCCCCATGACTGAAAAGTGCGGATTGCTCTTATCAAAGTGTAGAGGATTGAATGACTCTTTCTAACACAAATTCTTTTATTTCTCTCCCATTAGACTCCCCAACAAATGGCAGCAGGAAGCTGATTCCCTGCACGCTTACACAACTGCTTACGATTTGTTGCTCTCCAATGTATCCCAGAGATCATGAAAATTCAATGGCTGGTATCTCCATCTTAGCTGAAGTTTGTGAACCTTCTAACAAAAGGTTGCCTTGTAGAGAGATAGTTCACTGATTTAGAGTTATTACCACCAAAGTTTGCTATTTTGATATCGAACTTCGTATCGGTGCTACACTAGCATAGTATCGGCGTGGAGTTCTTTGGTATACTGAATATCGGTATGTCATCGATATTGGATACCGGTATCGAACCGGATATGTTTCGTACCATCCGATTTAGGCTAGTACATTGTACCTGTACCTTAATTGCCGCCACAGAAGGAGCGGACAATATTCAAGTTTCAAGAACTTCTCCATTTGAATCTTGTTTCTGAGTGAGAACCTAACAAAGACTCTTACTTTCTTCGGAATATCAGCCCTCCACACGATCTTGTAATAGGGACATCGCAGGCCACCATTGTTTGAGAGTCCGTAGTAAGAAGCAATTGAGAAGGTGCCGTTAGTGGTTAATTTCCACAGAAGCACGTCCGCAATGCTGGAAAGTCTCAACAGAGCAAGGATCTCATGATGGTATGGTGGACGAAGGTACTTGATAAATCACCTTCCTATATGGCTTCTATTGAAGAAACACTCAACATATTAGAGATTATCTTAACACGAAAAGGGAGGTGGTCAAAGTCCTTGGACTATTTATTTTCTAATTGTACATTTGCTCGAAGTATTTGGAAAACTCTTAGAATCTAAAGATCAACCAGTGATGGTGTCTTCCTTTTGAATCTTTTGGAGAAGGAAATGAGGTATGTCAGAGCTTCATGGGGCCTGGTGACAATGGTGATCTATTGGTTGATTTGCAAAGAAATGAAGAAAATTTATTTTCCTGAATAAGGGCTTGAGCTTCTTTAAAGAGCGGATTGTTGTCCATAAAGAGTTTTCGAGGGAGTTCCAGTCTTTGGGTTAGAGAAGTTGGCCCAGGGGTCTCTTGTTTTATGGGTTCAAGGCAGCGATATATAAACTCTCCCATCTTATGTAAAGACTCATACAGTGTTTAGTCCCATCTTAAATATTTATATAGAATTAAAAAATCTAAATAATCAAACTCGATCCATAATCAATATAGATTAAAAAATACTGCAGCACAAATTCAGAACATAGAATGATCATTGTAATTAAATTTGAATGAATTTGAATCCTTAAGACGCTATATTTATTAGTCCATAACCCATATGAATTAGAGAATATGCCGGGCGAATTTATTGAGGCTGAATACAGATTGATTATTGTGCTTGTAATTAAATTTAAATAGACTTAAATATTTAGTCTGACGAGTACGTAGGACTTGGACTTAAATGAAGAAAGTATGTTTAGTCCTCCTCACCCGATTCATCTATGCACCAGCTTAATCTCAGCGGCCAGAACTCTAAAATGACATTGCTCTTCATCCGATACAGAACACGCTCTCTCACACACAAAAGCGAGTACATTAGTGATGATAACCATGGACATTGGAAGGAGGTTGGCGTTCCCAGAAATACCGTTCTACAAACCACTACACACGATCAAACAACTGAAGCAGAAACAAAACAACGGATCAGGCGAACTCGCACACTTCGGATCGATCTATCTAGTAATCTTCAGGAGCTAAGGGCTGGTGAGCATGGGGAGCCTCCGTGGGGATCACAAGGAACTCATAGATAAGCCCTGCAAGTCCGGCACCCACAAAAGGCCCAAGCCAGTACACCCAGTGGCTCCTCCACCGCCAGCCGACGAGCGCCGGTCCAAAAGCCCGTGCCGGGTTCATCGAAGCACCATCGAATGGACCGCCGGCGAGGATGTTTGCTCCGACGATGAAGCCTATGGCAAGCGGTGCAATGGTGCCGAGATGTCCTCTCTTCGGGTCGATCGCCGTGGCGTAGACGGTGTAGACCAGCCCGAACGTCAGCACGATCTCGAGCACTACTGCATGCCACTCTCCAATGCCTGATCCCAGTGAGAACCCCAGCGGCCTCTGCATGGTCCCAAAATACACAAGGTATCATTTTAAGCTCGAGCACCAACTTAGGATTGGAAGCTAGAAGTCCATTATATATTACCATGCCTCCTGTTGTGAGCCATAGAAGGAGTGAAGCTACGATTGCTCCAAGGAGCTGGGCCACCCAGTAGTAGATGGCACGGATGACGGAGATCCGGCCGCCGACAAGGGCACCGAAGGTGACAGCCGGGTTGATGTGCCCACCGGAGGTATTGAAGGCGATGGAGACTGCAACAAAGAAGGCCAAGGCATGGGCTATGGCAACCATCACAAGGCCGCCAGCGGTGGAGGTGTCCCTGTACAGCTTCTCTGCAACCAGGTATACCTAAAATTAGTAGACATGCATGCATGCATGCAGACACTGTTTAAGGAGTAAAGAGACGGTGCGTGCAGTTTAGTCACAAAATTTGGTGTACCGAGGGAAAGGACGGAGCCTTCGCCGGCGAATACAAAGAGGGCCGTGCCGATGAACTCAGAGAGGGCGGCGCGCATGGTGTCGGGGTGGACGGCATCCTCGGTCCGGCCGAAGGTGAAACGAGGGCGAGCCGGCATGGTTGGATGGAGTATTGGATCCTCTCTTCTTCTACTTGTTCCTCAGCCTGTTCTTCTTCCTCCTTGGGAGTCCTATATCTATATATAGCTTGGTATGAGAACTCTGCAAACAAGAATGGGGGGAGGAGAGGCGAATGGAGGCGGTGGCATGGGGAAGAGAGGAGGTTATAATAAGAAAGGTGGTAGAAAAGTGTGGACACGTGGGAGGAGGGAGGTTGGGAGGAGTGGCACGTAGGGGGAGTGTGTTGAAAGGTGGACAGAACCGCTTGTCTGGAATCTTGTCTTGTTCCATTTCATAGCGATCGGCTCGGGCAAAGAGGGATGATATCTGGAAGCTAGGTGAAGAGATATCTGGAAGCTAGGTGAGGGCATATGATTATGAATTAAATTGGTTCTGGATCTTGGATGCCGTCATGAACCGGACCCGTTGGGTTGGTGGGTTTCCGTTTTGGGTCCATTTGGGTTTGGAACACATGACATGTTTGGGGTTTTGGTTGCTATCTAGGTGTGCTAGGCACAGAGGGGGCTGATTGGGTTCAGTAAAAACAACAAAAAAATATGATAATATATAGTTGCAATAGCAATAGTCTTTTTTAAAAAAATTTAGTTGATGTATAAATAATCTAAAAATTTATGTTGTCAATCAAGGTCAGTGGTATTGATTATCATTTTGACAAGTTCTTTATTGATTTTAGATAGAAAGCATGTGGAACTCAGTATTCTCAAAAATACCATTATATATATATATTCTATTTTAGAAATATGACTTCAGCATGCTTACTATTGAATGGTTTCCTCTTAATAAAAAAAAGTGTTGCTATATTAAAGCTTGTTTGGCACGATTTTTATATACAAACAAGTGAAATATAACATTGATCGATGTCGAAAATAGTATTTGTACAAAACTTTTGCTATTATTTACTTTGGTTCGCTTTTTTCCCTAAAGCAGTGAATTTTTGAGACCAAAACCTCTAAAAATTTATTTTACAATAAATTTAAAGAAATAGAAGGTTTCATGACACAAGGTGTTCGGTCTAGCTCATTTTTTTTTTTTGAATATTTTGAAAGCAGCAATAGAGAGCAAAAGCAAAAGAAAACAAGCTGTTAATTTTATAATTTTATTCTATTGTTGTATGCACTTTCCAAACTGCATCATAACTCTTCTAAAAGGGAGAAACATGTATATTAATTGGTATGAAATCTAAAATATGCTTCTCCCATCGATGAATCTCTTAGTTGGAATTACCTAAGATGCTTAGCAAGCATATCAAGAAATAAGGGTAGTTGCCATCAACTGGCAAAATTGAACCTACTTTAAGCCAACTAGAATTAGGTTAAAATAACAAATTCAATGCACCATGAATGAGGATATAAATTCGAAATGCAAATTTATGGAGGTGCATGTATGTAACTTTAATATTTTAAAGATAAATATGCAAATCAAGTAATTTTATGGCATATGAGAGCATATATCCTTTAAATAGATATATAATTGATTACCTATCCTTAAATAAGAAAAAAACTCCCTAAGAGGCTATTTGGAGCCTTGTAGTTGAAGTTGTATTGCAACTCATATCGAAGTAAAATTTAAGTTGCAATATTTATCTTACAAAAAAGCTCACTTCTTGTATTTGGAAGAGAGTTTGGAAAAAAGAGAGGTATCTTTGATAGGCATTTTATTGAACATTTTGTAAGTTGACACTAGGTCAGAGCACTCGATGTATATTGAGATAAAGGTATTATAGACGAAGAAATCAATATCGAAACCATTGATGGAGAGGGCCTGGGCATAAACTTCATCACCCTTATGGAGGGGATGGGTAGCCATGCAAGTCTTGAAGAGAGCAAAGAAGGTGAAGAAGAAGGGAAGGTAGTGGCTAAAGATAATGGGGGTGGGTAGTGATAGAAGAGGAGGCTAGGTGGGGGAGAGACAGAAAGAAAGAATTTTTTTTTTTATCATGATACATACTCAAGCAGATGCTCTCAACCGAATGAGCAACTCATCTTATTGTGCAACTTGAGTTGTGGGCATCCAAGAAAGTGGGATGGCTTGTACCTCCAATTTGCATTGCAAGCACTCCACCTATAGGACTCTATATAGCCATTAAGAGTAATAATAATAGTGAAAATCTCCAAAATTATATGGAAATAATAGCATAAAACAATTGTCGTTACGAATTAATCCCAATTGATGCTTTGTTAAAAGCTTACAATAATGCTAGAAGTAAACAGATCATGAAAGCTTAAACTATGTGAAAAAAATTAGCTTAAGATCATATGGAGGTTATTTGGTTATTGATGATTGTTATAGTGCTCCAAAATAAAGTAACACAATGACATTTCTAAAAGAACATAGGGGTCGCAATTTAGTAGTTAACTATTTCTAAAATCGGTTCTACAAGAAAAGTATATAAGAAAATATACCCAAATATGCAAAAACTAATCTACTTATATATTGTGTATATTCTTAATTTATTAATCCACTATATTAAAGATTTCATCGTAGTCCATGTTTTTCATATTATAGTATTTTACTACTTGTGTTTGGATAAATCGAGAAATTTTATAAAATTAAGCAATACATTACAATTGTATGTCAATTAGAAAACGAAGGTCCAGCGATAATCCTCCTCAAGGCAACAAAAAATACATCTATAGAAATTTTAAAAGTTTATCTTACTAACAAGTTGATTTTTCTTCATAATCTTATACAAAATAACAGTGCGCTCAACTGATATTATTGCTCTAATTTCAGCACACACACACTCTCTCTCTGCACATATATATTCCCCCTCTCTCACACACACATGCCCTCCATAGCATATATTATTTTCTAATATCAAATAATTTGCTTGGATCATTGTGGTACAATTTGCTTTGCTAATATGCTCAGCAAAATTTAAAACTCTAGATGTTTTGTTTGTTTTATGTTACTACTTTTCCAAGAGCAAAGTTTATCCTTCAAGTAATCCAAAAAGCAACCATTTATCAGTTTTTATTTAATTTAATTTATCCTAATTTTACTAGAATCTTTACAATACCATTACTTTTCTTTTTCAGAGTAGTCTTGCCTTATAATCCTTGCAATCAAATGTAGCTCCATAGTAGTGGAATCTTTCCTGCATGCATTTTTCTATTTATTTTCATAGCCTTATTTATATTACCTATTAAATAGGTATTTTATGATTATAAAAATTATGCTAGCCGATGATAGAGATGTAGCATAGGATGTCTAGCCAATTAGTTGAAGCAAGAGGGAGGTCATGTTTTAAGAAAGCTCGGGGGTGTCTATGCAATTTGACTTTTTCTCTTCGAAAAAAAAATCCAACCACAGTTATTCAAATTATCCTATTTCTTCCTCTTCAATGCTTCACCAGTTTTTGTTAGACAAATACATCCTATGGATACATGAAGTATAGTTTGTATGTATACATATAGTTGGTTATGCTGTGACAATGCCCTAATGTCCAGCTTAAATTATTCCCATACCAGGGATGAGTGGAGCCACTTTTGGGCCTGGCCCAGAAGGCGCAGCTTAATTTAATTTTTGGTTGGTAGGTGGCCAAGAATTGAAGCCCATCATTACACACACGGAGCTGTGTGCGGCCTGCGGTTGCGGTCCGAACCCCGAATACGTCGCCTCCCCCGGAAGGAAACCTAAAACCCCTCCTCCCTCGCTGTTCGTCAAACCTAAAGCCTCGGACGCCCTCCTCTTGTATTCTTTTCCCTTAATCGAACAACTGGAGAGAGAATCGAAGCGATTCCACCCTCTTCTCCCTCTCGTTGCCTCTTTCTCCATCTCTCTTTCGGTTTTGAACGCCATTCGAATCGCCCTGGAGCTTATGATCCCCATCCAGCCCTGATGCCAGCCGCCGTGAGAGGAGTTCCCCGAAGGGGTAACCTTTCCTTCTCCATTTTCCTTTTCTTCTCTCTATGTCCATGCTTGAAGTGGTAATGGTGCAGTTTTTGTTGACAAAAACTTCGGCAAATGAAGATCCTATTGGGAGTTTTAAAGGCCCTCTGTGATCCCCCAAAGAGTTAGATGTTCTGTTTTATTGCTGAAAAATTCGCATCGAAATGAAGTTTTAAAGGTGTCTCTTGACTCTCCTAAACAGTCGCAAAATGGGCTTTGTAACCTAGGTTCTATAACAAAACTGAAACCTATCAAACATGGAAGTAATTCTGGAAGTTGTCCTGCTGATGTACGGTTGGACATGTGGGGAATCTTTTATGATGCTCTTCTGCCCTGCAAATTTATTTTTATCGGATAGATGAAGAGTGTCTGCAAATTTAGTCTCTGCTCTTTATAATGTTTTAGTGATAAAGTGAGCTTTAATTATGGGAGATAGGAGGAAGGAGTCTTGCGATATTTAATGGCAAAATATGGCTATTCGGTTTTTCCAAAAAAATGATCGAATAAGATTTACTCTCAGGATAATAAGATAGAAGATAAGATGTATGGATTTTAAAGGACATACTTCTTATTCTCTCTCTTTTTTTATACATCCTTTTATCAGTCTTCGGTTTGGCTTTTTTTTTTTTGGCTTCCTTATTTTGTTCTTTTTATTTGTAGTGTTATATACTGAAGATTTTTCCCTTCATATGCATTGTTGCATCCACCCAGTCATCATTTCTTTATCAGTTCTGTCCTTTTTTTGCTTCGTGAAACGATTTTGTTCTAATCATATGTATCTTTCATTATAAATTGAAGTTTTTTGACTTTTCCCATGAGCTTGGATTAAATGCATAATATTCCTGTTATTGCAGCTACTTCATCTCACTACTGAATTGATAGGTTACCTAAGTTCCATCTTTTGTTTCTCCATATGAATCTTTCGGCTCCTTTCAGATCAATTAATATTGAGGCTTAGTCTCTATGTTGTACATTTTTCACAATTGACTTAAGGGACAATAACTATAACTGTCTTGAATAAGCATCACTTTTGACATGCAGATGTACCACCCCACCAAATTTTCCACTCTAGACTTATACAGTGTTTGCAGAGTGAAACAAAAAGTATTATTCTTTGAACAGAGGAGTTTGCTACTTAATTATGTACAACTTACTTGCTTTGTTATTGAGCAAAAATAATGTTTTTTTTCTGTATATTTGACAGCATTTATTGGGACATATAGTGCATTTCTCAAGTCAAATGTCAAAGGGCGATGGAAATCATTTGCTGCTTCAGTTCCCTCTGGTTCATATAAACCACAAAAAGGCCAGAAAAAATCAAAGGAAGAAAGACGTGCTATGGTAGAGGCCTTTGTTGACAAGTAAGATCACATTCTTCGTTGCCAGTTATTTCCACTACTTTGATACATCTTGAAAGCTCTCGTAAACAGCAAGTTAAAAAGTTTAATTTTGTGTCTAGAAATGAGATTTAGGTATCCATTGCAGCAGACAAAATGCCTAACATTTAATGGATTTAATCATTTTCCCTCAAGAACAGAAGCAGCTTAGATATGAATTAAATTGCAACAGTTCATTATTACAAATATTACTCCATGAATTATTTACACTTGAACTTAAGGAGATCCTTTTTAGAGGCTTTTATGCTGTGTCATTAGGAATATCTGATTCTGCTTTATTTTGATGAGCCTATGCTTGTAGGTGTTGGCAATGCATTCAAGGCTCTTTATACATAGAACTAGTTGTTAAAATTTCTATGTAATTGAGAGCAAATGACATGCATCAATGATATCAATTTAATTTTTTGCAATCTGATGCTGAGTCAGATATGATGAGTTGATCTTGTGTGAAAAGGAAGGTGCCACTTTGAAGAAAAGGGAAAATTATGCTTGTTTTTCAAGTTCAATATATTTAAACTGCTTTGCTATACACCCCATCTCCTTAAAAAAAGTTTCAGTTAGACCCTTCAACTTCCAATTTTAGTCAATGTCACCCTTCCTCTAGTCTACCCTGTAACACCATTAAAGGTGCTTATAGAATGACCAAATTACCCTTCCCCTTATTTTTCCTTCTCTCTCAGAAATTCTAGTCTCTAAAATTTCAACTAAGATCAAATTGCCCACTGCCTCCTTCATTGTCACTGTTGCTCCACCTTAACCAAGTATATAGGTGCCCTTTGATCGAGCTCCAAGGCATCAAGCTTAGCGCAAGCACAGAGCAAGCTAAGCATAGAAAAGCCATTCGGCTTGAAGTGTCCCCCAAACTCATCTCTTTGGAGAGCATGAGCACTTCATTAGGCCTTCCATTGATAGCGAACTCATTAATGGTAGAATTCTAGGTGATGAGGTTTCATCCATTCCCTCGAACACCTTGTAGACGCTCTTGAAAAGGTCGTGAGGCCATTCTTGAAAGAGAGGAAGTGGGCCTTCTCGCTTGCTTGGAGAGCCATGAGCTTGGTGCAATCCTTGAGGAATGACGACAAGAATGAAGCATCTGGCAATAGATGAGGAGGGTGAGGCCGGGGCGATCACTCTTGGCATAGGTGTGGATCATGGTGTTGTAGGTGAAGATGCCTGGAAGGTGGATGTGGGAGAAGATGGCTACGACTGAGGGGATGGGGAAGGAAAAGAGGGAGACAAGGGTGAAGACGAGGTGTTTGTTGAGGATTGGATCGAAGAGAGGGATGCCGATGCTTGGTACCTCTCCAATATTAGTGTCCTATTACTCACCACTCCCCACATGCTCACCTTGTAAGCCTATACTGCCACCGTCCTCTAGTGGTTTTGCCTCGTCCCACTCTAGCTTGTCTCCTCTCAATGTCAACTGCTCAAGATCGTTGCCCTCAGTGACATCTTCTGCTTCTTTGTCATCTACGACAATACTTTGCTTCAGCATTTGCTAATCTTTTTTAATCAGGCCATCGGGGCCACTACGCCCTTCTTTGTTGCCGCGTTCGCCCTACTAATTACCTCCTATTGCAAGTCCAGCAATTACGAGTCCCTCTTCCACCTCTTCCGCTTCCTTATCTATGTTGGCTCCATCACCAGTGGCACCCTCGAGTCCGTCGCCCATGGTATCCTCCTTACCTCTGATGCCAGGCACCTCAACTCTTACCCATTAAAGCCTTTTTTTTGGAATAGTATTTGCTCGTGGTGTTCTACTTTTTTTTCTTCTCGTCTTTTCTTTTTCAGTGGGGAGCTTATCCACCAATAGTTCTATTTCTCTTCACTATTGTGCCGCTGGAAGTTAAATGTACATGTATACATACAACCTTTTCTTTTTATTACCTAAGCCACCAGTAAGAGATGTTGCCCAGCTATGCAGCCCAAGAGGGGGAGGAGTGAATTAGATTTTTCGAAAACTTTTATGAAATGTAGCGGAATTAAAACTTGATAGAAGAATATAGATTTTAGCAGTAAGATAATAAGTAAATAAGCTGAAGATAAAAGCAAACAGATTAAGCAATGCAAACACAAGAGATTTATAGTAGCTCGATGTCAACCCTGCATCTATGTCCACTCTCCAAGACTGCCTTCTTGAAAATTTCACTATAATCTATAATCCAGATTACAACACAGTTGTTTTCCAGGTTTACAATTAAACCCAGTTGATTTTTTCAGGCAATCAACCAAAACCTTCAACCGATTGTTTTATTCGGGCTCACAACCAATCCAATTGATTCTCTCAAAAAATCACCAAAACTTTCACATTCACAATCCAATTTTAGGTTTGGATGGACCTTTTCCCCAAGTTTCAGTCCCTGAAAGAATTTAAGCACAATAAAGTGCTCTTAAACAATGAATACAAAACAATAAATGGAGCTTGACTCTGTTGGATTGCTTTGATTGCTCTTAAAGGCACTTCACCAACTCGCAAATGTTGAAGATGTGATCTTGCAGCTCGCAATGAAAGCACTTGAATGATATTTTCTTTGAAGCTCTTTCTTTCTGCTTTCTTTTTCTTGCTCTAGTGGATTTGTTTTTGTAATACTTGAACTCTTGTTTTTCTTTGGTGTTCCCATATATTTATACTCTTTGGAGATGGTTAAATATTAAAATTGCTACTATTTGTTAAATACAATATGTGGCCTATATAATTCGTGCATCAAGGTTTGGCCTATATAATTGACTGCTTGCATCAAGGTTTG
The DNA here is from genome assembly GCF_051530095.1 of Phoenix dactylifera. Classification (NCBI taxonomy): domain Eukaryota; kingdom Viridiplantae; phylum Streptophyta; class Magnoliopsida; order Arecales; family Arecaceae; genus Phoenix; species Phoenix dactylifera. The sequence goes on from NC_143192.1 coordinate 10,532,416, forward strand.
ACGTATCGATGCATAACACATTGTACTGGTACCAAACTAAGACTTGGTATAGAAGATGTATCGGGTCCTGGTATACCGAATTGGATCTTTTACCAGGCATACCGACACTGTACCAATATGGTATCAGTATAGGGTTTGGTATTGAGATTGCGAACCTTGGCCTGCGCATCATAACTACCTTTTAAAACACTGACTAGTGCAGAAAAAGAGCAAACAAAATAGAAGATTCTCTTCTATTTTTGTAAAATTGGTGCATAGAAGTCTCGTAATCTATGGTACTTGCTTTTGTACCTACACTCACAATTGGTGATTATGGGTCAATTTAGGTCATCTTAGCCATTTAAGTTGTAATGGATTGTTAGGAATGATTTGGACAAGAGGTGTATGGAAGTTAGGAAACATTTAGCAAAAGCTTATAACTGACTTGAACATATTAAGTGGCTATTTTCTGATGATATATATGATGTATCTGTTTAGTTAATGGCAAAACAATAAATTTTGGAAAATTGATCTAAGCTTGGCCTATTGGAATCACGGCATTGATTTTCCAGAGTTGGGCATAGGCAAGAGATGGTACAAAGTGGATGTTGCATTGTTGTTGATTGAGGTCTCTGGCTAAGACATAAACTTTACCAAGGCATGTCCTTATCTTTTGTATGTTTACGATGTATAACTTGTATTTTTAGGTTAGAGTTGCAGCTTTACCTCGTCCAATCAAAAGATTCTGAATCATAAATACAAAATAGACTTCTAATTTTCAGTTGGTGTACATGCATCTCTGCTTATTGGGGCTGAAAATGGATAGGACACAGAACATATATTAGTCCATCCATATTTTTATCCATTCTTTTTTTGGCAGATATGTATATGACTATGGAAGTATGTATACAATATATTTTTCCACTCTGTTTTATTAACTCAAGCCCAGCAGTTTTTTCTATTATCAAACAAATGATCGTATATAAAACAACAAAATAACTGCATCCACTTGATCCCATGACTTTTCTTTTACTATTATTTTTTTCCAGGAAGGAGAGGTCCACAGGTTTATAGGCTACAAAACAAGGGTTAGCCCTCTCCTAAAAATCCCTTATCCCCCAAATCAAAACCTAATTAACTTGCGATTTGAACCCAGGTCTCTTGGATAGAGGCTTTACCAACTTGGTTAGCTTGAACCTTCAATCACATGGCTCAGTTAGTGGATCGTAATAATTCTGCTAAATTATACAGTTTGGGTAATGGTTGACCGGTAAGGATGCAGAGCAGCAGATTGAAAACATGTTGATGTTGTCATTTATTTCCCATTGGAGTTTACGGGAGCTATATGAGACTAAACATGATGGAAAATGGATTTGGATATTTGAATACAAATAGGAAATTTATGGTGTCTATATACACATCTGTTTTTTCTTAATACAGATATGGATATATGTTTCTTGAACCTCATCTCCATTGCATCAACAATATATGCATATTAAGAATCAACCATTTAAGTTTATATTCTTGTTTATAGATTTTCCTTTTTCTGGACTACCTAGATCTTAATTACAATTACATTGTTGGTGGTCTAGACTGATGGAGGCAAACTTTGACCAAGTTCATTTTGGACAAGAGAACATAAGGCTTCATGTTACTCAGCAAAAATCTAAACCAAATATGATTTTGGTATTATGAATCGACAACAAGGAAATAGTCAACCAAATTATGTTTTGATAAAGGGAACTTAGGGCTTAGAAGGACTTTGGACAAACAACAATCAAATTTCATTTCAAAAAAGAAAACTAAGGCTAAGGATGACAATGAACCAATCTTAACAAGATTTGAATATTTGAATCAAATCCAGGCTTTAGATTCACCAAAGGTAAACCTTAATAAAGGTTAGTTTCCGTAACACGAATTAAAGGTATTAAGTTTTCCTGGACATGAACTAAAGGCTAGATTGATCATAGGAAAACCTCATCTAAATTAGATTTTAAACTATCGGCTAACTAGGGATCAATGAGATACTCTGCCCTTTGCTTTTTGAAGCTCAAATTTGACATAAACCTGAAAGTAGAACTTTAATGATAATTCTCACAAACATGAGAAATTAAGTAGCAATGTTGCCATAAACTAGTCTTAGCAACTAGTTGATTGGTCTAGTACAGTTTTTCTGGGACTAGTTCCTTAATGGAGAAATTTGAAGTGGCAAGAAAAAGAATCGAAAAATGAGATATAGGTGCAAGAACATGAAAAAGAGGAAACAAATTGCCAAGTGATCTTTTAATTCAACTTTTTTTAATTCATGTCAAACAACGAAAGCTATTCTTACGCCAAAATAGTGTTAAATGAAGGTAAGATTTGAAAACTTGGTTTTAGTTGTTGATTCTATCATGCTTATAGAGTTTCTGTTTCAACAATTTCGCCAATTCCTCTCGAAGTTTTAGAGTGTTGATGACAAGAATCGGGAAAAATTCAAAAATGTTGAAAAGAAAGAAAGGCAAAAGAAGTCATGAGAAGTTATTACTAAAAATTTGGAGTATTTTGTTTTTTGAAGGAGTAAAAGACCCACCAAGGCAAATTACCTAGGTCTAAATACTTGAGATGCGTCATCCAAGATTGAAACCCCCTCCCCTAGAGGGAGAAGAAGTGTCGCCATTGAGGGATCACCCAATTTACAAAGAGTATCTTGTGATTGTGATATGTAGGTTCTTTGTGTACTTTTGACGGCTCTAAGTTGAAGTTTTGAAGTTTATAATGCATATTGCAGCCATTCATAAATTTTTCCGTAAATTTTTACCATGAACATGTAATATATATATATATATATATATATATATATATATATATATATAATCCTCCTACATCTATATATAAACGCTGGTTCATCAAGAATACGCAAGAAAAGCACTTCGAATTGTTGATTCATCGCCAGAGATGGCTTAGAACCAATAGTTCATTATCTAATGGATCTTTCCGTTCTAATACTCTATCTGAGAGTTATCAGTATTTATCAAATCTGTATATATATATATATATTATTTGCTTCTTGACCTTTAGCAATTCCTAAGCATTTTAGTGCCTAGCGTATTCAAATATTTCATGACTTTTACTTAGAATTCTCAACATATTTAATGTGTGCTTTCTTTTTAATATTTTGAAGGTAACAACTATTTAACTTAATACATGTAGTTATTTAATATTATATGTGATTTGAATACTTGTAGTTATTAATATTGTATGTGACTTATATCTAGAAAAATAATGTTACTATGATCGATAGTGTCTTCCATTTAGTATGCATCAGACTTTGCTTTTTATAAATATTGTGTTAAAGGCCTTTTTGGAGGCCTTGACCCATTAGAGGTAAGGCTTGTCATCTATACCCTCTTTTAACGTGACAATTAAGAGAAAATTTACTGAATATTGACACTTTATAACCTATGTATTTAGAGATGAAGAAATATGACCAAATTATGATAGTAAACACAAAAACAAAATTTTAGAAAAGACATCCATGTCTATATTCATTAGTTTTGGCTTGGAGCCATGGATAGTGGACCAGAACTAGTCGTTTTCAGCCAAAACTGATTGAAACCAAAACTAATGATTAGTTTTAGTTTGGATTTCGATGCTAGCAACCCCATATAGTTGTTGACAACAGCACAAAGAATGAGTAACTTGAAAATATACTCTTCTAAGGAGTGACTTTCAGAATGGAAGATGATGGTTCTTTAATCAGCCTGGACTTAAAATGTCTCTGGACAACTCTTTGCTAAAATTTATCCTGACCTGATGTACAAAAATTAGAATTTGCAAGAAAAGATTTAAAACATCTCGCAATAATATACAGAGTTGCCTTTAATCAAAATTATTGGGGGCTGACTTACAAAGCTGAGCCCCAAAATAGCTACTTGATGAGTTTGAGTCAATCCACCCTAACCAGGTTATTCATGGTTAGATGATCAACATGTTTTTTTTAGCATTCTGGGTTAGGTTCAACTTGAGAATCATCTACTTCAAAAAGCATAGCTCCATTCTAGGTGACAACCTTGTACAGTTTTGCCCCAACCTTGCCCTGTTGTGGAGCTTTTATGAGAGGTATTTTTTAGTTACATCTACACATTTTGGAAAATTCTGCTTTCCGATTATATATTTACTTTTGCAGTAATCAAGACTCTGATGTATGGGTCAAATCTGTATTAGTTTGTACCTAACCAATTTGACCTGTCTTAGACCGTTGGGCAGAAAAAGAAACCTAAAACACCCTTGCATGCTTGAATCTTTTTCCTCTCCTCCTCTTTCTCATAGCACCTCCTTCCTTCCCCTTTGGCCTTTTTGTCCCTTTGGCAAAACTACTCACTTTATCTTTCCTCCTTTTGTCTCTCTTCCTCCTCTTCCCTATGAATCACCCTCCTTTCTCTCCCTCATCTTTCAATAAAGTTTAGAAAAGAGGACTAATATATTAGATAAGTCTCATCTAACATTTGCAAGATTTTGGCTTAGATTGTGCAGATTCAAGCTTAACACTTGCGAACCCTCTATGCTGGAGTAAGTTGGTGGACTAGATCTATTTTGTACAGTTCTTCTGAAATAGGTTACCCTTCTCTTGAGTTTCTTGAAAGTCAACTTGCAATCGCTTTTGTTCAAAAGTTGCAAAAAAAAAGTTATATTTAATCATAAGAATGCTTATTGAGGGCTAGCCAAATCCTGGATAAAAGATAATTCATTTCTATCCCATACTTAAAACTGTGAAAAAAGTATATGTGGAAAATTATGTTTTTTCTGTCTTTTTCTTGTTATTCTATGATTTTTGATTAATTGCAAAATTAAATGATACTGGTGCATGATTGACAGTGCTCGGAATTTTTGACCTACTGTTGGAATTGCTAATTAACATAGATGAGGAATGCTACAATGCTAGTCAAAATTCAAAATACCTTCTTTCAATTCAAAATATGATAAGTAACCAAGAGCCAACAAAAATTACTAACTAAATATGAAGATGTAGCCATGATTTCGCATGAACCTGCAAAGCCAGACGGCGCATAAATTTATAGATTGATGGCTCATTTTTTGTTTAGTTTTGCCTCAATATGGCTGAAATCACCAACTTTGGTCCGAACATGGATTCATTTTACCAAAACTGATGAATGTAGGAATATGGCTTAAACCACCAAGTTTGGTCCAAAACTGAGTTTGTTTTGACAAAACCGATGAATTTGACCAAATCTAAGAATAGGTGTTGGATTTGGCTCAGTTTTACCAAAAGGCGCCAGTGTCATCTGTAAGTTAAATCCTTATTCCCACTTTCAATTTTTTATTTTTTATAAAGGCTACATATATTTCTTAGTATAAACATAAATGATTAAAGATTTTGATAAATAGCTTGTTCAGGTTTACATCTCTGCCAATGTTAATGACTTACATTACCCATATTCATATACAATTATGCCCCCACCTAAGTTCTTGTTTGCTCCAATGATTTAATTGAACATAGAACAAATGGAGAACTAGCATCCTTAGTCCAACTCTGTCTATAACGGGTAAGAATTTGCCACAGCATGAATTGGCTGCTTGGCCATGCTGATCTTTAAACCAGGTTTGATGCAGTTGTGATACTTTTACCTTCATGCAGTTGTCCTCATACTGCCACCTATCTTTTTGATTAAAATATTATTTTAAATACTATATTCTGTGAAAGCTAATCTTAGTGAAAAGAAAACAAAAAAAAGAGAAGAAAACAAAACATAAATTGTGGTCTTTTTTGAATATCAGTATGATGCATGCCTGAAAATCCATCACTTGTATTTGCATTGCTTTAGACAAACATTTGATTAGATTCTTGCTTCCAGAAAGCAACACTTCTGCATTTAAATCCATTTTTGCATCGAACTCAGTTCATTGCTGCAATTAAATCAATTGCCTTTAAAGGTGGATCTTAAACTATAAACTTTGTTTTTTCCTTCTCTTTTCTTTAATAAACATATATGAGACCTTGCAATTACCAAAGAGTTCGGTCATAATCAATATCACTACTACCTTTGTTTATCATTATCATAATCATCTAGCCTTTTCCCAACAATTTGAAATCGGCTTTATGGATGATCCATTTCATAGTTTTTGTCATATTTTTGATACTGGCTGTCAACCTAACATCAACCGTCGACCTTTCTTATATGGGCTTGGGATGACAACAACATCATTAGCAATGAATATTTTATATTTAGAGGCACACAAAATGATTAGTTTTTTAAAGCAATTTCATATTTACTTTCTTCATATTTACTATTCTCATATCATATGCGATAACTTTATTACTTTTAACATCATTTCATCTGTTTAACATTGAATTATCAAAAGGGTTACAATTTGAGATTTTAATCTTGATTTATGAATCTAGAATGAGTTGAAGGAATATGAGTTGAAATCTGCTGGTGAATTGGGGGTTATCCCAATTCACAGTTTCACAACCCTATGCTTAGTTCTAGGTTCAGAGTCTTGGATGGTGCATCCCAGGTATTTGAACCTGGGTAATTTGAGTACAGGTGGGTCCCTCCCTTACTCTCAAAAAAATGAATTGAAATCTGTAGGATGTGTAACATCTAAAATTGCTAGGGTTCATTTTAATGCTTGGGAGCCTACGAGGACTATGCTGCTTTTTCACAGCTTACCATCTTTATTAATAGAAAATACATTAATTTCGTAGATATGGAAGCTTGAAAAACTAGTTTGTTATTTTAACGTTGCAATACAAACAGTCATATGTCCACTCTACTATTGCTACCGCTAGAAGGGACTTTGCTCCACTCTACTATTGCTACCGCTAGAAGGGATTAGAGGGTAGGGAAAGTGATCAGAGAAGTTGGTAGAACTTGCAAAGACTTGCTTAGCTATTTTTATGATTTTTATTTTTAATTTACAAAATAAAATAGTTTATTTGGAAATAGTATGTTAGTGTTCTCCAACTCAAGATATTATTTAATTTATTTTTTAAAATTTCAACAACAATAGAAGCATATGATGTTTGTTCCTCGGGATTCGTTCTTCAAAAAACTTGAATCCCAAAACTAGCACGGCATTGGGAATTTTGAAAAGATCAGATACATTCTCTAGTAGCTGATCAGGATTCCAGTACTTTCATATATTTTTCTCTGAACTCAGTCCATTTTCTGATGACATTAAGTACATTGCGGAAGCCTGTAGTTTCTTTTTCTGTTGCAAAACCTGCATAACAATTGTCTCAAAATTGCTGGATCAGTTGTTATGATCATGAAACTTATGTTGGATATATGGTGCCTTGTTTTGGTGCAGGTACAAATCCTCAAATGCAGGAAAGTTCCCCACTGCTTCTCATATCCGCCAAGAGATTGGTGGGTCTTATTATGTTGTAAGAGAGATCATTCAGGAATTGAGATACAACCATAAAATGTCCCTTTCAAACAAGATTGAGGAAGTTCAATTGGGAAAAGCAGAAAAGGTCATTGACCCAAGTTCTGTTGCAAAGGGACGGTTCTTGTCCAATGAAGAAAAAATCTCAACCTCTAGTACACCACCAAAGGTAAAATCCAGTATGAAAAGCATTGACCAAATTGCGGTAGATGAATGCCCACTCCTGAAAAATGATGAAGCAAACATGCATTTGGAAGCAAGTATAGATAAAGCCATTGAGAAGCCTTCCGTTGAAGAACCTGTAAGCCCTGTAGTGATGGTAGTTGATCCTTCCAATGAGAAGGTTATTGATGTTTCTAGACTTCCTAGAGTCAGCAGTGCTTGGATAGATAAAGAAGTACGGAGGAAAGATATCCCTTTCAGAGTTTCTAAGGAGAGATTGCAAGATAGTGCTCAGGTTTCCAACAGGGATCAAAAGTCCAATGCTTCCACCAGCAGCATTGCTAGTGAACAACAAGTTGTCAGATCTTCAAGACCCTCTGACAAAAAAGTTCATTCTGTGAGTATCATGATGTCATAGATATTTTGTTTACCAATAAATATGTACAGTCATTGCTGATAATTATGCAATTTATGCAGCATAAATCTTCAGTGTCTTTAAAGTTGGAAACTGAAATAGACGTCTCACGGTCTGCTTCAGGACAAATAGAAGGCAGTAGTACAGATATAAGCACTACTAAATTTTCTCAGGACATGGACAGCTTAAAGGGAGTTGAGCAGATGGGAAATCATGAAGCTCCTAAAACAGAGGAACTGCATCGGTAAGCCTGTTATAAATTTACCCTTATTGAAATTATGTATACTTGTCTCTCAGACTCAGGTTCACTTGCTATTCATTACTTATTCCATGCTTTTCCTGGATTTGTTTCTTCTATTGCATTACTGTATTTTTACTAACCTGGATGTCACTTTGGGTTGCTCGAAACACAAGTTATGGTAGTAGCATTTGCTTCAAATTTCTATAAATACATGGCTATATAGTATAGACTTATCTAAATGAAATGTAGAATAGTAATTTATTTTTTATTTTATTTTCCAGTCTTTAAATTATTTCTCCATGTTTATACAATGAGATGTTTAACACATCTTTGCTGATTTTCTTTGTTTAGCGAACAGCCAAGAAGTTCAGCACATGGAGAAACATCTCCAAAGACAGCAAACTTTTGGGAGAATCTGAAATCTTTAACAGAAGGGTTTATTAACTTTTGGAAGAAAATGTAAATCTCATCCATGGTACCCTTGATGAATGGTCTATTAGGGTTTCCATGAGATGAAATGTGCCTTTCTCACTGCTAAATGCTTTTCTTGCTTAATAGCATGGTGCTGTTGTGAAGGGTATGTGCCATTTCTTTTCTGAATGTTTTACTATGAAAATGAAGTGCCACCAATTGCTGTCTTGTTGTTACTGAATCATGAATTAATTGTACTTCTTTCTTTAAGATCTTTCATTGACTCGTTTTTCCAGCATCTCTGTCTAAAACTAATAGATGCTTGCTCATCCCTCCTACATTTCTACATACCTTCGTTTACCTGTTGATGGCTTTGACAATAGGTTTTGCATTGTCAAGGTTGATCCATGCTACACTTGAGTGGTGTAAGTTCCATGTCTTGGTGAGGCCTGGGATGCTGCCTTGTTATACACAATATGTCAATATAGAGCAATGACTTGGAAGTGTCTGGCAAGTTGTGATAATAGTAAAATGGTGCTGGATAATAATTTATTACAATTGCTAAATTTCTGGTTCGTATCACAAAAAATGTAATATTATCTGTGGAGAGCTGCATATTATGCAATAAAAACTAAGAATCATGTATTACAAAAATTTTAATATATTTGTGAAAAGCTGATTGGCTGATCATTACCATTAGGTATCAGAATTGATATTAAAACTTTATAACATGAAAATTATTTTATCATTGCCCAAATCATTTTTAAAGATCGTACCTATCCTATCATCTTTATGTGTGTGCAGTTTTGCTGACTGATTTCATTTTAAATGTTTGATGTTTGAAAACAGTATTATGGAGTCTTAATGGAGTCTTAATGCAGCAAATTGTGAATAATGTAATTGTCACTGACCCCTTTTTTTAAAGAAACAACAAGCAAATATTCCAAGAGTTTGCTATGTATCAACTACAATCTTTATAACAAAATAATGCGACCTATTAAATTAATTTAAAATTACAAAAAAACCTACAAAAGTATAGCCTTTCTTTTAGTCTCAGTTCTTTCACCACCTATTCATAAAAACTAACAAAAAACTAAACAGAATATGGATATCTTTGCAGATAATGTCCATGCATGGAAGCATCCAGTAACGCTTTGTTTGGTTAATAAGAATGGAAAAGAATTGCAATAGAAATCAAAATGGAAAGGGAACGGAAGAAAGGAATCAAAATTGTTATTCCTATTCTATTTCTGGGTGCAAAGATGAAGGAGTTCAAATGGAAATAATGCCAATTTCATTCTAATAATTAATTAAGTTAATTATGTATTAGAATGGAATGGGTTTTATATTAATCTTCTATATAGCATTAATTAAGGAATAGAGCCAAATTTTAGAACAATGATTATTATAATTAATTTGGGGAATTTGCTTGATATGGTATGCCTACACAACTAACTTTTAAGTAATAATTGTTATAAGGTTGTTTTGGTTATTATTTTACATTTTTATTGCTTATCGTTATGTGTGCATTATTTTATTTGTATGTATATGTATATATCTATATATATACAATTTATGGTTTACTTTTTTTTCATATTTTTTGTTTAGTTAATGTAAAAATTTCTAGATTTTTTCCCAATTATCATTACTGTCATATTTTCCCTATATTCTTAATTTTCTGTTTTCTGTTTTTATTTTGTTGTTTGTAATTTATTTTTTCATTTGTATTGTATTTTATTTATTTTGGTATTTTAAGTTTTTATTTTTATTTCAATTTTATATTTGAAGATTATATATTTATATTTTTGGTGAATACTCTTAGTCTCTATTTTGTTTATTAGTTCATATTTTACATATTTAATTTATTTTTTGTGTATTATTATCTTTTGTTTCTTTCTTATATTTTCTACTACAATTTTATTTTTATTTTTTATTTTTATGTTGTATTAGTTAATTTTTTTATTATTTAGTCTTATATTTATTTCGTAGTTATATTCTAATAATATAATTACTTCTGAAATTCAATATAAAGTATTGTTAATTGTCTCATATCAAAAATACTGTTTTGAACTATTTTATACTATAAAAATGTTATATAGTTCCCAACAAAAATAAAATCCATTTCCATTCAAATGGAATGCCCAATTTTTTTATTCAATAGTGGAATCATAAGTTTCTTTATTCCAGAAAATAGTGATCGCGTGATTATGTTGCTTTTAGCCTAAACCAAATACCAGAATTTTCATCCAGTTCCAGCCTTCTTTTCTTAAATCAAAAGTGGCATTAACTTTTTTATCTGTGAATCTAATGTGGTCTTGATCGGCAGCCTAGCTTGTTAGTGTTGAATCTGCTGTTGGACGTCCATTTATTGAAGAATATAGGTATTGTTTTCTTTTGTACATGGAAACCTCTTTTCATTGAAGAGGAAAGGAGGTTGGGAAGGATAAATGTTGCACCTGAGGGAGGTGTTTGCTGATTGTATATCTTGATGATGGTGATAAAGAATTCTAAAACTGAGCTTATGGCAACTGTATGAAATGGAGAAACCTGCAAGAAGTGAACTGAAAGCTACAATTTGATCACTTCTTACCTGAAAAGGTTTACTAAAGGTAGAATTATCTGAAGCAGAATAACTTGAAAGTGCTGTAACCACAGTTCAAAGCCTGCAACTTCTCTATGAAATAACAGTCGTACGTAAGTTAAATTTTGTCATTAAATATTACCAAAGGAACCAATGTTTGTGAAATGCACAGCCTCATTGATGTGTGAATGTCATCTGATATCGGTGCATTATTAAACAACGATCTGGTGATAGACTCTCATTACTTCTATGAGTTTAGAGTCGTAGTTCCTAAGAAGAAACCATGAGTGATGATAGCATCAAGGACGGGAAACGTTCTATTACTTAATGAGAGGTACGTAGAAAGCGAAACAATCCAACTTACGGTTCATTAGAAAAGCAAAAAGGAAAAGCTTCTCTCCATGCATGGTGAGGCAGTGCATGAAAGTTTTTTATGTAAATTATTTCTGAGACTGGATGCACTCTCAACAGCTAGTAGATGTAGCAAAGAAGGTTCCATTTATTTTATGAGGTTATTTATATGCTCCAGAGTCCCTTACAATGATAGGAAGGAGATGCAAAAATAAATTACTAGATCAACTAGAACTAGAATTTTTCACCAAAAGGGCGATTGTAGGCTTTGGACGATGACTAGTTTGTCGATCCATTATATCTGACAGTGATTGGGGTGCTAGGATAAGTTGCGCTCCCCTGAAGCTTGTATACTCTCTGTGGTGTAACTAGGATAAGTTGTGATGCCTCTTAAATTCTTTCAGCTCCCATATCTTGCCTATTTATTTCCCTCAACTTCCCAATCTTGCTAAATAATTGATATTAGCGCATAAAGTTCAGACGATGAGAATGGAGCATGGACTTGGTTTCACTTTAAATATGATTAGACTTGTGCCTTCTTAAAGCATCCTGTATTAGCTTTTCGATTTTAGAAAGGAAAAAAAATTCCAACTAAATCACATTGAATTGGGAGCTTGGAGACCCAATTTTTTCCAATGCACCATAGCATCAATGAATAACACCTAAAATAGATTGTGTTTGGCATTAAATTCAATTTCCATTTTACAATTTTCATAAAAATTAATATCAATTTCTATTTTGAAAAATCAAAAACCAAAACTTGCTTAACCAGTGCTTGAATTGTATTTGACAACCGTAAAGGTGATGATGATGCAGCGGAACAACCAATGGTGGCGGCCGATAGTGGTAACGATGACTAGTAATTAGCAGTGTCAGCAATGTTAATAGCTAGCTGGGGTGGCAGTGGGGCCGCCAGTGCTAGCGGTGGTGATAGTAATGATGTTAGCGATTGTCAAGATGATCTATAGATAGCGGTAGTGGTGATGGGGTGTCACAAGGGATAGGTAGTGGCTGCGCCAATAAAGGCGATGTTGGTAGCCATGGATGGTTTTTATTTTCAAAAGTAAGAACGAAGGCCTATTTGGAATCTTTTTTATTTTTTTTAAAAAATAAAAATATGGAAACTAAGACAAGAAAATTTTGGTGCTATTTTCTATTTGTATTTTCAAAAATTATTTTTACTATTTTTAGAAAAAATAAAGATAAGAAATTCTTATTTTCACTATTTTCAAAAATATGAAACTTTTCTCTTTTACCACTACCATCAATACCCCATCCACCATCATCGCCATTCACGCCAAAGCGCCAGGTCATGAGTCCTAGCCGTACGGATCTTGAGTTCTAGCTGCACGGGTCGCAAGTTCTGGCCGCATGCATCGCAAGTCCCGTACGCTTGAGTCTTAGGATATTACCAATCTTAGAAAAGTTTGATGTTAGTTTTATTCTAGAAGTTTTCAATTTTGTGATTTTTTTTTGGGAACTTTTGATGTTATTAATAAAGTCAATAGTTAAAATCATACCTCCACTCGAACTCCTTTAGCAATCATACTTGAGATCCTTGAGTAGTAAAAATTTTAATTATTTTATTATGGAAATTATTCTTCTCTTACCTTCTCTTTATTTTCTCTCCTCTCTCCTCTCTTTTGGTGGATTGCTAGAGTTCGTGAATGAGTGTGTACGTATAAGAATTATATCTTTGGAGTAGTTTGCCAAGATGGTATTTTTGGTCTTAGAAAAGAGTGACTCATCCCTGCTCCTCTTCCATCGACCCCCTGCTCTTATTAGAGTCCATTGGCTTTCGAGTCACCATTGGCTTTATGTTTTAATCCCTTACATCGTTCGTGCTGTAGTAGGATTTCTACCTTGCTACAATTGGTTGTGACAATATACCCTTCCTCCTTCGAATTTTCAGCCCAAGTTCAACACCTTCTGGAGATTAGTTGGTATTAGAGCATGCTTTCAATATGTTGTCACATCGCCGCAATGTTCAAAAGTGCATTGAATGTGAGCAAGACTTGCGAAACATCAATTAAATGAATTGTGTAGCCAGCTTGAACAACTTTTATAAAAAAAGCAGCAGCTTCATCAACTGCAAGAGCAACGTGAATGCCGATATTGCTAACATTCCAATCACCACTCTAATTGAGAGATCTTTAATAATAAAAGCAAGTGTTCCCATAGAGAAGTGGAAGATTGCAATCCATTCTATAATAGAAAAGTATCTTCATCACGTGAAAAAGATATCCTACACCAACATGAACGAAGACCATATTACAACCATTATGACTTTAGTATCAAAATAGATATCTCTTACTTTGAAGGACGCTTGCAACTTGACAGGTTTGTATATTGGCTTCACACTACCGAACGAGTTTTTGAGCTTAATACAATCTCTGATGATCGGCGTGTCAAGCTAGTTGCCATCAAGCTCAAAAAGTATGCATCAATTTGGTGGAAAAATTTAAGGCGATGATGTGAGCATGAAGGACACAATAAGAACCGAACATGAGATAAGATGCATCGTGAAATCAAACATAAATTTCTTTCTGAAGATTATCACCATAATAAATTTCATAAGCTTCACAATCTTAGGCAGCATGATATGATCGTAGAAGAATACACATTGGAATTCGAACAACTACTCATGATGTGCAATATCAAGAAGCTCGAAGAGCAAACTATAGCATGATTTCTTGGAGAATTGAAGCCTGAAATTAAACAAGTTGTTCAAATCCAACCCTATTGGACGTTGAACGATGCAATCCAACCAGCATTGAAAGTCAAGAAGTAGCAGAGTAGTTTGTGATTCCAAGATATTGAGATGGTACGTCCAACCGGGAGAGTTCTATATCGAAGACATCACCATCTTCAAAAGCTTGCTCCTCTCAAGCACCTCAAAAGAAGGATAAGGGCGCCAACTCCAGCCGATCCAACATTGTTAGTTTCAATCCCTGCAAGTGCTTCAAGTGCCAAAGTTTTGGGCATATTACAACTGATTGCCCCAATCAAGAGCTAATCTCCTTGGTGGAGGAAGAATCTTATGTCGAAGAAGAACAAGAATAGCCACTCAAGTGGGATGATGAAGATCAAGGCGAAGCATTGGTCGTGTGAGATCTGATTGTGGTCGATCATGATGTTCCCATGATCACGGGTCCTCCAAACTTTATCCTCACCACTGAGATACAGTCTCCCAATCTTCACGTTTCCAAAGTTCTGCAGGACTATAGAGCCGTGTAAGTTGATGCTTTGATAATAGACTAGCGTCCCTTCTTGGAGAAGTATCATAAAACAGCTGTGATGGCTCAGGCCTCTATTTTGGCAACTAAAGTGGAGGGCTTGAACTCCATCAAAGCTGATTTGTTATTCCAGATGTCATTCTTGTGGCATGCCAAACAACAACAAATGCTAGGATTCACTTGAGCTTGAATTAGGGACTCAAGAACAAAGATTATAATCTAGTAAGCAAGTCAACTAGGAAAGTTGGAGCTGAAATTCAAGTATCTGGCGAAAGCATCTGGCAAAATAGTATATGTGGACGATGTTCCTTTCCCAAAAGATTGTCCTTATAGTGCATTCTCCTATAGCACAAGGCATTTGGCTTATAAAAAGGGCATCAACATTAAGTCTCTTTTTTTCCTACAGTGGGAGACTCACAACACTAGTGTGAATACATCCAAAAAAAATGAGAAAACAAAACATCCTGCAAGGCTGTTGGCAGCTGAGCCTCACCGGTCCAGAGTACCGCACCAATGTGGTCTGCATAAAGGAGGCCATCCGGTCAACGACACTATTTGCCTTCCTATAGATGTGCCGATCCCAAACAAAACACAACCTCTCGCTAAGCTCCAAATATCTCGAAACAGGGATGGATCCGGATCTCGCTTGCATGCCCCTGTATCCAACTGATCAATGTAGCCAAATCGCCTTCCAACTGAATGGCGTCAGCTTTTAAAACACAACAAGCATAGGTAAGGCCGGCCAATGTAGCTCTTATCTTTGCTCCAAAATCTGAGGTGTCAACAATCGAACTCTCACCTACTACTATCACTCTAGAGTTCGGACCTCTGATCACAAAGCATGCACCAACACTATCCAACACACAACCATCAAAGTTGACCTTGAGAAAGTACAAGGGTGGGGACTTCCAGGTGATGAACACCAATCGAGATGCTACAAAAGCAGAGATAGAATCCCAAGTGACCCGAATTATCGTAGGGCCACCAGAATGGGTAGCATGGATGATCTCATCATCCTGTATCCTAGCCCTCTCCAGAATAATCCTCGACAGCAGACTGCTCTCCCCAAAAATTCAGGTATTTCTAGCAATCCAAATGTGATAGGCAACGTATGCAGCCCGGATCGCCACAAGAAGGAAGTGGGGCCTACTCGACCAACTTCTTAGAAACTGAAGGAAGGAGTCAGACAAGGTCATAGTTCGATACACCATCGAAGGGATATCAGTTAGCATCCACAACTGCACCGCCCTTTCGCACTAAAAGAAGGCATGATCAACCAACTCCTTCACCTTACAGCTAGGGCAAGTTGGAGGGATGCTCAACCCTCATCTACACAAGACCCCCATGGTCGGATGTCGCTCCTAGGTCACCTTCCAAAGAAACAAAGCTACACTCGGATGAAGGTCAACCCTCCATATCCAAGCACAGTCCTACTTCTGCATCAGCTCATCTCTGAAGATGCCTTAGAGGTCTCTTACTTTGACCTTAGGGCTACAAGAAGAACTTCAAACCCTCATGTTGAGAGCGTTGCACCTCGAAACTGCAATAGACAACACTCTCTCTACCAAGCTCCCGAAGAGCCGGATCGTCTGGTTGATGTCCGCCCTCTGCTCACTAGGCCGAAGTAGGTCACAGATGTGCATGTTGACCGCCTCCTCCATGTTAACCATAGTCAACCAAAGCCTCAAAGAAAGGTCACCCATCCACTGGTCCTCCATGACGTCCACATTATGCTTGTCCCCAATCAGCCACCTAGAGTTGGCCAGCACTAGTGGATCATACACATAGATCTCCTTCCACATGAAGGAGCATCTTCGTCTCCCCTAGGTAGCCCTGTCAGAGATCCATGGGTCATACTTAGCCCTCATCATCGAACTTTAGAGGCACTTCAGCTCAAGAATGAATCTCGCGGCGTGTCTCTCCACCATTGCCTCTCTCCTTATCAGCAAAGACTGGATGCCAAGGCCACCGTCATGCACCAACTGACAGACACTTCCCCAGGCAAGAAGATGCACCCTATGCCCCTAACATACGAACCCCACAAAAAGCTCCGAAACATCTATTCAACCTTTTGAAGCACAGCTTTCGATAGGACGGTATTGGACACACGATATCGAGCTCAAAACTGATCTCACCAAGGTTAGCCAGCCCACTATGGATAAGGATGAGGACGTCCAATCCTCCAACTGGTCCTAGATCTACTGTATCATATTGGTGCACTCTGTAAACCAAAGTCTCCTTCCAGTAATAGAAGTTTCCAAGTAAGTCCATGGCCCCTTTTGCTCCCTGATCCCCAATAACTCCCTAATGTCACGCCTCACCTTTGGCTTGATCTTTGGGCTGAAACAAGTAGCAGACTTGAGGAGATTGACCTTCTGGCTAGAGGCAGAGCAATACGCCTCCAAAATCAGTCTAAGAACCACTGCATTCCTCATAGAGGCCTAGACCAATAGTAGATTGTCATCTACTAAGAATAGATGAGAAATCGACTGGGCACCTAGGGCAGGCGTGTAGGCATCAAGCATCTGGTTAAGCCACGTTGCCCATAGGGCTTAAGATAGCACATCCTCATAGATGATGAACAGATACAAGGACAAGGGGTAACCTTGCTGGAGCCCGACTGCGGACCAGAATGATGTCAACAAACCATTGATAAGAATAGAAAAGGAAGGAGTCATCACATCCCAAGACCTAGCTGATCCAGACCTGATGAAAACCTAGGCTCTTGAGGGAGTACCGAAGGAACATCCAAGAGACACTGTGAGGATCCATGCGGGCGTGTGTTTAGTCCCATATCGGTTATTCGCTGGGTAGATCTTCGCATGGGTACTTATATAAGATCAAGAAACCCAAATAATATCTCCCAACTAGCCTTTATAGGTGAGATTCTGGGTTGTTACAAATAGTATCAGAGTGGACCTGGCTCATAACCTATGTGGACTAGGAGACACTGCAACACAAATTCATTGAGGCTGACCACGAGCCGATTGTGGTGCTTGTGATTAGATTTGAATGAATTTGAACTCTTAGCCTGACGAGGACGTCGGAGCTTAAATCGGAAGAGTATGTGAGAACCCATGCGGACATGTATTTAGTCCCACATCGGTTATTTGCTGGATAAATTTTGGTTACTATATTTTCTAGATACTAAGAAAGGCTTTCCCAGTAATTGAAAATGAAAACAAACTTACCAAACAATATTTATGTCCCGGTTCCTATATTTTTGAAAACCAAAACTGAAAATTGGAAACCAAATGGCCCTTAATTTGCCTTCCGCTGTTAAAATATTTATTTCTATACCTATCACCTTATTAGTCTTATTCAACCTCGATTCCTCTACTAATGTTGGTTGGATGCCAAATTCTTGAAGATCAAAACATCATGTCACCAAAGTTTTCTAATAGTGACCTAGAAAATCATAATCTCTTTTATCTAGATTACACTCATTTGCCATCACTAGTGGCACGACTCTTTCGTGAGTCCTCATTTTTTCTTTTTTTTATCATGATTTTTTTTATTTTTCAAAACCACATCGATAAAAAAATGTAGGTATCAATTATATTGCCATTTATATATTAGCAAACACAAATGATACCCACGCGATACATGGGGAGATAATGAAAACTAGAATATAATTTGATGTAATAAAAGAATAATAAAAATTTTAAAAATAGAATGAAAAGATATGTTATAAGTAAAATGTATTTAACAATTAATTATTTTTACTTTCAACATTTCACTAATAAAAAGATCAGTAATAATGGAAAGGATAAATCATTTAACATAACTCTCCAATATTTGCAGTAGGATAAATAAATATATGTTTACGAGGAAACATCTAATATTAATCTATTTTTATTAATATAAATATTAATCTGTTCATGAATATTAAAAATAATCTTTATATAAACTTTGAATATTGATTAACTTAATTATAATCCGTTCTGACTCTGATAAAGAATCTAACAGAAACTTTACATATTATCAACAGATCATGGAAAAACATACAGACACGGCCCGTTACCAGGTGCAATTAACCTCTCTTACCAACAGAACGCGAAAACACAGGCGCAAAAAAAAAAAAAGAAAAAGAAAACCCCTCCAGTGGATACTACTGAGACACGAATTATAGACCAATATAATCCGCAGTAACGGGCAGAAAGACTTGCTCAGGATCCGACTCAAGCTCCAACGCCAACCTCGGCCATATGAAGGCAAAGACGAACGAGGAGCCGTCCTCCCTTCCACTGGAAATTAGGTTCACATAGCCAGCTCCAATGGCATCCAGCACCGTGTAGAACGTACCGAGCCTTGGAGACCCAAATCCGAAGTCAGTAGCCATCACTGGCATGTTGTGGCACGACGACACCACCACCGCCGGCCCCTTAAGACCCAGCAGAATCCTCGCCAGCACCATCTCCGGCCGACGGCACTCGATCCAGTCCAACAGCTCCAAGAAATGAGCCTTGTTCTTCACCTCTTCGATCACCTGGGCTGCCATCTCCGCCACGTACGAGAGGGATCCTTCCTTCAACTCCCCCGCGCTCGCCTCCCCGACCGCCATCGACACAAGATTCCCGACGTAGTTCGACAGGTCTCCATCCGGTTCTGAGCGCATCCAGGGGCGCCCGTCGACGAGCCACCCCATCTTGCACCCGGTATCGGTCTCCCCAAGGGACCTGGCCAAGAGTTTCCAGAGGTAAGCTGAGATAGCCTCGGTCCGGGTCCTCTCGACTCCACCACCTTTACTCGCAGCTGCTTGAAGGCGATCGATGCATGATCCATGGATGTAGTACGCACGCTTGAGAGAGATGTCGTTCCGCGGCATCGCCAAGACATCATGCAACTTGCATCCAGTGAACGTCCGGTCAAGCAACGGGCCGTAGCTGGGAGGGGACCGGGGACGGAAAATTGACCGGTCGTGGTTCGGCGTCACCGGAATTCGCCCAGTTCGGGCCAGCTCGGACCACAAGTGCAAGAATTTGATGAAGCCAGCACCGTCGGCCAGAAGGTGGTCGAAGCTCCAAACCATGGAGAAGCCCCCGCATGCAAAACCAGTCACCTGGACGCTTAGAGGAATCTCGGTCGGCAACGGGAGCATGACTCTCTTTACGGAGTCGTTCAGGTCATGGAAGTTGAGGCTGGTTATTGAGACATCGGCCGAAGCTTCGATCAGCTCGATGCCTTCGTTATTGCATAGAATCTCCGGCTCGCCAGTCTCAGGATTAGGGACTATCCGTCCCGCAAAGGGGAGGAAGTAATTCAAGGTCTCTGCGAGAGAGGTTTTGATGGCATTGACGACGGAGTTGAAGTCGCCGGTGGATGGCTTGCGGTAGGCATAGAAGATGGTGACCGGATAGCGGCCGGAGAGGTGGTCGAAGTTGGAGACCGGGATCACAGAGAGCGGTGCGTTGGAGTTTGCTGCCTTGACGATGCTTTTGCTGATTAACCTTATACTGAGTTCAGAGGTAGGAGGCTGGCCTGCAGCCATGTCTGGAAGCAGAGGTGAACGGGGTTGTAAGGGTGAGGAAGAATGACTGCTTCAGCCTTTCCCTACTCCTAATTTATCCTCTTGGTTCTTCTTGGTGACAATTTTGCCGTCTCTTGCGAGCATCTAAGGAATCAAGCTGTCGAGAGATTTTCGTTTCTACAGCTATTTTACTAATATTCAAAATAAACCAACATGATCAGCTGGAAGATATTATTTGAATTCTTTGATTCTATATAAGTACTCAAGATCTACCCAGCAAATAACCGATATAGAATTAAATACATGCCCGCACAGCTTCTCATACAAAATTTCAAGACCAGCCGGCAGAAATCTATTTTTCTATATGATGAATGGCGACTTAAGCAATTTTTTTTATCATTATTGTCGATAACAACTATTATAATAACTACTATTATTTTGTTTTCCAAATGTCTTCTAATCGGACGTATCTTAAGGAGTAATGGTTGTTTTTTCTGCCTTAAACCATATACGATTGTAATCGTCTGTGACATTGCAAGGGATGAGAAAAGCCAACGCTGGCCGGCCCACTATTTTGGTGCGAGCATATTCCAAATCAACTTGGTCTGATGCTTCTGTTCTCTTTAAGAGATTTGGTGCAAAGGCTTCAGGCCGCGTCTATTTAAAATTTGACCTTGTCTAATAATTAGCAGTAGTAAAATTCTTTTGTTTAGCCATAACTTGAAAATTTCCGGTATAATTATTGTGGAGAATCACATGCAAGCTGATTTAGTCCATATAAGATGGTAGGTATATATATGAAATTAGTAAAAAGTAGAAGGATTGATGACATAGATGATTGAATCTAAAATTTGACAATTTCACCTTTATGTTGACGAGAATTTATACCGGATCCCTTCCTTGTTCTTGTTTTGGCACATATTTGTGATCTTTTTTATGTAATCTTGCGTCTTGACGGAGAATCCAATTTCGAATTTGCACTAAATTCAATGGGATGGCTGGGTTTAATTAAGGCCGCAAATGGGTCGGGTTGACCCATGACCCAACATGACCCGGCCATTTAGGCTCGATCCGACCCATTTTAAAGAACCCATGAGGCTAGGTTGGGTTCTAAAATTGGACTCAGAATTTTCTGAATTCTAACCCAGCCCAATCCATTTGAAATTTAGATAATCTTAGGTTTTCAATCCTACAGCCCCACCCAACCCAAACCCGATATACTATTTGAGCCTGTGGGCCATAGGGAGTAGGCCTAACCACCCAGCCTAATGCATTGCAAAACTCCTCACTACAATGATTCAAAATTTCTAATTTTGATGCCTGGAGTTATGGAACAGTAACAAAAAGTTGGCATCATACTTTTGTTGGTTGTCTCTTAGTGAGCCTAATTCGATGGATATCCATCAGATTCAACCAGCAGGCCCCTTGAAACATGTATGGTACTGTTTAATTTCATCTATTAGCAGATCTTGTATACTAACTATGAAAGTATGAATACGTGCAGCGTAAAGAAAATTCTGGGCATCCAAATTTCAGCGATTCATCAAAAGGTACAGAATTATCCACTTAGGCATTCAGACAAAATATTCGTCATATTGTTCACAAAATCTTATTTTGAAAGAACGATACTGAAAACAATTTCAACCAATTCACCTTCTTTTTCTCCTCGATGCGATCGGTCTCTTTAAGAAAGAAAACAAATACTAACAGATGCAAAAATCCATGCAAAACAAGTTCCAAAAAAACAATAATAGTCTTGATATTGTTGATAATGGCATGGTGCAGAAAATTCAAAAACTACTAGAATACATTTTCTAAAACATTAGGCGACGTACGGCTTATGTGCTTCATTATTACGGAGGTTAAAGCTAATTTAGAGATCAAAATAGAGAACATGATATGATATTGGCTTAGAATTATGAAGGTGATCCATAGCTTGCCTATTAGTGCATAAAATTACATAAAATCATATTGTGGAAACTAATCCAACTGATATATATGGACCTGAATCGGATCCGATCTGGACCTGAATCTTTTGGATTGGGAACGAGTTATATATGGACCCGACCCAACCCGAATGACCCATTGGGTCAAAAATTATAGCTGTGGACACGACCCAACTCGACTAGATTTTCTATTGGGATGGGTTCGGTCCAATATTAGGATCCGAGCAAGAAATCAGATTAGATTGGAGTCACTCATGATCCGGTCCGACTGGACCCATTATTACCCCTAGGTTTAATTGGAAAAAACAAGTCCTTTCTTTTTTTTTCGCTCTCTCTCTCTCTCTAATGGTTGGAAAATCATCCGAGTGCCTATAAGCAATTTGGGAAAGCCCTACATATTCATTGATACAGGAAAGGTAGAAGAAATACTTTTTAAAAAGGTAAAAAATAATAAAAAAAACTTAGGAACATAGGAATTTTGAGAAGCTCTGACAGAAGGGAGCCAATAATATAATGTAGGGGGCACACCATTGTTAACGAATAATTGATGAACTAACAATTTCAGGTTGTTTGTTTGTCGAAACTTCTCCATTATATTATGAATACATGTATACACTATTTAGTTTCGAACGCTCTTCAATTAATCTTTTATTTATGTTGAATTTCCTTGTATCACTTGGTTGATTATTTTTCTAATATATATGAAGTATTTTAATGACATGCGAGCCAACAATTTGATGCAGCAATACAACCAAAGGAGTCACAAAATAAGTCTCTAAAAATTAAACAAAATAAGAGAAAAAGGAAAAAAGGAAAAGAACAAAAAAGAAATAATTTGTCGATCCGATTGGTCTACCAGCTCCCAATTTGTTGGTATGAGACTCCATGACTCCTGCCCCATCCAAAGTTAATGGATCGCATGTATGCATCCAATCCAAATAAAAGGGTGTTTAGACACTCATTCATAATTCCCATTCACATCCATAAACTGGGAAAGGAACCTCCATTGCTTTCTATCTCCAACAACACAAAGGGGTGTGAAGAAGAGCATCAAGAGAGTGATATTATTCTTTGCACATTAAGAGAGTATGAATTCTGAGTACTTGAGGCAAGAGTGTTGAAGCTCAAATCAAAGAGAGTTAAAATTTCTTTTATCGATTTTCATAGCATCTGGATTGGCTAGTATGGTTTCAACCTTGATCCTCCTTTATTTAACTGCACTTCAAGGAAGATAGGTTAAACCATCAGGTATGTTTACACGAATTCTACTCTAAAAGGAGCACCTTCTATAGCATGTCTTAAACCAAGTACTGGTTTCTGCTAACTTGATTTCTTCTATTTGCTCTATATATGTTTAGAAACTCATTGATTTATTAATCAAGAAAGCAAAATGTTGTCCAAACCTAAGAACTTATTTGTCCCACCAATTACCAACAAAACTATACTTGGTAAAAACAATCTTGGCCTAAGCGAAGGCATGAGAGCATAGGAGTCCACAAGCTTGGCTTCCAATGAGAGCTTGTCTCCACGCCTGTGGATGCCTAACCCTCCAAGCTTTTTAGGCCATGTTACAATGTCACAGTAGGATGGAAGACTAGATATACAAGATCCGTCCCCGGAAGCTTAGAAAGATCCTTGCCAAGTCTAACAAAATAGATGTAAGAATCCATCCAGGGATGGCTATGGCTTCTCGGATGGACGATGGAACCCCTTTCTTCTCTTCTTTCTAATCCCACTCAAAATATGATGTCTCCCAATCCAACACAATAGAGGAACTCTTAGATTCCGAATCCAATGCACACACGCAAAAATATTTTGCTTTTTGATTTTATCTTTGGCTCTATATATATATACTTATATATGTTAGCCAAGATTGGTTCCTCTGATTTCACTAAGCAGTGTTGAAATGGAATAGTAAATGAAGTTCGTGAGGAAGACCTCTACTAATTCTTTTGTCCTTCAGGAGTTTCAAGGCATCCAACACAAGATGGAGTTATGAAGGTGGCATATGGCATCATGGTATTGATGAAGGACAAGAAGTGTGTATGTAGCATGTACGTACCATTTGATTTGAGACGCAAATGCTGGGAGAGTTCCAATAGAATGTAAAATGAAGTGAGGTGTGATATTCAAGATGGTGTAGCTTCATAGGTGGATGTCCAATGTCACTTTCGCCAGAGTGATGAATGCAGATTTCATGACAACTTTCCAGAAGAGAGGAGCTATCAGTGGTAAGATTAGTAATTCGGAATGGTGCTCAAGCTTGTGGCAATGTAGGAGTTGAGCTAGCTGATACCACAATGGAAGAGGATGTTGCATGGGAGATGGGATCTAGTATTTAGCAAGATTTTTTGTATTATTTTTTGTATACTTTCAAAATTGAAAAGTTATAAATATTTGTATTATTTTCATTTTCGATATGCCTTAGCAACATATTAGAAGAAAATTTACTTATGTTTGCTGTTTGTTGACCCTAAAGAGTTGATTTTGATGATACAAAATATTTGCGTAAAAACTTGACTAATCCATTGCCTTGAGTTTAATTGATTGATTTCAAAAAGCAAAGAAGAAAGCCTTCAGTTTACTCTCAAATGAAGATCATCTATCTGAAGCTCTACATCAAGAAGCATAACTCCAAAAAGGCCATGAGAACATTCTTTCGAAGCTCACATATAAGCATAGAAAATTTCATCCTAAGCTACCTCAAGAATCGACTCCAAATTTGCAATTAGTCGACCCTCGCACACTATAACTAACTGATACGCCTTTATGATCTGACTCCATTAGATCGTGAGTCGACCCCAAAATAGTCTCAGAAGACAGATAGAAAGATGTAGAATTCAGCGTAGTAACAAGTCGACACATAAAAAGCTCGAGCTGACTGCAGTCAAACAAGAGTCGACCCTAGAATAGTCTCAAAAGATTAGATAGAAAAATGTGGAATTCAACATGGTAACGAGTCGACACATGAAGAGCTCGAGCTGACTCCAATCAAAAAGAGTCGACCCCAGACAAAAGCGAGTCAACCCCTAAATAGCCACAAAGAAAAAATAGAAAGGTAAAAAATTTCATCATATCGGCGAGTCGACCCATGAAAATTACAAGCGCTAGTCAAACAAGAGTTGACCCGAGAAAAAGTCACAATGGTTTTTTTCATCTCACAACGGCTCTTTGAGCCTATCTAACGAGTAGGAGTGTATTCCAACCACTTCCAAAGGATAGAGAGCTCAAGCAGTATAAAAAAAAAATCACTAGAGCAAAAAAGAGAAAACAAAAAAAGAGAGCTTCAAAGAGAATATCATTCAAGATTTTTTATTGCAAGCTAAAAAATCACATCTACAATATCTGAGAGTTGTTGAAGTGCCTTCAAGATCAATCAAAGCCAACCAATAGAGTCGTGCTCCATTTATTGTTTTGTATTTATTATTTTGGAGCTGTATTATTGTGTCTACCCTTAATTCTTTGTATACTTTGCTGAAAAAGTTTCAAAATTTGAAACTCGAAAAAAGATCCATCCAAATATTGAATTAGATTGTGTTTAGTCTGGGATAGGCTCAGAAAAAGTTTTGGTTGATTATTTGGGAAAATCAACTAGGTTGATTATGAGCCTGAGTAAAATAATCGATGTAAGTTTTAGTTGATTAACTAAAAAAATCAACTGGGTTGATTGTGAGCCCGTGTAAAACAATCAGACTGTAATCTCGGAAAGATTATAGTGAAATTATCAAGAAGAAAGTTTTGGAGAGTGGACGTAGGTGCAGAGTTGACACCGAAGTACTATAAACTTTGTGTGTTTTTATTGCTTGATTTGTTTGCTTTTATCTTTAGTTTACTTATTAGTTTGCTGCTAAAGTTTATATTTTACTATCAAACACTTATTCTATTGTATTATTAGATAAAGTTTTTAGAAAACCCAATTCATCCCCCCCCCCCCCCCCCCCCCCCCCCCTCCTTCCTCTCTTCTTGGGCTGTATAGCTAGGCAACACTGTTGAAAGGCATGCATGTCTTAACATTCTGATATTTTAGGGTATGCAATGGACCCAAAAGATATCACTTACATGATGTATTGCAAGTGGATTAATTAGCTTTATATGTAAACTTAATATTCAATTTTTCATTTGTATTTTGTTAAACATAACGCTTTGCATTTCTGTTATGCCCCTCCCTCCCTTTTCCTTTCTGCTCCATTCCCCTAGATAGAAAGGAAAATAAGTTGTCCTATGGACTATATCCACACAGTATATGTTTTTCTTGTAGATTATGATATCTTATTTTTCGTCTACCAAACAACATATTACTATTACATATTAGCTACAATGCATATGTAAATACAAATGATTGCTAAAGAATTTAATATAGAATAAGTTTTAAAAAGATTTAAGCATATACATGTGGTAATATGCCTTCATATTGAAATTATGAAAATTTATTTGCTATATTACATTCTTAATTTAGATAAACTATTATTATGCATACAACCGTAGAAACCCCATTTTGAGGAGAGTTCTCTTTGGAATCCTCTTTCTTGAAGTCAAAAAAACAATCAAAATCTCCTTTTTTTACATAAGTTCATCATGATTACGATCCTCAAGAGAGAAATCAAGATAGGGTGATTGTGGAAATTCAGTAGTTGGGAAATATAGTTGCTTAAGATTTAATAAGTTCTTGAGCAGATGCATGTGGCTTCTAAAGTTTTATTTAAGATTTAATATTTATTAATAAAATTATTTAATATTTATTTTCTATATTATATTTTTTATATAAATAAAATTTATTTTTTAACAAATTTTGACTATAGAAGACGTCGGACACTTATTATGTATAAAATTAAAATATTTCAAGTCCAATATTAGAATTCCATTTTCAGAAAACGTATCAAAAAGTTATTGTTGGCATTGAAAAATTGGAAAATAAAGCCTCTTTAATATGGTGTAAGGATTTGTTTTAATGTATAAGAAAATGCACGTGTTTACTACTAAAACTTTTATATATGAGATAAATTTTAAAAATACATTAACATTGGATTAAGTATATTATCCCTTTCTCATGAAGTTGTTTAAGATTTATTTGATATATTATGTTCTTAATCTAGCCTATAAATTTTGTGAATTTGGATTTTAGAGTACATATGGGACTCTTATTTTGCAAGAATCGTAGAAGTCTTGAACTGCGAAGCATTCCCACTTGGACTCTAACTTCAGAGTCCAAAAAGGTTACAATCTTTTTTATAAAAATGCAGCATCATTTAGAATTCCACAAATTAAAATTTTCATGGAGAAACCTGATCAAAGTTATTAATTATGACAATTAAAAAGTTACAAAAATTTCATCGCTTTTATGTATGTATAGATGTTCATATCTATGTATGTATGTATGTATGTGGACATTTGAGTTTATGTAGACACACACACACACATATATATATGTATGTATATATTATTTACCTATTTATGTATATATGTATTGTGCGTATGCATGTATGTGATGTGCCAAGAAAAGTTACGTTTTCATCTATATTAGGGTCTAGGAATGCTATGTTTAGAAACAAAGAAAATCAAATAAGAGCATGACTTTATATGAAAAAATCATTAAAATTACCACCATCTAAGAGAAATAAGGGATTCACAAAGCATTCACGAGGAATGTTTAGACTACAATTTTTCGCTTGGGGAAAATGTACTCATTTGGTACAAATTGGAAAGCTGAAAGAAAATAAATTTGAAGCAATAGAGCCAAAGCCATCCCCTTTTTTGATAATCATGATGATGAAAATTAGTCTTCCAATATTTAGAAACTCAAAGATAAAAGAGTCAAATCTTTGATGTTTGAGGGAATTGGTGCAACCGTAGAATAGATATAATCCAAAATCTAAATCATATGGATTATATTACTTATAAGATATGTTACCATGGTGACGTATCTTTAATATATTGGTGCCGGAAGGAATGTGGGTTATCATGGTGCTCCTGGAAAAGGTGTTTAGCTTTGGATGTTGCCACATTTAGTTCTAAAATGCTTTGTTGCATGAAGTGGTATTCATCAGGTTTGCAAGCGAACACTATAATTTTGGCTCTAAGACGATGAGTTGAAACAAGCTGAGGCAACGTGTGAACTCATGGAAGCTTTTGTTGATGTAACAACGACATTTTCAGCTGATAATTTTCCCATTGCAAATTCATACATCAAAGAATTTTTTGGAATTTGATAATTGTTAGATGAAAGTGTTACTGATGAAAGTTTAAATTGATATTTAAGGAATTCTACCACATGCAATCATATGATGAGAAGGAATGTCGAAGAAAGCTTGATGAGGTTCACAGCTTTTTCAAGATCTTTATACTGAATTTGGGAATACGGATGGAGTGGGATCACACTTTCCTCCATTAGCCTGGGTAAAAGAAATGTTGGCATGAACTTTGATAGAATTTTTGAAGCATCCAAGAAATTCACATTGGACACCTAGGACGATGTTCTTTCTGAAATGGAAGATGAGGCTTTTGATCTCTTAAGGTGGTGGAGAAATACAACATCATCCAACATTGGCATGGTATCCACAAACTCTTCAAAGTCGGCTTTTAGCACAGTATGGAGAATCATGGACCAACACACCATATCTCCTTGAATCCAACTACCCTGGAGCCTTGATTTGTGCACAAGAGTGGCTCCATGCACACTATTAACATCATATCTCTAGACCACTTTTTTTTTCTTCACTTGATCTAACGAGTTGCATAGATTGATCTGCAGCATTTCTAATTGAATTATTAGTATGCAGACTCATATTTTGTCCTTCTCACATAGTGACTGCAACTGCTATCATGATCCCAGTCATTCATCATCAGAGCTCTCATAAGCTAAGCCTAATAAGCTTCTAACAGCATTATCTGGTTTGGCATTCGTCTCTTCGCCATTTGACTTCCTTGAGGATGAATCTTCTCCCAGTTGATCTCCGGCATCCCCATGTGTAGAAACTTGATCAGCCGAAGACGAGGATTTGTTCTCGGTTGGTCCTTCTGCAGGAGATGAGCATTTCTCCAAAATCCGTTCATCATCCCTGGATGATGAAACTCTTGTAGCCACATATGGGCTTGACCTGTCATCCTGTGTCGAACCTGAAGGGCTTGATAGTCTCCGTCGCTTCGGTTTGATTTCAATAATATTCTTCAAGAGATCTTGCTGCCTGTCCACAAAGAGAACACCAAATAAAAAATTTACAAGAGAATACAAAAAATCAGTAGCATTTAACAAGTACAACAGAATGAAATATCACCTGATCCCACTCTTTGGCTTTGGTTCAACACGGAGCGGCAAGGGCATAGATGCAGGTGTGGAATCTGCTAAATTTGCAGCTTTGTGATGGGCGAATAAAAGAAAGCAAAAGAACCAAGACCCATTAAAAGAACAAAACGAAATGCAAATTATGCATTCAAACTCAAAAGGATATCTTGAATGCAGCAAATGCACGTTTCTCTGTGCGTCGAAGAAGACGCTCAGCATCTTCCTCAGCTTCCATTTGCTCTTTCAGATAGAGCAAGTCATCACTGTCCAAAGCTGAATATGAAAGCAAATCAAAGTTAACAAAATTAGGTAAATATATAGCCTTGTTATGTGAAAGAAAAGCATGTACCGCCTCGCCCATGAAGGTAGCCACCACGTTCACCAGCAACCTCCTGCATCTGCTAGCATGAACCGCCCGGTAGGAGAAGCCAAGATCCCTGCCGGGGCATGTTATCAGAACTCTATATATTTTAAAATTAAATGGTGAGGCAAAACCCTCCAAACAATGTGCATTTCTCTAGGCATAAGAAGCTTAATAAACCAGACGATCAGTTCATAGAAAGGCAAAGGAAGGAAAGTTCGCACAAACAAATGGAAATTATCAAGTACCCAGACTAGCCAGAGGACATGTCATATTGCAAACTTACTAGAATAAATTCAATGTATAAAAACCAAAATTTATAATGACAAATCTATGCAGTTTCCAGTCAGCATGGAAAAGGTAAATGGACTACATATATTCATGTTAGCTATTTAAGCAAGACCTCTATCTATCCGCGTCTCCACAATATATAAAGAGAGCTCCATGGGGTATGTCCGTCGGACACTCAACACACTGTTCCATGGTGCTGTTGCTTCCTGTTCATTCATCCTCCCACCATCGTGGGCACCTCAGTGCACTGATTCAGCCCAGCACTTCGGAGCCTTCTATTTTAACAACCACTTTTGGGCTGCCATCGCCCACTGGGTTGTTCTAAATCAGGATGGATGATCCATTCAT
This sequence comes from Phoenix dactylifera, assembly GCF_051530095.1. Taxonomy (NCBI): domain Eukaryota; kingdom Viridiplantae; phylum Streptophyta; class Magnoliopsida; order Arecales; family Arecaceae; genus Phoenix; species Phoenix dactylifera. The sequence continues at coordinate 10,562,879 of NC_143192.1, forward strand.
ACAGTTACTGGATCAGCTATGGTTTCTGTCCATTGTTCTCTGTTGAGTTTTCCATGGTTTTTCTCTGTTGGGTTTTCTATGGTTTTTCTCTATCGGGCTGCCCTCACCCACTGGCTTGGTTGCACGGATGTCTGCTTGAACTTCACATGCACAACAGTGTTCTTTGCTTGTGTACTGTGGATATTGCCTATTCTTTGCTTGTATACTGTGGACATTGCACGTCCAGTTTTAGTTGCCCTGTAGTATAATAGATATACCGCCCACTTAAACCCAAACCCCAAAATTAAGAAAAAACACACATTAAAGAAAACGCTCATGGATGGGTAAATGAAAAGCTGCATTACAGACAAATGCTAACTAAACTCTCAATTCCCTTCTTAAAAATCACAGAAACATCAGGAATGAATTAATGCATCGAGATCTGGTTTCCTAGAGATCTGGGATCTCTAAATCCCAACCTAGAAATCCCAAGAGGGAAAAAAAATACGCCAGCAAGCCATGCTCCTTAAAAAGTGGCATGCTCTCCTCCCCTCTCAAGACTTCCCAACTCACAACCCCTCTCAACCAACTCTTTATTATCTCTTTAGTCACCAAAGCAATTTTAAGAAAATTTGGAATCTGAATTCCAGGTAAACCAAGAAAATGATGTGACAGGAAAAAAAATGAACTTCAAAAGTAGGGATCCTGGATTCCAAACAGCCAGCATGTCATTCAAACTGGCATCTCCACTATTAATTAGATGAAGGTTTCTGCTACATGCATTGCACAATATCTCAACGGTAAGTCATGAGCATCACCAAAGTCCACCCTCCTCCTCACATGCATCAACTGGATCATACTCAGGAAATAAGGGCTCACCTCTGGGCCACCTGACCATCCTGACTTAATTATCACAAATATCTTCCCAATGAAAATAAAAATAAAAAATAAAAAGAAATTCGCAGCATGGAGACCAGTAGCGAGTAGATAACAATTAGGAAGCCAGATGCATTACAAATACACTCAGTGAATTTCGAGACCTCCAGCAAGGAATTTGACATCAAATGGACCTCATCCAAATCTTTCTATCCCACATGATGGGCTTTGGTGAGTGCCTCCACAGCAAACAATCAGCCTTAGGACTTTTGTTCCTTTTTTTTTGGGTACACCTAGGAGTTAGGACTTTTTGTTTAAAGACTAATGTGTCACCAGTAAACAATCAGCTGTATAAAAATGAATGGCACTATGCAAGCACTCAACTTGGACCAAGCTAAAGGAAATCTGTAGACTGGGGTCTGCTGATATTATCTGGACACTCAAATCCAAATCCGATAATCCATGTCCAATGCACGTCAGAATCAATTAAACATCAGATACTCGGAAACTTTAGAGATTCTATTCTTTTTACAGATTGGTCATGAATCTAAATTTTAAAAAAAAGAAGACCTGAATATTAAAAATATGTCTTAATTAAATTTATCTTTTTCAACATACTCCTATATCTCTTTTCTTCCCTCGGACAGAAGTCCCAATCCGACCACTCCCCCCCCCCCCCCCCCCTTCTCTCTTCTCCGCGGGGCGGGGGGAGAAAGAAGCTTGTGCGTGCTTGCTTGTTTCCTTAGCATGTGGGGCCTATTTTGTTCACTTCTAATTTGATGAAAAATAAATCTTATAGTTTCAACTTCTCCATTAGAAGACTTCAACTCAATACTTGTGAGAAGAACATTCATATGGACAGTCCTTAAACTGGAAGATTAAGAAAAGAATATCATTTATCATTTAACTCATCTTTTCCACTTGGAACAATTTGAACAAACATGATAATGCAGCATACACATTAGCAAAGAAATACATGAATGCATACAAAACAAACAATCATGTCAATTTCCTCCTGTAATCATACCACACTGATTCTAACACACAGGCCAAACCACAGATTCATATTGTGCCTCAAAGTGTAGCCTTGCATGGAAGCCCTTAGGCATCCTTGGAGAAACTAGCCTCGAGGTGAAACTCGGGAAAACCATCAAATAAGCTGTTCAAACTATGCACATAAGTTTCCATTCTCAAGTTAATAGGTTCAATAATAGACACCATAAACCATGATTTACTTCACTAACATACCATCCACTGCTATTTGAAGCATACAAGTCACAAAGGGAATATAGCAAGGTAGGAATATGCATGTTGTAGTCCAACAGCTCAAAGACACTTTCAATGGAGTGATTTCACAAAAGGAACCACAGATCATCTTGGTTTCACACGTGGAGTTCCTTAAATGGCACTGCTTTAGAAGTGTGCCATGTAAAACACAAGTGACCTGCAACTAACATTTTTCATGAACTTTTTAAGGAAAATCAATGTCGAAAATATATTAGTCATTCGTGATGCAGCTCCTCAGGTCAACCACACAAAATGATGAGCATTAAAAACTTCCAATCTTGACGATAATTTCTTCATTAATAGCCAAATACAGAGAGAAAAAAAGTAATAGACATGGAGAGACAGAAGAAAGGAGGATCATATAGACAAAAGTCTGATATTAAGCAAGAAATATAGAGGTTAAAAGGCAGAGGTTCAAGAGAAGAATCCTTAACTCTTCTCAATATTCACATCATATTGTCTAATACGACTTTAAGGATAAACCTTTGATGCCATAATTGGATTACCCTAAAACCCCTCTTCAAACTGGCTGACCTTAGGAACTTTTGGATAGAGAAAGAAGCAGGTCTAAAGGGGCTTAGTTGCCAGTATCGGGAGAGGGTATGGAAGATAATATTGGTGTAGATATGTGGAAGCAGGTATACGTTCAAGATTCCAGGAAGACTCTGAATTGGGTGTGTTAGCCAAGATGAAAGATTCTAGCTACAAGAGAAATGGGTCTCAGAACATTCAAGTATGATAGGCACCCATCTGCCCCTCCCTCTTTTCTCCCTTTAACTCCAAATTGGTCAATGCATATAGGGCCCCATGACATGAATAGAAATGATGGGGGTAATTTATGTAAGAATGCAGCCTAATTCTCTATCCAAAGGCTTGCAGATGAGATTAGATTTCTAATGTAAAGCATACAATAAGGAAGATCCATAGAATGAACATAGGGTCTAAAAAATGAAATTAAATCATGATAAAAACTTAAAATAAAATAAAATCTAGTGATTTAAAGACCAAAAGTCCTGGTTTGAATTGGGCAGCTTATTTTTAACTTCAATCAGTGTTGTATTATATTTACTACTAAAGCCAAATTTCCTAGTGTGGGATTTATTGATCAATCATAAAGAAAATTGCCCTTTGAACAAAATTTACAAGATCTGATATGATAACTACTATTTCCAGAGACAGAAAAGAAGAAGGGATAAATAGTTTCTAAGAAAAATTGGTATCAATAGAAAGGCAAGAATAGGAAATTTTAATGTGGATTATGAAGAAAGTTTTGGATGTCAGTAACCAATATTTTAATTTCAGAACATCATCATCCTAAATATACGCTGAAATCTTCTCTATGTGACACAAATACCGCAGCTTGCATGAAGCAGTGAATCTCTCACTTAGATAGAGCTTGTAAGCCAAGTTAGCCCCATATTACTTATGATTTTTCATACCCTTTTGTGTCCCTTTCAAAGCTACCTTCAATTTTATAAGTTGTACAAAGAAAATTTTGACACCTCCCTAGTTGAGCCTCTTCTACAAATATTTATTTAATGGTCTCCTAATTTAACAATTTTTGAAAGTAATTCACCCAAAGATGGAGATGGAAGTAACATCTTCATCTTTCTTTAAACTCAGAGTGATGTAGTTATTAAAAATTAGCCAAGTACTCTATCTAATTCAATGGTTATAGCTAGTCTTGTTTCAATCTACTTAAATTAATAATAAGCCTTTCTTTTCCTGTATCTAGTTCTCATCTAGGTGGAACCCAAATCCTCAGACTAAACCATTGATCTCTAAAATGGAAAAGAACTCCATCATATACTTGAAACCCCAAAGGCATGGACTATAACATTAGCTCTAAGAATATAATTTATTATCAAACTAAGTTTCAATTAGTTCAACTCAAGCTTAACTGAAACCCAAACCTGAGTTGCTCTTCTTATTATATGGCCGGCAAAGATTGTGCCATCGTTTAAAAGAGTATATTCTAACAGGACCTTGCCAAGTAAAGAAAGAGTAAAGGCAAACCTACCAATGTCTAAGCATCGATCTCTTGACGTATTTCCTACTCCATTAAACTACATGGTATAAAACCTAAAATTCCTTCTTCGCTGTCACAGTTTAAAAAAGCACATCATCACCTGAATACCCATACGAAATCAAACAGTGGAACGTAGATAAAAATAATTAAGAAGGCAACAACTTGAAGAAAGAAATAGAGATAGAAGGGCCGATCCGCTAACCCTTGCTACCATGCGCTGGAAAGTAATGTCCTCATCGTCGATCTTATCCTTCCCTTTCCCCCACTTCCTATCTGCGGATCAAAAACAACAACCACCATTATTATCCCCCATCAACGTGAGCTTCTAAAGGGATATCACCGAAAAAACCAAAAGACATTCACATAGAGTTCTAAATTTTACAAGCAAACCTACATGAATCCATACAAATACTAGAAACAGTTAAGAGAAACACAGGAAATAGCATCAACAAGAAAAATCACGGAGACATTGAGATAGAAAGCAAGGGAAAGGAAGATGCCATGAAAGAAAGAAAAAGAAGAAGAACGCCAGATGGCTTATTGCTCGTATTGTTGGTACCTTTGGGGTCGCTGAGATTGGTGTACTCTCGAACTTCTCTTCCTGCCATGGATTTCGATCACAGAAGCAACCCTAACTCAGCAAATCTCCTCCTCCTCCCAGAGAAACAAAGCGTAAAGACGGATGGATGAATCCTTAACGGAGATCGATTCGATTGAGAGCGGTCGAATTGGGGGAGATTTTGATCACTCGAGGTCGAGAAAGAGAGAGATCTCGAACCTTCGAGAGAGCAGGTTTCGCTGTCCCGCGATACTAAAAGTGCTCCTCGCCCACTATGAGGGGCCAGGGTATTCGGTTCCGTGGTTCCGTTCCGTTTGGGTCCGATCTCAGAAGCTCCCTAAATCCCCCTTTTCTTTTTTTTCCCCTACCGATAGCTGGTCTGGGTTCCAATTTCCTGCCCCAATTTTAAGATAAATTTGGGCCGCAGCTGGGCTCAGAACTAGAATGGATTATAATAATAACCATATTTTCCGCTGCATTTGGTTTATGACTAAAATAATTAAAAAAAAAATTGCATAAATATTTTTTAAAAAATTTAAATTTGCATGAATATCCGTCTAAAACTTACATTTATTTTTGTACCCCATAAAATACTGTTTTTATACAAATGCCTCTAATATAATGGTTCTTCTAACACCGTTAATAAAAACCATATTTATTTTAATTAAAAATAAAATCTAATTTTAAAATTACTTTTTTGTCCTCCATCTTGATCGCCTTGTTTTTGCATATCTACCCATTAAGGGTATTTTAGTCATTTTAATTTGAAACCGTTAATTTTTTAACGACGTTATATGATGTGGATATATATGCAAAAATAAGAATAAAAAAGAAAAAAAAAGCAAAACAAGTGTTTTACAAGAGTATACATGCAAATATTACTTTTGGAATGGTATTCATACAAAAATTGATATTTAGGAGGGTATTCATGCAAAAAAAAACTCATAATTAAAATAAAATTTGAATACTAGATAAAATTTCGAATTGGATTTCGAGAATCAAAATGCGAATGGAACTCCTCCAACCAAATAACTAGAATTAAAATCACTTATTCCCATTCTCATTCTAAAGTCCAACTCCCTCCAACCAAATATCCTTTTAGTCCAATGAGTCAAATTGAAATAGGATTTCAGAGTGGATTAAAAATCAGGCTAGGAGTGGCTCAATTTCAGCTAGGCCCAACATGCATAGAACGATATATATATATATATATATATATATATATATATATATATATATATATATATATTAGTAATAGGGCATGTTTGGATGCTAGGATAATTTGTCCATGTAAATACCATATGTAGTGGTGGTTGGGAATAGGTTAGTATGGAAGAGAAAAAAATTTAATTATGAAAGATTTGATCCATAGATCTCTCAAAAAGTTAGATACTCTCTCAAGAGGAATCAATTAACCATAATTTCTTGATTATACAAGCCTTGCATATACCATTCTTGCATAAGTTATACCTGGAGCTACTCTATACATCCAAATAGCTCCATAATATATTTTTAGATTTTATTTATATTCGAAGTCATGTATTATAAGTATCAATCACTTTTTCTTAGAGAGGGAGAGAGAAAGAACTAATAAAAAGTGGGGAAGTAGGTAGCCTTAATTCACCCAATCCATTCCCATTCCCCTCCCAAGTCTCCTCTTCTCCTCCTCTAGGTGGCACCCTCTCTCCACTCTTCCGTAGGCATCACCATGGGCTTTCGTATACTCTTTTCCTTTTCTTTCTTTTTTTCTCCCTGTGGGTCATAAAAGAGACTCCTATATAATGGGCCCAAACTCTAAGAGGAAATTCCAAATACCCCTAGTTTCCAAATCATGATGAAGACAATATTTAGATCCAAGCCCTCGATTTGGCAATCAAGTGACTTTACCAACTTGGACAGGAAAATCTATCCTTTCTCGATTCGAGTTCTTAATTTGGTCAAAAACTCCAAATCCCTACCCTCTGCCTTTGCGTTATGCATTGCTTCTTGTTTTAAAACATTATTTTTTTTTTAAAATCACATTTATTATATTTTTAAAATACTCTTTGATGTTAACCATTTTGCAATCACATATTGTAGAATACCCATCATAGTAAGCTTACCATATTTGAAAGACATGGAATGTTAATGTATCCAACCCAACTTGTAATATTAATAGAGTTGTTATTAAACTCAAAATCGGTTATAGTTAGGTCTATATGTACACCTTGTGCATACTATTGTATTCAAGTAAATTTTACATCCATAAAAAATGCAGAGATTTTAACTTTCTTCTCCTATTTTAACATGGTATGAGAGCCAGTTTAGGACACTCTGAAATATGATGTCCAAGTAGTTTGGAATAATAACATTCCTGCTTGGTGAAAGAGTTAGGAGATACTAAAGAACCAGAAGTTGCAACAACAGTAACATTGGGACTAGGAGCAGTAGCTATAAAGGAGGATGCTGGAGGAATAGCCATAACAACATCTGTATGTTGGGACTTGAGAGAGCCAAGACAAGTTTTCTCAAAAATTAATAAGAGTAGCAGCCTAATCAAATGTAGGTAATAGAATCATATGGAGTAACGATGCGCAAGTATGCTCAAGCTCATATCTGAGTCATCAAAAGCTGAATAAATTGATCCTCATTTCGATAAATATGAAACATTTGTGCATGAGTGGAAGTGACCCATTCTGGTTCAAAAGGAGCTAATTGATCCTAAAGAGAATGCATCTGCGCATAAAAATCTTGAATAGACTGATCAAGCTCTTGATGCATACGATGAATATCACCTCGAAGTTAATACCGATAAGCTAGATCAACAATAATATATTATCTTTGTAGCATATTCAAGCATATCCGAAATCTCTTTAGCAATCTCATAATAGCCAAATTCTTTACAGATAGATGGAAGTGATGTATATCTGAACCATAGGATTATTTGATGGTTTTTCTAGTCCCAGTCTTTGAGTTCATCAAAATATGTAGCATCATCCTCATTATCTAGCTTAGTAGGTTGTTTGACATCCCTTCTTAATAAGTTGCCACAACTTTTTGTCTTTGAGAAAACTACTAATAGCTTGAGGCCAAGAAATATAATTGGACCCATTCAATACTATCTCAAAAGGTGGAAATCTCACAATGAGTCTCACTAGTAGACATAATTATAGCAAAAATAGATATCCAAAAAAGTGATAAAGAGACTTTTTGTAGAAGCAGAAGTTACAAAAATAGATGCCAAAAATGAAATTAGTATATCGAAATTAAGGAATGAATTTCTATAGATGGTATGGTAGCTGACATGGAACTGACATTGCAGAATTGCTCTTGTGCCGCTTACATGTTAGGTAAAGCTGACAATCAAGCTGTTGTGGCATCATTGATGGCATGGCTCTAACATGACCAATAATGTGTTAGCCAGAATGCCTTGCACCGCCACCAAGGTGGTAGCCTAGTGGTACTGGATGGGGATTCTAACCCCATGGTCCCAAGTTCGAGTCGCTGCGACGAGAATTAAAATGTGGCTTCGACCACTGCTTGGACATGAGGTATAGGGCCGCTCTTGGACCGCCAGTAGCCGGGGTGGTGCCAGGTGTGACGTACTCACACGTGAGACTCGAGCCAGAGCCCAGAGGGGTAGCTGAGCCGGCCCACGGGTGGGGAAGGCATGAGTAAAACCGGTCGGTGTACCCAACACACGGCCATTTCTGCCCGCATCGAACATTCTCCTGGCGAGGCGGGGCCCAGTGGGGGCTGCTACGCAGGGGTGGGTTTGTCCCTTCCTCCCCCTTACCCTTTTTTTTAAAAAAAAAATAAAAAAAATGCCTTGCACTGACATGGCAGATGACATGTCGATCGATATGTCTGCCGACTCATCGGATGACATGCTAGTCGGCATGTCACAAATTGTGGCTAACCAAGTCTGCAAATTTAAACTCATATCTCAATAGATATGGGTTCAAATCTGATGCATCTGAACCCGAATCCACAAAGATGTTTCCTTCTTTGCAAGGCTTTGAATCCAAAGCCCTAGCACGTTGCCACCTCAACTGCCGCCTAGCTGAGGCCTCTTGATGGACCTTTCGATGAGTCCTAGCGCATGACCACCTTTGCATGGTTACTCTAATGCTGATTGGGTTGATTAGGCTGGTGATCCTACTAATAAACTCTCTACTACAAGCTATCATTTATTTCTAGGTGATTGTCCTACCTCATGGCATAATAAGAGGCATATTATCCCCACGTCAAGCACTGAAGCAAAATATGGGGTTGGTGCTAATGCTACTGATGAACTTCTCTGGGTTAGATGGTTGCTAGAGGATATGGAAGTTGCTCATCATGGTGCTACAACTCTTTGCTATATTAATCAAAGTGCCATTCAGATAGCTCGTAATGATATTTTTCATGTATACTAAATATATCGAAACTGATTGTTACTTTGTTCGCCAATACATTCATTGTGGTACTATACAACTTTGCTCTATTTTCTTCCCTAATCAGATTGCAAATATCTTCACTAAAACCCATCCACCCAGACATTTTTTAAACTTAGTTTCAACACTCAAGTTGGCTTATACCATACCATCTTGAGTTTGAAGAAGGTGTGTTAATGTATGCAACCTAACTTATAATATTAATAGAGTTGTTATCGTACTCAAATTTAGATTTGTTATCACACTCCAAGTCTATTATAATTTCTCCTATATAAACATCTTGTACATACTATATTATTCAAATAAATTTCACATTAATCAAAAATATAAAGATTTTCTCCTTCTTCCCCTATTTTAACATGGAGCAATCTTATGAAAAAAAAATGAAGCTAGAAGCTAGTTTTATTTTGCTTCACTAGAAAGCACTTTTTTATTTTGCTTATTTTAGAAGAACTTCGCAAACACATTTTATTTTTTAGGTAATATTTTTATTTTAAAATTTACAAAAAAAGTTGTGCAACACCAAACATGCATATGCTTTAAAAATCAAAATTGAAACTTTAACTTTTGGTATTCTTTTTTTTATTTCTTATTGGTAGGACAGGGGTTAGCTTCCATTGCAGGCATTCATAATAGAACCCATTACATCCACATTTAGCTCTTAAATCAATATTGATAAGAAATTCGAAATTGCCTAAATTGAATGTTAAAAGCATTACTGGCAAGGCAACTAACCTTTTGTTTTCCTTCCAAACAAGTATGTGAATTTAGGACCTAATGTCAAATTGTTCTGTAGCCAAGAATTACAATTCAAACACAAGCTGCAATTGAATTGCAATTACAAAAGAAAAAAAATTCGGTTGTTTGTAATTAAAAACTCCATGCAATCATAGTTGTTTGGTTGCTTGATATGGAAAGAGATGTAGTATCATACTAATGATTTAGTAAGATTATCAGCCTCATAGTTGTAAAGCAACCATGCTAATGAATGTTCATAGTGGAGGATAACTGATGTCAGTTATCAAAACTACTAGAAGTGAAGACAAGATATGATAGCAACAGTCATAGTGTGTAGTTGTTATCTAATTACATAAGTCAATAAAAACTGTACTTTGTAAGAGACCCATCGACAATCAATCCAATGCATTTTATCTTATCTTAGTCTACCATAGCTTCTATTCTAAAAGTAGCTATATCTTGACTTTTACCACCATAGCGCAGCGTTATACCTCGATCATAGCCTAATGCTCATATCTTATCATCTCATTAAAATGGTGGTGTAACTATGGTAAAAGTTCTTAAAAATTAAGGCACCTAGATACATGCTGCTCTCTATCCTTCTTTTGATTACTTTTCGGCTGATCAAACGCTAGTGGCATGCCTACATGCATCTACTCAGTCATTTGGCTTGTCACCACTCTTCTCTACCACAACTGAATGGAACTTCGCCAGGGGGTTTCATGACATGTTCGGATAGGATGAAAAAAGTGCTAACAATATCAATTATGTTGTGATATTTTAGAGAACATGAAATTTTGATGATGAATCCTTGCAAAAGTATGGAAAAGAAACATGCACTTGGACTCATTTGCATAAGCACACCTATACACATCATGTATGCATATATAAAGAATATACATGACTTTGTAGGAGAAAAAATAATTTACATCATGAACTAACTAAGAATATACAATTATAGCATTACTAGCCTTGAAATGCAACTTGGATGAAGTCTCCGAATGTAGTAAATATAGACAAGATTTCATTGAACTGGAACTGCATCCATATTCTTGATGATACAAATTTGAAATCCGTTAACTAGGCGAGCTGAAGGGAAGAATGACATTTGATCATCCTTGAGTTGGACCCACCTGCTTATATTTTTTATATAAATATTTCAATTAGTTCACCATAATTTCAGCGACAACATTTTCAATCTACATGTAATTGTTTATTCATGAATACTTAATATATAAGTGTGTGACATAGACATCTAGTAGGAGACATTTCCATGCATAAATTGAATCATATGATTTGAAAAGTTCTCATATGAAGGTTCTTGCAAGTTATTGGTACCCATGAGGATCTTTAAAAAATAAAGATTTTTAGGTGAAGACCAGGTTTCCTTATGTAGGTTGTGTATTGGTTTTTGTCTAACAACATAATTAAATAACTTTTACAACCTCAAATCCACCTAATCAAAGATAGATTAACTATTAACTAGAGTATTATTGAGAGATCCAGTGTATAGTATGTCATAACCCGTAAATCTATATCAGCACAATCAATCTTTGTTGCAAGTGAAAGATACACAAACTACTTATAATATAATTGTGTAATACAAGCAAAACTAAAATGCGACAAAGACCTATCAACTATATATTTTTGAGTTATCAAGTGCATAAATGTATATCCTGATCGTACACCCCTTCAATGTGCAATACATATATGTATGTCCATAAGTTTATATGTATGAGTAAATGCTATTAGGTGGTCATTCAGTTTTCATCTTTAGTTTCAACAATTTTGGAGTTCATGAATTTGGATTTATCTCCAAAATTATATGGACTACACCAAAGTATATGCTATGCTTGTGAAAATTAGTGGTCATGGACCTGCTCCTACTGCATTATTATCAAAACTGGAAGGTAATATTATTATTTATGCATGTGTATATATGTATTAATGTATATTTGGATTTTCAATTATCTCATTTTAACTTTATCTAATTAATATATTTGTTAAGAAATATTATCTAACTATATTATTGAAAATATTTTTGTATTTAAGTTTTCTACAAGTTGAATCATTTTTCATATTTCTTATATAAGAGTATATCAAATAGAAAAATTATATGCAAATTCTCGTAACTTGTCGGAGAAGGAAAAGTATATAAACCTGTATTTAGTGACAAAGTGATGCAAAAAGAAAGCAATTTGAAGATGAGCTAATTCAGCCCCGGGACAATATCGAGCACCTCCTCCAAAAGGTGTGTAAAAGGGGCTAGTTCTCCAATTTCTCTTCTCCTTAGAACCAAAGAAATAAAAAAAAAATAGTTATCAACATATACATAGAACTTGAGTTTCTAAGTATATAGAAAAAAAAAGGAACTTAATCTGACAAGAGTAACTATAAATACATTCAAATCTCCACAATATGACTTGGAATGAATATTCAGATGATGAACCAAGTCATTTGATTACCATATAGCTTCTAAAAATTAAATTAGCTACATAATTTATCCCTAAAACTTTGAAAATGAATAAAAAATAAGGGTTCATATTCAAATCAGTGTATAAAGACATATGCTTTGATCAAATGGAAAATTATGGAAGAAATTTATTCTTTTGACCAAAATAATACAAACTATCAAACACATGTATAAAGTGTAATCAATAAATTATCAAATATGACTTTTTTCATAAATAAAACACTAACCTTGTTTTCTTGCTCCATCCACCTCCATGGGTTGAAATTTAAAGCCCCGGGATATATATTCTCATCCAAATGAACCGCTGAGAGAAAGGGAACTACAAAGGATCCTTTTGAGATGACAAAATCTGGCAAACAATGAGAAAAAGAAAAGAAAAAAATAATGAGATAATTTTATTTAGTTAAAGTCATAATATATTATTTTAAATAAACTAAAAGTGCTACTATTGATTTTACCATTCATAATTGCGGTTCTTATTTTACTTTTCAAGATATTTTTTACACCTTACTCTATAATTTTTGCCTATGTATGTATTCTGTCCTTGAGAAAATGTTCTTGTAAAAATAATACATCTACTTTGGTATGTGACAGTTATGAGTATTTTGATCATTCACTTATTCATTTAAATTTACGTAATGAGATACAACCCGATCTACTCCTCACTTATAACCTAATGGTTACCAATGTTATGTAACGACTTAGTCCAAAAGCTTATATTGATAGAGAATGGATCAATAACATATATTAAGTTTAACATTCTCTTTCATGTATGGCCTAGACCATGCAAATAAAAAGATAAATAAGTCAAGACAACAAGTAAAACAAAGGAAGATAATAACTAGCTACGAAAAGGATGATGATGATAAGTTAAATTAAAATAAATAATTGACTTAAAGGGATTTTCATTCATATGGATAAGGTCCTTGGAATGAAGTATATTATGATGTTCAGAGGCAGTGAAAGGAAATGAAAATAGAATATTAAATCTAGACAATCTAGGCATTAGTTTCTAGCATAGTAGAGAAAATCAGCACTCATTTTCATCTACTTCTGTTAATTTCCTCTCTCTAATTTCTTATAATTTAAAGGAGCAATTCAAGGACAGATATCATAGTGATTTTGGAGAGAGTGATTCTAGAATATGACCGAGGTACATTTTCTTTCTTTGAAGCTTCTTTTTATTTGGTCTTCCTCTTTAAACTTCATCCTCATAATTTTTATCCAAGTCATCTGTCTTTCACATTAATAAAAAACAATACCTATTGATACATATAATATAGGGAAAAAATATGATTCTGATTGGATAAATGAAGAAGACATAAAATGCTATTACCTTGATATTCAGCATCTACTTTTGCCTCCCTCATTAACCATATTGCTATTCCTCCAAGTCTAAGGGTTTCATTAATAACCTGCATATATCACCAAATTCAATGCAATCCATGTTATTACTATTGCATTGCATAAGACTATAAGGAATGATTAAGAATACTATTTTATATCTAATATTGTTTCATCTCTCAAGACCTTATCAAAGAGAGATGGCAAGAGAGGCGCTCATTTCATTGTTTCACTTCATCATATCTTTTTGATAGTTCTTTCCTAATACAAAGACTTTTAAGTTTCGAAAATAAAGTATAAGGCCGTTAGTTCAAGTTCCCAATCATGAGGCATGAGAAGCCTGCCTATGATGGTTTGCTACCTATATTCGATATGATTTCAATCTTCTCCAAGTTAATTTAATTAAAATGCTAGAGTAAGAAACTAAAAAAGAATTATAACTGATAAATTTCTTACACATTGAGTGAATGGCATCGCTTTGTAATCCTCCCATGCAAGCATGTCTTTGTGGGCCATCCTTCTAATATTCTGTTGCTCATCCTACTCAAAGATTGAACATGCAATGAGAAAAAGATTTTGCTTTTGGCCATATGATATGAGAAGGGTAGAAGTAGAGCACAGAATTAGACTCGAAACATGCAACAACTTATCATTTTAAAAATAAGGAATCTCTGAAGGTTTAAGACAACAAAAAACTGCATATATTTAGATATCACTGCTTACTAATATCTATCTTAAAATAAGATACCATAAATCAAAGTGCAACAAATAATTTTAGTGGCATAAGCATTGCAAGCAGCTCTCCTTACCAGTAGTTGCTCTAATGCCTTGGGGCAGTGAGTGAGGAAATAAATAGCAAAGAGCATTGTTTTAGCTGTTGTCTCATTTCCAGCAAATAAGAGATTTATAATGAAATCTGCAGCAACATCATCAGGCAAGTTTTCCTCATCAACTAGTCTACCAAGGACCCCATTGCTTGCTGCCGACCTAGATTTCTGCCTCGTGATCTGTATCAACTTCTTGATCTTTCTAATGATGGTATCTCTTGCCTGTTATGGTCAACAAAACCATGAGAGAAATCTTCAAGATGATCGTAAGAACATTTACGACTAGAAGATCTTTCATATCTAATATTTGCATTATGAAATTTTCTGTCATCATCAGGATTAGGACTTGTATTAAAAAAGAAAGTGGGAGAAAACTAGAGCTTGTCTGCAATTTGTTATGCTGCACAAGAAAGTATATAGTTATCTAATAGGGGACGATCTTTTGTGCAACATAGTAAATTGTCTCCTAAGTATTTAAGAAGATATTGGATCTTTACATATGGAGTAGTAGGTCATTTAAATAGGTTAGTCACCTTCATTGCAGTGTAATAGGAAAATCCAGGCAAGTTGATTGGAATAGAGAGGCAACCAT
The DNA here is from genome assembly GCF_051530095.1 of Phoenix dactylifera. NCBI lineage: Eukaryota > Viridiplantae > Streptophyta > Magnoliopsida > Arecales > Arecaceae > Phoenix > Phoenix dactylifera. The sequence goes on from NC_143192.1 coordinate 10,577,998, forward strand.
CAACAAAATCAGAGAATAAGCAAGCCATCTCGTCGATCTCAGACTCGCTTGAAACTCCCAATAGTTGATTAACCATCAAATTTATGGCCACCTTTGGACAACATAAATCAAACTTTTAGGTTGCTTCTTTTAATGTGTTCGTTGGTCCCCAATTCTTAACAAAAAAACAACGTGAGGAACAACTTAGAGAAGTAAGCTCTTAAGTGGGCTATACTTACCTTCCTACAGATATCCTGAAGCACTACAACCTGTTTTTCCTGTAGAGTGTTCAATGTCTGAAGTATGACCATCTGGACATCTTCTAAGAATTGGGGATTTGAATTAAGTTTTTCCAACTTCATCATGTTCACAGTAATCCCATGAAGCTTCTTCTGCCGCTCTCCTTGCACCACAATCACTCCATTCTTCCCAACCAAATCACAGAATGATTTTGGATAGCATGACTTGAACAACTTCCCTTCATTCTGCATAATGAATCGGTTGAAGTGTGGATCAGCTGAGACAACAGCTTGTCTACCAAATAGGTTGCATGTGAATATCTTCCCATACCTGTATATAGCCCAAAATATGTTAATATTGTCATGTGAGTCTATATTGCCGCTCGAAACATGAATTTAAAACATTGGATTTCTCATAAAGCTATCATTGGCTAGTAATTCATGGAGTCTCATCACTATTCGAATGATTTTTATTGCTTATGCTTCAATTCTTCAATAGTTAAAGCAACTTTTTCTTACCTAAAAAATTATTAACTTTGTAATCATTTCCAAAGAAATAAAAAAGTATTGATTTTTGGATCATCTTTAGAATATATTGTAGCCAAAGTAATCAATTGGTCAAATTAACAGACAAGGCTTCAATCCGCCGGTTGGCACCTCCCTTCTCGGTGCTTGCACTGGGGAGAGATTCCAATTTTGGTTCATAATGGTGGCATTCCCAACTCTATTTTCCGGACAAAGCTGTTTAATTAATAACATGATTATGATTGTGAAACAAGATAGAGTCAGATATCGGTGTTGAAAGTCTCTTTAGCAGAAGTAGATAAATGAAATGGATGTATCTATAATAAAAAGAGATAAATGAATGTAGCTATGACTATGGAGAGAATTCAAATGATTTTTTTTTTTGGTGAAAAATCAAATGAAACTCTTCAAAGAAAATTTTATTGCCACATACCTCTTCACCTGATCTTCCACATATCTTGGGGGATGAGAACTAGCTACAGCTCTGTACCACTTGATGCTATCACCAATCAAAGGCCAACCTCGTCCCCCTGGTGGCAATTTCATCGAATTCCTACCGATCTTCTTTCTTTGATTACATTGAGATTGTTTCATAAAAATGAAGAAGAATAGGAGTGCAGCTACAAAGGTCCACAAGAAGAGATGACTTCCTTCGACATGATCAGTAACAAATTTGTAAGACATTGTTGGGGTCTGAAATATGCCGAGAAGATGAACCTGGAAGAATATAACCTGTTATTATTCGATGCCGACATCAATCCACCAAATTAATAGTGAATATTATTTCTGAAAAGGTATTAATACTGGTGTCATTTTTCTCTCATGTGATTATATGGAGAGCTTGATGCAAAGGAGAGGGAGACTAACTTGCATTGTTAGACAGCCATGTGGTTTCAATTAAAAAAGTGTCACATTATTTCTCCTTAAACCCCAATTCAGAAACTAATATTTCCTTCCCTTCATCCTTCTCTTCTGTCCTCTAAACTTGACTGATAGTTCACAAACTCCATATCAGCCATGTAGTTCGCAAACATAATCCTTGAAATATGACAACAACATTAACTGGAATTTTCTCCATGATCTAAAAGGAAATAGGTTCCAATGAACCCTAAAGAAATCTTAGTTTCCAATGAACTCTGAAGTAATCTTTGTCTTCTGTGATTTCTCTTCTCATTCACCTCAAGGATGCATGATATGCAGCTATCACTCTTAACAATATATAATCTTTTGAGAAGGCATGGAACAAATTCTTACCTGGCCTTCTGCTGTTGGCTGGCAAATGGCAATGCCTGCTCCTGCGATCTGCACTTAGAACTATGCAAACTTCCCAAGAGTATGGGACTAATTTATAGCCATACGCAGGCCCCAACAACACACGGATGGGTTGGTAGTTGTTACGAGCGCATTAAACTCCAAAAGTCAGAACGGCATAAAACCTGGAGGAAGCGAGCATCCCAAGTCTAGACCACGGAAAGCAAGGCAAGAAAGTTTGACCCGAATCTCACATCAGAAGACATGACCCCTCTACTGGCTATTGTTTATTATATACTGAATGCTGAAACTTCCCTGATAGTTCTTGGGATCTACAGTAGTTGAAAGTTGCACATCTGCAATTTTAAAATATCTTATTACTTCTCCAGCAAGGTGGCAAGAGGGGAGTGGTGTGTTTCACTGTGATTGGTGGCTTTTTTTTTTAAATATACTTTCTATTTTGTCCATGCCATGAGAGCACAGAGGAATTGAGAACAGTAGTTAGATGTTTGTTCATAAGAATATTATCTGAATTGTTAGAAAAGAGAGAGAAAAAGACTTCCTTGAGTATTCTCTAGCAATTTAATCAGTTAAGAACCATTATATAGTCGATGAACTTTACGATTTATTGATGCTCTCGTCGCAAATTATTCGAAGGAAGTCATTCCACCGATTGCTAAACTTGGTGGTACCCCTGGCTTTTGAGATCTTGCCTCTCCCCCGCTTGTTTCTGTATAAATTAACATAAACTGATGAATAAATGCATAAAAAGGCATGCATGCATTATTTTTTTATTGGTTATCCATATTCTTCACAAACTTTTGCCAACACCTTAACAGATTTTTCTGAAGTTTGAATATCTGCCACTAGCCAAATTGTTCCCCAAGTCAGAACTCAAGTACATGATCTGAACTCGCAAGCATTCACATCTTCTTTGCCAAGAGAAATTGAACAAAGCCTCAAAGTGCAGTTGGTGTTTAAGAAAGCAGAACTGGCTACTACTACCACATATTTCTCATAACAATAAACTTCTTTCATATGATAACAGCTGTCCATCCACTTGATCTTATGGCATGATTCTCGTGGAAGACCAGGCTTGAACAGTTCTCAACTTGTGCATGATGGGTTTATAAGAAGAATAGAAAAGATAGGCAATCATGTTACATGGTACAACCATAGGTGATGTATGGACTTAACAACTTTGTTTTGCTAAAATATATAATCAATGAACCAGTCCAAGTGGAACAAGTGCATCTCAATTCAACACTTTTAGTCTTCATTCTCTAAATCAAATTATTCTCATAAACTTTCTCCCCAAAAGTCTCCTATGCCCCTTTCAATAGTTGATCCATCCAATTTAATTGGAAACCCATGATTATTCTCTCCTTCTATCATGACTAGAGTTTTATTTCTTTTATCTTTTATATATTGAACGTGCACAGCTCCTCGTGCATGGAAACCATAACATACAAACCTGCAGTGGATTAAATAAATCGTGTCAGTTAAAAAAAGTCAGAATAAGAACCTTCAAAGCCTTCAAAAAATGAGGGCGTGGGCATAGAATAATCCTCATGTCAGTGGATTAAATATATTTATCCGCGTCCTATTCTGCCTTATTCCCGGTCTTCTGGGCGCTAAGCTACCATATCTCTAAGCAATTTTTCTAAGCTGTCATTCTTGTTCCCTTAGTTTGGGATAACTAAAGTATATACAACTGTAACCAAAAGGTTGAGGTAATCAGTGATGCAACAACACTGGATTTGAAAGAAAGCCAAAAAAGAAATAAAACGCGCCTTCCACGAGTAGCTATTAAACTTTAAGAGGATCTCTTTTTAGTTGTCTCAAGGTATTGACCTTGCCACCACTAATAACCAGTACTTCTGACCATGGTATCATCGCTTGGTACAGGACCACTCCCTCGTGAGAACAGAGATGTTTGAACTTTGAAGCTAAAACGGCTAGTGAACCATGCAATCAAATTGCAGATATTTAGCCAATAACAACAACCGTATCACCCAAGATATTGGAGGATTTCCACAAAACTCTGGATGATCAATAATAAAATCGCTCATGATACGCATGGCTTCAAGAATAATAATCTATGGTGATCCAACATAAAGTTGTTTGCCATTAAGCATTCCAAATGAAAATATACTTCGCATGAGGTAATATGGCAAGGTAACTTCTTTGAGGAATGCTTCCCTCAACATCCCCTACTTCCGTTGTCAACTAAATGCAGTTCCACAATTGAAACAACCATAAGATAATTATTTGAAACCCCATAGAGAATCGAGGATATCATCATTTATTTTGGGAAAAACATAATCATAAAAGTTTGCAAACAGCAGGCCAATTAAATCATTCTATGCGAAGGAGTCTTGCACCAGGAGCGCTGGAGCGCTGCTGTAACCAGTTCTGATCTCAAGCACCTAACCGATTTAATCGAAAAAATTAAAGAAATAAAGGCAACCATACAGGAAGAGATTTCTCCACAGTTCATCTGTGCTTCTAATTAAAGTGGCTTCTTTGTTCCCATTTTCCTTTAAGCAAAACTACTTGTACAGGAGGCATGCAAGTACCATATTGGCGTAACAGCACTGGAAAAACACTCTATTACTACCTCTCACCTGTTGAATTCTTCTCCCTCTTAAACACCAACGCTGAAAGTATTTAATGTCGAAAAGATGCTTTTGGCTAGCTACCGCTGCTTTCCAGGAAGATTACATGCTAGAAACATAAAACATATGTTTCTCCAAATCGCTCCCCCTCCAATTTTTTAAGCTTGGAGGTTACTTTGAGATCAAGGAGCAGATAAAGAGCCATCTTTGGGATCTTCTGCATCAGAATCATCAACCATCTTCTCAAGTGATTCAACATCACCAACTTCAGAAAGTGTATGAATCCGGAGGGTGTCTGCATCCTCACTGTGCACACAAGAGGAAAAAGAAATAAGCGGAAATGTAATTTTAGGGGCAGTGGCATACAAATCTGAAATTGGAACCAGTCATACTCTGTAACTCCAAATATTTCTTTAACAATTAGCGAGCTGTCTCTTGAACAAAACTCTGGAAGCTGGATTAAGATGCAAAATAGAAGAATCAACGTAAGTATAAAATAATAAATGAATGATGACTACAACTACTTAGGTGAACTTAAAACAATTCAGACGAATAACAAAACATTCATCAGTGTTTGTGCTTGCAAGTTGTATGTCCATCAATTGATTAAACCTAATGTGGATCGTAAAATGCTTTTACAAGATATTAATTAAGAGAAATGCACCATGCAAAGTAATTGACGTAACTGTAACCCCCACCCCACCCCACACCAGCCCCAACCCAAAAGAGAAAGGCAACAAACCAAGCAGGAATAATTCCAGAAACAGGAAGCAGTATTCCAAGATTCACTGGCACCATCTCGCGATGGATTGCCATGGAAGGAGGCTATCAACATGATATATTCTATTTTGTTTTAATGAACTCTTAAGTAACTAGACATGCACGTTGTTAAGAATAAAGGAGAATAAAGCACCAAGAGTACAAGACTACATATTTGTTCACAAAAAAAAAGGGAGTGTATACCAAAAAATGGATAAGTTCTATTAGTTATGTTCATTGAGATCAACTACATAAAAAATCATATATCACATTTTATCCATTCGTAAGCAATGCAAGCCAAGCTGGATCGCAACAACAAGACTTTTAAAAAAAAAGGGAATCACACTAATCAAACAAGATCATACTTCTTTTTCCAATCAAATTTTTCTAACTATACCATTCGGATGGGTTTCAAGTGTAAATAGTAGGTACCAATGGATTCTAACCTGTCACTTTTCGGAAAAAGAAAACCTAACCATACATGAAATGGCTCTATAGACTATATGAAATGATTGTATAGACTAAGAACTACGGAGACAAATATTGCAGATAGGTCACACAAGGGACAACAAGGATGAAAGGATTTAAATGAACAAAGTTCCAGATCAAGAAACGAAATGATTTCGTTTCAGTACTTAATCAAGGTCGTTGAAATATGAAGAGGCCAAAAGAAAAAAACTGCATGGCAATTTGAAGTTTTCGTGACACATGCAATGAAGAAGTCTTTGTTCAAAGCAAGGTTTGAGGTATTCCTGTAAGTAGTGGGAGCAACTCCATATTGAAGGCAAAGATTATAACCCTAGGCAATGAATAAGCTGTGTAACTCCATATTGAAGGCAAAAGGCAAAGATTATAACCCTAGGCAATGAAGAGAATGCAAAATCTTTCCTTCTTTAACAATATCTGCTGGTTAGCTGTCCCTTCTACACTTCCAGATTCTCGTAGAAACTCCAATTCTAAGGCCTCTAAGTAGTCAGCTGTCATCCACAGATTCTAATTTTGGCTACAAAACCAATCTTTACAAATTCTCTTCAAGAAGCCCATTTATTTTTATCTAAAATTGCAATAATTTTTTTCCTCCAATTCCTGCATTACGTTTTATACTTCAGCCATTTCCCATAAATAGCCCCCATAGAATACCTATCCGTCAAACTTCATGTCTAGTGCTGTAATCAATAATGGCTGTACTATCTCACAAGTGTTGAACCCTTTATCCTAATTCCCACAGAACTGTTAATTTTGATTCATATAATCAACTTAAATTACGGTTCTTGAATCTAGACCTCCTACTGGCACAAAAGTGACAGCTTCTTGGATCAAATAGTCCTAAAGACTAAGCCAGAGCTGAAATTAGGTCTCCGTGCCACCCTCAAAAGTTGGCCCAGCAACAGCTCCTCTTTCTTTGGGTTCTCTGACTGGGGGAGGAGGAGGAGGGAAGCCAAACAGCCGGCATTGCACATGACATGCTTCAGTTGAACCAGCTAGTAGTCATACACCTCTATTAAATGTTTAATTATAAAACAATGCTTGCATAAGTATGAGATAACTTAGATTGTGAAAGTGGCTCACTAAGTCAGCTATAGATAGAACTTTTGCTGGTACATGCTACCTGGGTAGACACTTTTCAAGTCTACCAGAATTTTTCAGGGCTGCTCCCTGGTTGCATAGGCTTAATCACCAAAGAATAAGCTAGGTTTTATCACATACCTAAATGCCTTAAGTTTTAAAGCAAGGCCTCTGGTTGCCTAACTGCCTTGGCCAGGATTTTTGCACCAACACAAGGTTGATAAGCTGACATCAAGTTGATAGTTGGGAAAAACCTCTGCTGAATTCTTCCATGAGACCTCTCAAATCTCAGTTTAGAGTCGTGCTCTATTATTGATCACAATTTGTTAGGACAAGCATTTAAAGATGATGATGGAACAGCAACAATCGCATTCTCAAAATACATTTGCTAGATTAATGGTTTATATCGGTTGGATCTCTAACTTGTTGATTAACATCAATACAAAGGCTTGTGTAAGTTGGAATTTTCTATTTTTGAAACTTACACTTTAAAACAGAAGGCCAAAAAAACAGTGTCAGTGAAAAAACATGCACAAAATTAATTAATAAGGTTTATCACAAAAAAAAACATGTTAATATTTGTGCATTCAAGCTTAGAAGCAATTTCCATTCATCTTGTTGTACACTTTGCACTTCATCGTACTTTTGTTCATTTCTTTTTAGTTATATTCACTCTCCTAAGCCTACATTGCAAGGTATACCGTATCGGCCAGAACCGGATGGTACGAGAGCATACCGTACCATAACGGTTCGGTACTAGTACCTGGTACGGAGAACGTACCGACACTCGGTACGTCAAAAAAAATTTCATACGATACCATACCGACACTATACTAGTATGACACCGGTACGGAATCCGGTACTGAGATGGCAAACCTTGCTACATTCAGATTAAAGTCTACATTTTCACTCCCAGCTCACTTTTCCCAATCTACTATGTGGAGAGAAAAAAAAATTGATACATTACTCTCTGCCTTAGCTACATGCAATTGGATAGAGGCAGTTTAAAAGTAACTGACATTCCAAAAAAAACCCAGATATATATTTTCTTCAGGATACCGGATACCCCTAAGGTTCCACCTTTTTAATATATTTTTTTCAGGATAGATGGATGGGTGGACACCTTACTATTTATTGCAAAATTCATCTATGTAAAATATGCTCAAAGCTTTTTAGGATTCCAGACAAGCTCAACAGTTTGAAAGCATGTCCTTAAAAGGATTGCCAATTTTATTTTGTTCTTCTCGATTCATTTAAGCTCAGTCTACTTGCTTAAATTTTTGCTAGGCAATTTGTAATAGTCCTGAACTCTTTGACTATACGAGTGGAAAATCAACAATTAGATAAACAGGTTCCAATGAAGTGCATGATAATCGAGAAATCCATAAGCAACAAAAAGAACAAAACAAAAAGTGAGGTGCATGAAGTTTAAAATGCATAAAGTCAATCAGGGCAGATAAACATAAGAGGTTTCTTGTCGTAAATAAACAGACCAAGCATCCTTGATAGTTTAGATAAAATAGTAAATGATAAAGTAGATATAGCCATAACTAACAGACATAATCCTTTAACTATAATGAAGGACCAACAGTCCAGAATTATATACTGAGATGCTTGCCATCTTATACATGATAAGAGATGACTGCAGTTATCTTCTGGTCAAAAATGTTACAACAAAGAAAATGCAAGATTCTAATAGTAGATAAAAGTTAATGATGCCACTAATGCTAACCAAATGGAAGCAGAAAGAAGAAATGGAAGCAGCAGCAGGAGGAGGAGGAAGAGGAAAAAGAATAGTATAAAATAGGGATGGTTGAAAAATGGCAATGGTTGACCGATGTTGTCAGAAGCATTTTTATTATCATGCCCTCATCAACAAACAAAAAGAAGAAAAATCAAAATTTTCAGGACTGTTTGAAAAAATGACGAGGGGAAGGAGGAGGAGGAGGAGAAAAGAACAGTATAAAATGCGGATAGTTGAAAATGGCAATGGTTGACCAATGTTGCCAAAAGTATTTTTATCATTGTGCCCCCATCAACAAACTCAGGACTTCAGAATAAACCCCATCCTGCCCCTCCAACACACGAGCCAATGAGCATGCAAAAAATCACAAGAATAAAGGAAACATGGTATGATCAGATAGCTAATTAAAGAAAGAACAATACGAATTCAAAGAAAGAACAATAAGAAATTTCGACAAATTTAAAGAAAGAGAAGGCAGGAATGAAGCTAACAAATTATATGAGTGCTCATGTCAAAAAATCAAAGAGTATCTTGGAGTTTTAAATTGTGAAATTGCTTTCCCATACAGGGTTTGCAAGTACCTTTAGTATAGGTTCTTTACTGCCAAGATTTGCATATTAGCATTTAATATCCCCTCTACCTTGTGTGCTTATATAATTTTACATTTAATGAAGTTAGATATGGTATGCAACTATGCATCCACCATTTGCTTTAACCAAAAAAAAAAAAAAAAGAGATGAGAATCCTTCACCATTTGCATATACATTGTCACTGTGATGAAATGGTAGAAAAGTATTTGAATAGCTTTTATATAAGAGAATAGCTTACCTCAGATAGGTATAGGATCTTCCCAAATAGGGCTTGCACAGCAACCTTTCTCTTAAGACCCTTTTCTGTAAATCCCGACATGTCCATAACTACCGGCCCTGAAAAACATAACATGATAACAGTCAAAATTTGTGCTTAATGCTACAACATAACCAAAAATCCCTTACTCTACAATGTCAAGGTTACATCCTCCACAGATGGAATTTATTGCACTCCTAGCATGAAGCTCACAGAAATGACTTGTACAACAAGCAACAACTTTATTTAAAATTATCCATTCTTTTCCTCAATAGAATTGAAACTTTGATAAAATTAGAATCAAGAGAAATAACATGACATGACTAAAAAAATCTTTTGAATGAAAAAACTATAAATTTCAAACATACTATTATCCCATATCTGAATTAGCATTTCAACTACTACATAATGTAATTTTTGCATCTGCGTGTGAAGGTGCCTAGGGATTGTTATTTTAATTCTACAAATTGTTTTCTGCACTCTAATACAACACTATGTTTTCTGAGGCACCACAATATAACACAACATTATACCTAGGGTACCTAGGCTTTCAATGTTATTTATCTTTACTGTTATAACACAATTATCTCCCTTAGCAACTCTATGCCTCAGCCTAAACCATTCTTATCAGATCATCAGACTACCATCATACATGGATTGTACAGGTAAGAGAAGAAAAGTAATAATCTGTATCTTACCTCAAGCATGACTACATGTTTTACAAAAGAACACTACAGGTCTGATCTAACCTAGTCATTGGACTATCAAATGACAAAGTTAAATCTGCCCATATAGGAGGTTTTGTCTCCAAAGCATGAGTCCAAGCTTTCTGCCACTCCAAGCTTCTCTAGCCATTTTATTACCATAAACTCCCAAGCACATGTGAGAGGAAAGAGAGAAGATAGTGAGAGATAATAAACTAAGCTTTCAGAAATTCCCCCTCTTCCTTCTCTCCATGATTCTATTTTTTCACAAAAAAACATAATCATCCATCAAATAATCCTCATTCTTGGATCAATCACATGCATCATGCATGTCAAACGCTAGTGACCTAATAAACATAAATTAGGTTCAAGTTACTTAAGGTGAGAACATATCACAATAATATGGTTGTCACTTTATGATCTTAGGTCACCTTAGTGGGCATACCCTTCACTTAAAAACTGAAGGTTCTGGGTTTGTCTTGAATGGTGTATCCTCGAGACTTCAGACCTAGGTAATTAATTTAAATTCTATTCTCAAAAAACAAAAATATTGTTGTTATTTTCATGCATCAGTGACTGAACATTGTGAAATAAATTTTCTAATTTCACAAGCATTCAAAATAAGGTTCGTTAATAAGTATATTCCAACATGTAGAATAAATTCTCTTGTTATCGCGTCTCAACAACATATTGAGATTGCTGTTATCAAGCACTCTTAGAAATGTGAAAAAAACTCACATTTTCAATCAAATCATAGGTCAGAAGAATTCTAACTTGCATACTGTTTTAGAAACTCTACTTGATAAAGCAAAAGACTGGGTGTTTATCAAAAAAAGTAATGGATTCACAATCAGGTATATCATATATTACTCAAAATATTACTTAGATGTGATTCGAGTCTTTGACAAGAAGACCGCCTCTACTTCTAGGACCAAGTCAAGTGTAGGACCAAGTCAAGTGCCCTACAGACTACAGAGACCCTCTGCCAACTAAAGTCAAGTTTAAAATAAAAAGTTCAATTTCTAACTACATAACAGTCAACTTTTGATAGAGAAAAACAAACTAACATAAATTTGTAGATCTTAAAATTTGTAATGCAAAATTTTTTGAAGGTTTCAAGGAAGAAGCAATTTGACCACATGAGTAAAAAAGCAAAATGTAGCGAACATCACCTTTCTCCTTGACAATTCGCCTTGAAACCTCATTTAAAACTGCTGCAACTTGAGCATCTTCCAACATTGATGCTTTTCTAAGATGTATGAGATCCCCGACCATGTCAGGGTTAAAAGGTTTTTCATTCAATGCATACCGGATGTACTTTCTCAAAATATCTTCCATGCTAAAATCTGTCTGAATATACACAAGCAGTGAGTTCATCACCAAAGTAACATAAGTTACATGTTTGATAAAAGATTTGATTGTATGAAATAGTTTACAGTTACAAGTGCTGTGCATGCTGAATAACTAAGTGAAATAATGGGTCTGCAAAACGACAACCTGAATAGCAGAACTTCCAGAAGCAAATATGACAGCAAATGGTCAATAAAAACTTTAAAGACTTTATGTTAGTATCAGCAAATAGAAATATCCTCTTCTACGTACTTTAAGATCTCTCTTCCTATTTTCCTAATGTAGTTTAAAAAAAGAGAGAGCTACAAACAACAGCATAATTTTGCCTTAGCTAGGCCAGAAATCTTATGCCAATTTTGATATGCACCCAGATCACTTGATTAGAAGAGAATCATCATGGATCAAACCAATGACAATTGGCATACAAGCAAAACAGGCTACTATTGTTTGATGGGGTTATACTGCACGAAACATCAACAGTATACGAGCCCAGTCATCTTAATAAGATCGATTGCATGATGATTTATCTTTTTGATCATGGAAAAATACGTCGGAGTCGAAGGTAGATCTGTGTTTCTATCAAATATTTTTGTTAATATTTACTCTCTAGGAATGCATCAATCATGTGTCATTTTAGCTAATAAGTTACTGCAAGCTTTCTTAAGTCATAAAAGGGTGTCAAGTTTTATTTTGTGACACTATTAAGTTACTGCACGCTTTCGAAACACCATGTAATTCCTAGTTATATGAATTTTTCCGCCAATCATGTCAGTTTCCTAATTTATGTATGATTAGGAATCTCATATTGCGTAGGAGGTATCTAAGAATCCTAGTAGATTTGAAACTTCTTGTTCTCTTTCATATAAATAAAAAAATACATACATATGTAATTTACATCACACTACATTACATAAATACATAACATAAAATTGCATTATATTTTGGATGCACATAGATATTGAGGTTGACTTTGGGGTTCATCTCGAAGTCCACACATAAGCTTGTGATTCTGCATATTAGCATAATCACAGATTATGTAAAATTAATAACCGAGAGATTTCTCTATGTTCAACGTAATGGCCTCATAAGTAAATAATATGCCCTGATCTTTTGAGACCCTAGGTGATCATTCCCATACCTAATGGTGATGACAATGACTTTTTCCAAAACCAACTCTATTCAGATTTCCTACAACTACCATGAGTTTGTTTCTCTTAGCCTTCAAATCTATATTTTTCTCCTTTCTTTGGGACCACCTATGATTCCTAATGCAGCCTTGTGCAACTAACTAAAAAGTTCCTTTCATTTCCCCCTTGAGTCCTAAAAACTTGTCATCTGAAGTTGTACCTGTAAACTCACAATTCCATGTATTCACTCAGACCTTCCAAAACTTAAAAATACACCCTATGTTACGACAAAGTGTTCTAATAGCTAATAAAAAATCATAGATAATTACAAAAATAAAAGCCATGGAATATATGAATGCTTAAAAGTATATGAAAGCAACAAATACATACACACAAAAACACATATACATAGGTTTTGCTATGGTACTCATATTATTCCATCCAACAAAATTTTCCCAAGTTAGACTAGCCATTAAAATCTAAATGGACAGGCAACATTCGTCCTTACTTGACCGGCCATGACCAGCTTCAACGGAGTATGAGGGGCAAGTATGGTGAATAAATTGAAGCCAGAGGGTAATCTCGACCATGTATTCTTCCTTTTCCCCCATTATCTATCCAACTCCCATCCTAAAACTGACTGACCACCATCTTGCCACCCTGCCCCCCAATTAATGCTACAACTCTTCTTTATGCTCTCTCTCTCTCGCTCTCTCTCTCTCTCTCTCTCCCTCCCCCCTATCTTTCTCTCCACCTCCCTGCACATCCTTAATTGGTGTTGAATGGTACTAATCACAAGCATGATCTCATCCTACCGATCATTGTAGATCACAACCTTCTTAGCCCTGCAATTCCTCACAATAGCCGTGCTTAGGTTTCCTCATGCTGCCACCACCTCTGCCACTGCCCCCACCACATGGATGAACTGGCTGTGCCAAGCAGCACCACCTGCTCCTAAGTAGAACCCTTGAGGCCATGTCCTACCGCTTGTAAAGCCAGTGACCTTGTCCTATTCCAAACAATGGACAAAGTGACCTATGACAGCAGTAGACTTGACAAGGATGCAACAAGCAATGGACGGGTGGCAGCGAAGGTGGCAATGCTGCAGCAAGGGATCTTTGATCTCCAATAGCAAGAGGGAGCGAGCGAGAGGACTAGAAGACTGAGAGTAAGCAAGCTCATGTCAGCACTAAATGCTAACCCAACAATCACAAAGGGTCCAAGTGATTTAATGGTTATGATTATATCTCAGTTTTTTATATCTGACTTTTTTGATGATTGGTCAAACTTCAGAAAATAATAGAAAAAAAATACAAAAGGAACTGGCTGCAAGCCAGTTGCATACCAATTTCCTTTTATACCCTTCATGATGGGATGGTGATGTTCAACTAAATGTCTTTGTAAAAAGCACTTAAAAAGTATCATAGCAAACATGATGACTAAAGAATAAAGTAAAGATTGCATGCTATATGAGCAAACATAAGAAACACGCTAGGCACTTTTTAGAAAAATGGACCATAACCTTTCATTTGATACTTTGAAAATTTCTATTAACAAAAAATATGATCATGTGCTTCCATCCCAGCATTTAGTTCAAACTATCCCATTTGTGCTTCCCTCTCGTATCAATGCCAGTTTTGCACTAGAACAGTACATTATCGATCATACTGTTGTTCAAGTGATTTTTGAAACATGTTCAAGAGTGTTATACATACAGCTTGAATTTCTTGTTAAACAGCTATTATCAACCTAACATCATCTCTCATCCATAGTATGTACTTATGCACATACATGCATAGATACATGTATACATGATATATATATATATATATATATATATATATATATATATATATATATATATATATATGCATACATATATATACACATAATATGGATACATATCTACATAGATATACTGATACACACGTATGCACATATTGAAACAGTAAAAATCAAACACAATAAGAATAGTGAGCTATAAGAAATCTACAAAATGGACTTTAAAAATTGGGCAAATCTTGTTGGTAAGAATTATGGCAAATGAGGAAGAAACCAACTGTCAGGTGCCTTGAAATATTTTATATCCCCATTTATGATAAAATGATAAAGAGTAAACTTCTCCTTTGAAATAACTATTTTTCCATACAGCAATTATTGAGTTGTATTGGTACTAAAGTAGACCTAGTGGAAAAATGAAAACAAAATTTTTGATTTAATGACTAAAGAAAGGCTTGTACTGTGTCCTACCAAATTTAACATTTGCAAATGCCACCACCAAGCACTTGCTCAAATGGTATAACCCCTTGCCACTTGGGCAACGAGGCAGGGGTTCGATTTCTGTTAGAGTCAACTCCCAATCATAAGGTGGGTATAGGGTAGAAAAGGTGGGAATTAGCCCCTCCTGATGTCCAAAAAAAGAAAAAGAAAATTGTGAATGACAAAAGCAAGGATTCGGTGACAATGAACTGAAATTGTAAATAGCAATAGTTCCATAAGACAAGGACAAGCCAACAAGATACAACCATATAAACTTCTTTCCAGAATGAATTAGTGTACCACCAGGGTTAGAATTCAGGAAAGGTGTTTAAGCCATTAAGCAAGGAAGACAGAAACTCTAAACCCTAGGTAAAAGGCTGAAACAGCTAGTGCAAAAGGAAAGACCTACTTTATCCTTAGAAGAATGGCTTATCTTATTGTAGAGTTGTTGCAAAGAAGAGCCACTAGTGTTTTTTAAAATGTGATGAATGTGGCTGCATATGCAGATACAATCTTATGACTAAACCATATTACCTATATACAGTTGCATGCAGTCAAGAGAGACCCTCTACTAAATGGAATTAATAAACATCTCTCGAAATATAGTTTAGCAGCCTTGGTGCATAACTAAGCCAACACTAACGATAATTAGATTACATAAGAAAATCAAAAGATCAAAAGTTTGAAACAGCAATCCTGAGGTTACCAAGTGAAAAATTTTCTCAAATCTCATTTTGCACATAGCCCCAAATGGGGCAAAGTTATTCCATAATAATCTCTACATTACATGAAACCCTTGCTTAGCAATAAGCTACTTCTTTGTTTTCATCATCCAGGCATGTATATTTGGTTAACCACACAGCATATAAAGTGGACCAGCAGTTTCAATGCACATAATTCTCATTACTTTAGTGCTAACATTACCTTCTGCATAAGGCCTTTGAGAGCCGAATGGTTCACTTCATCCTTCCCCTTCTGAAACAACTCGTCTATTGATTTCAACAAGAAAGCATTCTTATTTACCTACAAAAAGATCTCTTTTAAATAAATATGCAAACAATGCCCTTGAATTTATAACCAATAACACAGTAGCCCTAAATCAGCATAAAAATTCCTTCTTTCCACTTGAGAATTGTAAGGAGAAGAACATCAACAAAGAATCTATTAAAAAGATTAAAAAAACTTCCGTTCAGATATAAGTCAAGAATCCACTGGTACCAGTCTCTTGCGCTTGGCCTTTGGCGAAGTGAACTTCCTAACGGTCTTGACGAAGGCAATGACGAAAGAGAGCCCAACGTAGGCCAGCGGCACAGCGAGAAGCCACGGCAGCGGGCTCTGGCCAACGCGAGGCCCGGGGATGGCCTGGGTCACAGTCCCGGTGAACTCCACAAGATCGAGGGCCTTCTCCTGGATCCAGGGCAGGTCCTCCTCCACCTCCTCCACCTCGTCCCCTCCTCCTGGTGCGGAAGTGGAGGCGGCCTGGTTCGATTCCTTTGCGTTCTTGGACTGCTGCGAGACAGGGGTTTCCCTTCCTCTCGCCCTGGCGACGAAAGACGAAGGACGGCGGCCGCGGGTTTGGGGCCGGGAAGATAAGGAGGAAGGACGGAAGTGGAGGGCAGGCCGGGGAAGGGCGCCGGCGGACAGAGGCCGGAGAAGAGAGGAGGAAGCCATGGACGCGGATTCCTCCTCCTAGGGTTTATCGTCAGACCCTTGGTTGACCGGCAAACCATACGAGGATTTTGACATATCGATCCCTCTATTCTAATCCAATCTCAAAATAGTTCTTTTTTAATTCTTACCTGCTAATTTTCAATTAGTCGGACAAAACTGTCCCTGAGATAGAACTAATGACTAATTGTTTTACAATCTTTTCTTTTTGGTAATAATTACATAGTCTTGATATTGGATAAATTACATAAAATTCTACGAAAATGCTCAGCTTTTGGAAGTGCATTTTGCAAAACGTCCATTGTACAGCTTAGTTCAGGCCGCTTTTTTGTTTTTTTTTTCAACAACGGTGGTTCACACGTGATGGATATGAATGCCACTAACAAAATCAGAAAAAAAAAAAAAAAATCACACAAGAGCTCAGGCACGAACACGTGGTTCGCTCAAATAAAACCTCTAGAGTGGTAAGCCGCAAAGGAAGCAACCTAGTTAGCAGCACCGTTTACTTTCCTGTAGACATATATAGCACGATAGGAGCCACACTCCCATGATCCTGTAAATGTCATGGAGCAGTGGCCTTCCCCCAACAGCGCATCCCCAACCCCAAACCCACTCGATCACCGTAGCTGAGTCCTCCTCGAGAAGGATACGATCCATACCCAGCACAAGCCTTGCATAGATGATGCCCTCTCATGTAGCTCTGAACTCGGCGCTGACGATAGACGTGTCAAAGATCCGCCGACCCTCGGCCGCCGCCAGTTTAGCATCTTGGTCTCTAATAACAAATCCGATACCTCCACTGCTTCCTTTCTCACCAACACTATCGTCGAAATTCATCTTAAGAAAGTCAGATGATGAGGGCTCCCAAGAAACAAGCACGATCCTGAACGCTACAAGAGAATAATGGGAGCTCCAAATTTCCTTACTCGATTTATAGTTTAGGCATTAGAGACATCTCCACTAAAGAAGTTGGTTATGCTTGAGTTGGTAGGTAACATCAATCGAGATATAAGCTTAGTGAGTTAGGTAACCCTCCCTTCCAATTGTATATAATATCCTTTTATCTCATCATTTATCAAAGTAAAAGTAGTAGCTATACTTCTTTCTTTTTTTTCTGAAACGTAGTTATACTTCTCTTTATCCTCCGATAACTCCAAACACTAACCGTGATTCTTCCATCTACTTATACTCTTTGTGTATCTGGTCCTCAATTTCCGAAAGTATATTTTGCAAAACCATAATTTTATGGCTTTCGTCCATGGTTCAGATGTTGGAGATAGTCTCACTACAGGAGTTAAAAGATGTTGCAAATCAAGATATAAGCTTAATAAGTTGAGTAATCTTCTCCAATTGTGAGACGCCATTCATCTTATTATTTATCAAAATAAAGGTAGTAGCTATAGTTCTTGTTGCTGGAAATTGGACCCGGGGGCGGCCGTCGGCTGGGGAAGTAGGGCTCCGGCGAAGGTCTTCAGGTGGCGTCCCGTCGGCGAGCGGCGTCTCCCTGGTAGCCTGCAAAAAGAAGCCGGTGGTCGGTGGTTCCGGCGCCGGCCCTCCGATGCTTAAGTCAGAGAGGAAATACAAGCAGGAGCAATCTGTCCAGAGTTTTGTTTCGTGTTTTTTGGTCCCCCTTTTCATGGCAGAGGGATTTCCCTTTTATAGTGGGGTGCTGGGTTACCTGTGATGTGATGGGAGCAGGTTGCCGTATAACTGAGCACGTCGCAGAAACTGGTCCGCAATCATGCAAATTAATGCCTTGCCGTAGAGGATGAGGTCGGTGTCAGGGAGTGGTCGCGGCTGACCAAACGCGGCCGAGCTGACTTGCCGTGGAGGACTGAAGATCCGTAGACAGCAGGGGTTAGGTGCATTAATTGTTGAGTAAGCTGGAGGTCTGCAGAGACCGTGCGCATTAACTGTTGAGTGAGCCGGAGGTTCACAGGGGCCATGCGCATTTAATGGTTGAGTGGCGGTGGCAGGGCATGGTACCTGGTCGGGCTTCAGAAGGATATGACCACAGCAAGCGGTCGGGGAGATCTGGTCTTCGAGGTAAAGGACCTTCCAGGGTCAGGCGCCTTCCAAGGTCGGGACCTTCTAAGGTCGGGCGCCTTCCGAGGTCGGGCGCCTTCTGAGGTCGGGCGCCTTCGATCATGTGCCGGTGGTATGCTCACGTGCTTCGAGACAACTTATTTTCCCCAACACTACCCCCGACTTCTGAGTTCGAGCCGTTTGCAAGCTCGGACGCGGGAAGTAACTGCTTTGGTTGCGCCGGTGGGGGTTAGGAAGCCTTAAATTATTCCGGTGTTTCGCGCGTTTCGATCGCGTTTTTAATGAGGGGAGATGGGGCGACGTCCTTGCGTCCTTTGAGGCTGCCTCGCGCGGTGAGCTCATGATGGGGTTTCGAGATCCGATAAAGGGGCCTTTTCGTTTTCATATTCGAAGCGTCGGTCCAGGTTAGATGTGTCGCTTCGGGTTTTGGGGCCGACACGTGGCGAGATCTAGGCGGGAGTCGAGTTTTAGCTTCGCCGATCTGGGCCATCGAGAGGGTCTATATAAACCTCCCGACTTAACCCTAAGGAGGTCTTGCTTCCTTGTTGTTGCTACTGTTTTCTTCTCTTTCTTCTTGGGTTGCGACTGAGTCTTCCCGGCGGCGTCCAGAGACAATTTCCGGTGATCCCACAGTAGGTCGTTCTCCCCATTGGCTCAGAAGTCTTTTTTCTTTTCTTTGGGTATCTGTTCCCTTCCCATTCTTCGCCACTGTTTCTTATTTTCTTCTCTGTTTTTTCTCTTTTCTTCTAAAATGGGTCTCGGTCCCGGTGAGGTTGGGTGCACTGTGACTGAGGAGGAGCTAGACTTGATCCGTTCCCGGTTTTTCTTCCGACCTGGGTTTCGTCTCGAAGTTGCCGGGTCGGAAGGTCGGGTGTCTAGACCTCCGCCAGGTCGGGTCGGGGTGTATATTGATATGCTCTGGGCCGGCCTGCGGTTCCCGCTCCATGAGTTTGTGAATGACCTGCTGGTGGAGTACCAGCTCGTCCCAGCGCAGCTTACTCCAAACTCATGGAGGACCATCGTCGGGTTTGTATCTCTCTGCCTGGCGCACGGGATCCCGACCTCGGTGAACGTCTTCCGCTGGTGTTTCATGTTAAAAACGAACCCGGCGGACGTAGAATGGTTGTATTTTGCCTGGAGCAGCGGTATGTCGCTCTTCCGAGGTGCCCCTTCCTCAATACATGAGTGGAAGGGAGGATTTTTCTTTCTTTCTTCCGAGCTCTCGTGGGGGTTCGATCCGAGATGGGGGCATCCCGGGCTAAAGGCCCTAAATAGGCTCAACAGTCTTTCGGTGAGGGAGCAGAGGGCTTCTGATGCCCTGCGAATCCTCGGGAAGGATATCCTCCCGACCGAGCTTCTGACCGAGGAAGCTCTGGCAGAAGTCGGCCTGAGCTCGGCGCGCCCCGAGGGTAAGGGCAGTTGTGCTGCTCCTTTATTCTTTGATTTTTACCTTGCTTGTTTCTTCCCTTTGTCCTTCCGATGTTGGGCTGACACTTAGAAGAATTCCTTTGTTTCAGACATTTCCCACATGCCGACCAGCAACACGTCCCTCTTCTCTCGACTGAAGAAGCGGGAAGTCGAAGCCGGCGGGGCTATTCCTAAGCCCCGGAAGAAGGCCAAGTCGGCCGCTCCTTCTGCCCCTGCCGAGGTGAGGGGTCCAGAGGCTGGAGCCTCAAGGTCCACCGGGAGGAGAGCTCCGCCCACTGAGCACGCGAGTTCGGGTCCGGGGGGGCATCGAGCTCGGCTTCTCCGACCTGCCCCACCCCTATCTCCCAACGGGCGGGTCGTCCGGTCATCCAGCTGCGACGCTCGGGGCCTGAGTCGAGCAGGGGCCCTAGGGTTCCGAGGGCGCCTCGTCCCGTCGTCACGAGCTCGGCCGGGCCGAGTTCTTCCGAGGCTGGGGAGAGGGGGTCGGCCGACCCAGAGTCCCCCATTCGCGAGGACAGCTCGGCTTTCCGGGATGTCGAGGTCGCGCGCGCGGTATTCCGCCGCGCAATGCTTCTGGCTGACGAGGTTGAGTTCAAGACTCTCTCATTGGAGGAAGTCATCGATGAGACTTACCGCAACACTACTCGGGTGAGTCATCTTTTCATTTTGTCCTTAGTCACCAATACCTTCTTCATTTTTGCTTACCATTATTTCTTTTCTGCAGCACATTCATGAGATCGATGCCCTGGTATTTATTGCCTCAGAATGCCAGAAAGAGTCTCGGCGGCTCTACGGACAACTAGAGTCGGCCAAGAAGAAGGTCGCCGAGCTGGAGGCCACACTGGCGGAGGCCGAGGCATGGAGAGAGGCCACCGAGGCCGGGCGGCTACCGTTGGCGGACGTGCTCGAAGAGGAGAGGGCCGAGCACACGCTGGCAAGGTCGGAATTGCGCGCCTCCGAGGCGCGTCTTGCCGAGGCCCGTTCTGAAGCCACCGGCCATAAGTACGAGGGCGGAGTTCTCCACCTGAAGGTCGAGCAGCTCAAGGTCCGGGAGAAGAGGGCACTCGAGCGAGCTGAGAACGCAGTGGAACTCTTCAAAGAGTCAGAAGAGTTCCGCGATATGCTGGAGGAGGAAACCGTGGACGGGTTCCTTCGGAGGTTCGAGAATTTTCGAAGGCAGATGGCCCGGTATTGCCCTCAGCTCGACCTTTCAGCCGAGAATGGGCCTAAGTGATGAGGTCGAGGCCGAGGTCCCCGCAATCATTGCGGCTGAGGAGGTGCTGGCCGAGGCCGAGGGTGGTATGGCCGAAGGGGAGCTCGCCGAGGCCGAGACGGGTACGGCCGATCGGGCGACGTCGGAGGCTCCTTTCGAAGAAGTCGTCGAGGAGGTTCCCGGGGCTACTAACGAGGCCCCGATTGAGGTCGCCGAGGGGGGTTTAGGGCCAGCACTCGCCGAAGACCCTCAGATTATCGCGATCGATGACCTTGAGGGTGATACTGGTGCAGTCGCCGCTCCTTAGGACTTGGCTTCTCCTTTCTTTCTTTCCTTTCTTTTTTTTTTTGTTGTAAGTGGGGTCGGCCTTCAAGCTTATTGTTCGGCCGACCCTCAGTTTTGTACTTCAGCCTTCGGGGTTTTCATTAATAAAAGAGCATTTTTTTGCCAGTTTGTACTCGCTTTTCTTCCTTCTGGCTGATCTATCCAAGTGTTCAAGCTCGGTTAAGCTCGTAGACTTAAGTTCGGATTATGCTCGCTACATTATTGAGCTTAAGTTCGATAAAAATGATCTTTTGACGTCGGGCTTAGATCTTAGGAAATTCCACCAGGTCTCTGGGCTCGGATTCGAAGTCTGCCGGGCCGCTGAACCTGGCTCCTGAAGTTCCAGGACACCCGGCTCGGGCCTCGGACCCCAAAAAGGGGTTTTGTTAGACCTCCAAGTTTATCTCCTGGGGCATTCGGACCACGTCCTTTAAGCTCGGCTTTTTCGGACGTAAGTTTACAAAAAGTGCTAAGGTCAGCCCCTAAGGAGACCGCGAGCCAATGTCGAGTTGCCGCCGGGGCCTTGACGGTCGTTGGTCTCGGGCTTAGTCGAGGTTCCAACGAGTAGGGTTGGAATCTATGATGAGTGCCTGGCCCTTTCGGGCTTGATCAGGGCGTCCATGGTCGAGGTCGTCATTGGAGACTGGCGTTGATCTTTCAATAATTGGGGCTCGGCCGAGCTCTTATTCAGAGGGGTTTGTGTGGGCTGAAATGGGGATCGTAAATAAGGAAGGTATGCACGGGGTTGATGGGACCCCGGCCTTGGGCCGATCCAGGAGGGCATCCCGACCTTAGTCAGGGAAAATCCCGAGCTCGATCAGGGTCTCGCCAGCGATCCATAAGTGTGTAGATGTAATGGAGCAAGTGCTAAGTGGGATGTACCTCTTACTTTTTTTTGATGTCGGGCGTCCCATGTCGAAGCAGGCTGCCTTGCCTCCTGGTTTTCGGAGGTGTTCTTTAGCTTGGGATCCGTTTCGGGGACACCGACGAATTAGGAGACATCGCCGCCGTCTGTTCGCGGGTGTTGCTTCGGGGTTGTTGTCGAATGTCTCGGGGGGCTGCAAAGGCTCTATCTCCGGTTTTCAGAGGTCGAGGGGGCTTGGGCTCGCTGCCGACCTGGTGATGCTTCCCGAGGTCGAGGAAGTTTGGGACTCTACGATCGACACACGGGACATCCCGACCTTGGTCGAGGTACCGAGCACGAGGCCGAGGGAGCTTGGGCTCACTATCGACCTAGTGACGCTTTTCGAGGTCGAGGGAGTTTTGGACTCTACGGTCGACGCACGGGGCATCCCGACTTTAGTCGAGGGATCATACGCAAGGTCGAGGGGTCCGGAAACGCACCGTCGACCTGCGACGCTTTCCGAGGTCGAGGAAGTTTGAGACTCTACGGTCGACTCACGGGGCATCCCGAACTCTGTCGAGGCATCGTACGCAATGCCGAGGGGTCTGGGCACGCACTGTCGACCTGCGACGCTTTCCGAGGTCGAGAAAATTTGAGACTCTACGGTCGACTCACGGGGCATTCTGAACTCTGTCGAGGCATCGTGCGCAAGGTCGAGGGGTCTGGGAACGCACTGTCGACCTGCGGTGCTTTTCGAGGTCGAGGGAGTTTGAGACTCTATGGTCGACTCACGGGGCATCCCAAACTCTGTCGAGGCATCGTGCGCAAGATCGAGGGGTCTGAAAACGCACTGTCGACCTGCGATGCTTTCCGAGGTCGAGAAAGTTTGAGACTCTACGGTCGACTCACGGGGCATCCCGAACTCTGTCGAGGCATCATGCGCAAGGTCGAGGGGTCTGGGAACTCACTGTCGACCTGCGACGCTTCCCGAGGTCGAGAGAGTTTGAGACTCTACGGTCGACTCACGGGGCATCCCGAACTCTGTCGAGGCATCGTGCGCAAGGTCGAGGGGTCTGGGAACGCACTGTCGACCTGCGACTCTTCCCGAGGTCAAGAAAGTTTGAGACTCTACGGTCGACTCACGAGGCATCTCGAACTCTGTTAGGCATCGTACGCAAGGTCGAGGGGTCTGGGAACGCACTGTCGACCTGCGACGCTTCCCGAGGTCGAGGAAGTTTGAGACTCTACGGTCGACTCACGGGGCATCCCGACCTTGGTCGAGGTTGTCTCTGCTGCCGGGGTGGATTCCTTAGCCGAGGTAGGTTCTTACCTCGGCGAGGAGATTGGCTCCTCTGGCGGCTGCGCTCCTCACGGCGTTTCTGCCTTTTCGAGGCCTGCTCGGTCACGCCCTTCCTGGAAGCGATAGCTTCTTTGGCTTTCGCGTACTTCCGAGCTCGGGCCAGCATTTCTGTGAAGTCGGCAGGGAAGCTCTTCTCAATAGAGAAGAGGAATCTGTAGGAGCGAGCCCCAGTCTTCAACGCCGAGATGGCCATTGACTGATCAAGCTCACGGACCTCCCAGGTCGCAGCGGTGAAGCGGTCGAGGTAGTCTTTAAAGGATTCTCCCTTCTTTTGTTTGACGTCGAGGGGGGAGTGACGTCTGCCGCTGGCGTCGACTGGCAGCAAAGTTGGTGGCGAATTATCTGCCGAGCTGCTCAAAGGACGACACCGTGTCTGGTTTCAGCCTGAAAAACCAGAGCCGAGTCGTCCCCTGAAGGGTCGCCGAGAAGGCCTTGCAGAGCACAGCCTTCGAAGATCCTTGCAAAGCCATGAGGGCTCGGTAACTTTCCAAATGGTCGAGGGGGTCGGTTGTACCATTGTAAGGCTCCACCTGGGGCATTTTAAACCTTAGTAGGACCGGCTCATCTTCGATCTGGCAGGAAAAGGGGAACTTGGTGGTGAACTCAAAGTCACCCTCGCGCTTCGCCTTTTTACTGTGGAGCGCTTCAATCTGGCGCTCGAGCTTTTTCACCTTCCTGTCGAGCTCCCCAGTCTGGGGGATTGCCACCGTAGTCTGCTCCGGCTTATGTCGGTCCGGGGCGGACTCAGCCTCTGAGGACTGCAGTCTTCTATCTACGTCTTCCCCCGGTAGCTCTCTCTGGGGGGATGCTCGCTCTTCAATATTGGCCCTCGAAGAGCCATGAAGGCTTCGGGTCTGGGGCGCCGGTCCGTTCGGGGGAAGGACCGGCCGGACCGAGGCCTGGGGAGGCGGCATAGGTGGCGCCTCGGCCTGCTGCAGGTTTTGGACGGCAGCGGCCAGGGTTTGGACTTGTCGGATCAGGATGTCAAACTGTTCCGGCTGCACCTGAGGAACTGGAGTTGCCGGGAGTCTTGGCGGTGAATTCTGGACAGAATGTCCGGGACTCGGCGTAGGGCACCGGAAGGTATTAGAGGCTCCCTTACTTCTCAACTTTATGACCGCACCTCGGGCCCTTCCTCTAGCGCCAACTGTTGCTGGAAATTGGACCCGGGGGCGGCCGTCAGCTGGACAAGTAGGGCTCCGGCGAAGGTCTTCAGGCGGCGTCCCGTCGGCGAGCGGCGTCTCCCTGGTAGCCTGCAAAAAGAAGCCGGTGGCCGGTGGTTCCGGCATCGGCCCTCCGATGCTTAAATCAGAGAGGAAATACAAGCAGGAGCAATCTGTCCAGAGTTTTGTTTCGTATTTTTTGGTCCCCCATTTCATGGCAGAGGGATTTCCCTTTTATAGTGGGGTGCTGGATTACCTGTGATGTGATGGGAGCAGGTTGCCGTATAACTGAGCACGTCGCAGAAACTGATCCGCAATCATGCAAATTAATGCCTTGTCGTAGAGGATGAGGTCGGTGTCAGGGAGTGGTCGCGGCTGACCAAACGCGGCCGAGCTGACTTGCCGTGGAGGACTGAGGATCCGTAGACAGCAGGGGTTAGGTGCATTAATTGTTGAGTAAGCTGGAGGTCTGCAGAGAACGTGCGCATTAACTGTTAAGTGAGCCGGAGGTTCACAGGGGCCATGCGCATTTAATGCTTGAGTGGCGGTGGTAGGGCATGGTACCTGGCCGGGCTTCAGAAGGATATGACCACAGCAAGCGGTCGGGGAGATCTGGTCTTCGAGGTAAAGGACCTTCCAGGGTCAGGCGCCTTCCAAGGTCGGGACCTTCTAAGGTCGGGCGCCTTCCGAGGTCGGGCGCCTTTCGAGGTCGGGCGCCTTTTGAGGTCGGGCGCCTTCGATCATGTGCCGGTGGTATGCTCACGTGCTTCGGGACAACTTATTTTCCCCAACATTTCTCTTTATGCTTCAATAAACTTCAAGCTCTAATCGTGATTCTCCCATCTGCTAATACTGCTCATGCATCTAGCCCCATGGGTTTTTATATCATCTACTAGATTGAGTTGCTTTTGTCTTCTAAGCAATCAAGGATACGGTTGTACAACCTCAAGAAATGATTTTACCCCTCTATCTCACATTCAAGATGAACAACCGGAATCAAATCTGTGTGTCACACCAAGCCAATATGCCGGTTGCTAACTATGTGCATCCCCCATTCAACAATTTCAGCATTGCTCATCCCATATCCCTTTTTCCATAGATACTATTTGGGGTGGGGTGGGGGGAGCATTTGGGTAGGAGTGGAAACCATTGGGAATAGATAGGACGCGCGGGGCGGGGCGGGGGGGGGGGGGGGGGGGGGGGGAGCAAGTGTTAGGAAAAATTTAAATACGCACGCGGCCAAATTTAAGGAAAAGAGAGAGCGAGAGAAGCAAGTGTTACAAAATTTAAATGCGCATGCGCCCCGAAATTTGACCGCATGCGCATTTGAGAAAAAGGAAGGCCCGCGGACATTACGCAGACGCGTTTGAATACGCATCTGTAAAATTACCATATTGCCCCTATGAAAATTCCTATATAAACTCCTTGTTTTCATCTCTTTTAAAAACACGAAAAATTTGAGAAAAATAGTGAAAAAAATTCTGAAAAAATTCTTCTCCCTCTTAGCCACTTCCAAATTTTGTTTTTACATTTTTATTCTGTTTATTTAGTTCTTTTCATTCCGCTCTTTGCTGGATCTGCAAGTCCGATCGGATTCGCTTTGACTTCTTCCGAGACGTGCCGAAGAAGAAGTTGTAGGATCGTCGTATCTCCGAGAAGGATTGCCGGGTGACCCGTACATGGGGGCAAATACTTCTTTGGGACAGCGTCTACGCGCTTCGACCTGCCTTCAATCAGGCTACTTTCTTCTACTTTTATTTTTAATTTAATATTAGTAGATTTGTAGGATTTGAAATTCTATAATATAAATTTATTAAATGCATAGATTTATTTTGTGCTAGAATATATTTATTTTGCATTGAAATAGAATTATTTGGATGCCGAATAATATGCATGTATATTATTCCCTTTAAGATTTTCCATTAATTGAATTAAAAGATTTATTGTTTATTTATATGATATAATGCTAACAATCCAAAGAAGTATTTGTTTTTATTTTTTGTTAGTAATATATAATTCATTAAATTCTTTATTACAATTGTGGCATATTAGATTTTAATTGCAATAATTGTCTTTGCTAGCACATCATTAATAATAAATTATTCTAAAGAGGTAATAATTTGGTTAACCTCCAAGAGGTTTATTATACCTCCATTTGGACTCCTCAAGAAGTAATTTTCAGATCCGATTCAAACGGAAAATTCGAAAATTGGTTGATACATAATAATAAATATATTGAATTGACTTATTAGATCTCAATCAATTAGTCTAATAAAGAAATAAATCTTTTAATTCATTGAATTGACATCTTAATTACAATAATTGATTTGCTACAAAATTAGTAATTAATTATTCTAATAAGTAAATAAATCAATTCTAATATATATAATTCATTGAATTGATAAATTAGATTTTAATTACAATAATTGTTTGCTAGAATTAAATTTAGTAATCAATTGTTACTAATTCGGAAAGGTCAAACGAAAAATTCAAAAATTAGTTAATCCGTTTAAATTTGCATTTTGGTTATTTTAAATATTGAATTTGGGTGATTTCTAGTGATTATATCCACTAACTAATACTGTCTAAGAAAAGCTTGTCAAAAAGGCATACATGCCTAGAAAGACTGGTACTTAAGTGAGCCTAGTGCTCCACCACCGATTTGAAGCTGATCTGGCTATTAGTTTTTTGGATATATCAATTAGACATCCAAAGTTCAATATAAATATTAGTGCAATCTTTTGACATAGATTTTTTGCCTTCAATCAGGTTTTTGTCTCTATTCTGTAACCCTGATCCTATGGCCTCAAACACTAGTGACCACAAACCTGAAAAATTTGATGGCCATAACTTTAAGAGGTGGCAGAACAAAATGCGGTTCTGGCTCACCACATTAGGGTTAATCTCAGCCATAGGTGAAAGTACTACCGAAGTTGATAATGGGTCCAACCCAACTACCTCTTCCAACACTGAACATTCTGCCTCCACTGGCACACCCTCTAGGACACCTGATGAGATAGATTATCATTGTATCCATAGAATCCTAGGTGCTCTTTCTGAGAGGCTGTATGATATCTATTACACAGCCAAGAGTGCCAAATAACTCTAGGACACCCTAGATAGCAAATATGGTCTTGATGATGCTGGGGTAAAGAGGTTCAAGGCCTCCGACTTCAATAAGTTTAGGATGGTGGACTCAAAGCCTATGAATGACCAAATTCATGAATTTGAAATCCTGATCCACTAGCTTAGGGCTAATGGAACCAATTTGGATGAATCATTCCAGGTAGCTTGTCTGATAGATAAACTACCTACTTTCTGGTCTGATTTTGCCAAGACCCTGAGCCATACCCAAGGAGTTCTCACCCTAACCCAAGTCTTAAACTCCATTAGGATTGAAGAGCAACATAGGCTCAGAAATAATACCTCTACTGGACCCAAAAATAATGCATATAATGTAGAGGCTCCTCCTAAGAAAAATCAGAACCGACCCTTCCGTAAGAATTTCAAGAAGAAACCCTACAACCCTAGAAACCCTAACCACTACTACAATGGGAAGCCTATTCAATCCCAAGAGCAGAAGAAGAAGAAAGTGGAAGGTGGTGCTCATTTCTGTTATGTGTGTGGTCGGACCAACCATTTGTCTCCCCAGTGCTTCTATAAGAAAACTTCACCTCTTCAATCTAAGAAGAAGGGTCCACACACATCCAGTGCTCAAGTCAACATGGTGACTTCCGGCGCTGGCTCCTCTGAGACAGCTTTCAGGTCTGTTTCCTTCACTCCTGAAGTTAACATGACTTTACAAGCACTTGATTGATGGATTGATACCGGAGCTGGTATTCATATTTGTTCGGATCGCTCCTGGTTTTCTTCTTTCCAGATCTCAAGTGGAGGAGCTGTGATCATGGCAAACAGCTCGGAGGCGCGTGTGTTAGGAGTAGGATGTGTGGACTTAAAGCTTACATCTGAAAAAGTCATGTCCCTGCACGGCGTCCAACCTGTTCCAGTTGTTAGGAGAAATCTCATTAGTGGTTTCTTGCTTGTCCAGCAAGGCTTTCGTCTTGTTTTTGAGTCCAATAAGGTTGTAATTTCTCATGGTGTAATGTTTATTGGAAAAGGATTCCTTAGTGAAGGATTGTTCAAGTTGAATGTAATAGCTCCTTCAATAAATAAAAATCCTTTGATTATGAATATAGAACCCCCTTCTATTTGGCATGGTAGATTAGGTCATATAAATTATAATTCAATTAAGCAACTTATGAACCTAAATCTAATACCAAAAAGGATCTCAAGAACCATGAGAAATGTCAAACTTGTGTAGAAGCCAAACTCCCTAGGAAGCCTTTTAAATCTGTTAATAGGGATTCTGATCTATTAGAGTTGATCCATAGTGATGTTTGTGACTCTGGTAGAACTTCTAGGGGAGGTAACAGATACTTTGTAACATTTATAGATGATTTATCGAAGTTCTGTTACATCTACCTAATTAAAACCAAGGATGAAGTGCTCAGCAAATTTAAAATTTTTAAGATCGAAGCTGAGAACCAACAGGAAAAGAAAATTAAAATCCTTAGATCAGATCGGGGAGGTGAATATACATCAAATGACATAACTCAATTTTGTGAAGATCATGGAATCATTCATGAAGTGACTGCTCCCTATTCTCCCCAATCAAATGGAGTAGCAGAAAGGAAAAATAGGACTTTAATGGATATGGTTAACTCCATGCTTATAAGCTCAGGAGTACCAGAGAATTTGTGGGGGGAAGCTTTAGTTTTAGCCTGTTATACCCTTAACAGGATTCCCTATAAAAATAATGATCTAACCCCATATGAAGTTTGGAAACATAGAAAACCAAATCTTAGCTATTTGAAAGTATGGGGGTGCTTGGCAAAAGTTAAAATACCTGATTTTAAGAGAAAGAAAATAAGGCCTAAAACAGTGGATGCTATATTCATAAGTTATGCAGCCAATAGTAATGCCAATAGATTTCTAGTGATAAATTCAGAAGTAAGTGATATTAGTAATAACACCATCATAGAAGCCAGAGATGCAACATATTTTGAAAAAATCTTTCCACTTCGGACTAGAGTAGAGAGCGGTATAGCTAGTAGCTCTAGTAGAATAAGGACAAGAGAAATAGAAGTAGAAACTGAACCTAGGAGGAGTAAGAGATCCAGGGTAGAGAAAATATTTGGAGATGACTTCTATACTTTTCTTATAGAAGACTCTCCAACTACCTTTGAGGATGCAATGAAATCCTTAGATTCACCTTTTTGGAGAGAAGCTGTGGACAATGAGATGCAATCAATTATCCAAAAACATACTTGGGAATTGACTATTTTCCTCCTGGTTGTAAAACTATAGGGTGCAAATGGATCTTTAAGAAGAAACTTAGGCCTGATGGCTCTGTAGATAAATTTAAGGCTAGATTAGTTGCCAAGGATTTTACTCAGAGACCTGGGGTAGATTTCTTTGATGTTTATGCACCTGTAGCTAGAATTACTACTATTAGGGTCCTTATAGCATTAGCCTCCATTCATAGATTAGTGATTCATCAGATGGATGTTAAGACAGCTTTTCTAAATAGAGACTTAAATGAAGAAATTTATATGGACCAACTAGAGGGATTTAAAACCTCAGGCCAAGAAAATAAAGTTTGCAAACTAGTCAGATCTCTTTATGGTCTTAAACAAGCACCCAAGCAATGGCACTTGAAATTTGATGAAACAATAATGACATTTGGATTTGAAATCAATAGCACAGACGAATGTGTATATCATAAGAGAGTTGGACACAAATTTGTGATCTTGTGCCTTTATGTAGATGATATACTGATCTTTGGAACAGATCTTCAGATAATTGATGAAGTAAAACAATTTTTTAAGTCATAAGTTTGATATGAAAGACTTGGGACAAGCTGACTTAATTTTACATACCAAAATAATTAGAAGTGCAAATAGTATTGAGTTATCCCAAAGTCATTATGTTGACAAAATACTCAATAAATTTAATTATTCCGATTGTCAGTCTGTCTCTACTCCATTTGATCCCTCTACACATCTTAAGAAGAACTTAGGAACTCTTGTCCTTCAAAGTCTATATGCTCAAATCATAGGCTCACTAGGATTCCTAACAAATTACACCAGGCCAGACATAGCATATGCTGTAAATAGACTTAGCAGATATACTGTTAATCCAAATAGAGATCACTGGACAGCATTAGAAAAGATCCTTAGGTATCTTAAGGGTACCAAGTCCTATAGATTGCACTTTAGTGGATTTCCAGCTGTTCTAGAAGGCTATAGTGATGCCAACTGGATCAGCGACACCTTAGATATTAAATCCACCACAGGATATGTCTTTCTTCTAGGAGGTGCTGCTGTGTCTTGGAAATCCACCAAATAAATCTTAATATCTAGGAGTACCATGGAGTCTGAACTGATAGCTTTAGACACCACTAGCACTGAGGCTGAGTGGCTCAGAGATCTACTAATAGACCTTCCTGTAGATGAGTCACCTTTACCACCTGTCTCCTTACATTGTGACTGTAAATCTGCAATAGATAAATGTAACCAAGAAAATGCCAATGTAACAATGAACATGCACTTAAAAGTATGTCATAAATCATTAAGATATAAATTAAAAAATAATGTTATTGCCTTAAATTTTGTAAAATCAGAAAACAATTTGGCCGATCAGCTTACTAAAGGCTTGTCTAGAACAGTAGTTCTAGAGTCGTCGAGGGGGATGGGGCTTAGCCCATAAAGATAGATCACCACGGTGGGAACCCAACCTTAAAAGGTTCAATGGGTAGAAACAAACCGGAGTGTGACTAAGAGGAGCACTATTTCATGTTTTCCTCATCCCTATGGTGCTAGTGCTCATAAAAGCAAGCGGTAGGATGAGTTCGTTTGTATAACTCTTAATGAGTCCGAGATCCAAGAGGCAGGAGCTTCCTTGCTAGCTTCCTTATTAGGACTCACCTATATGTGTAGTCGTGAGGCCGTGATTATGGAAAATGGGTGATTCCCTAAAAAGCACATTAAAGATATCTGCGCATGGCCATAAAAGCGCAATCCGCTTAGAACCCAAATCGAGCTATATATGTGTGCTGTTGATTTAATCTGACCCATGGACCGAGGTTCAAAGTTAAGACCACATTGGCTCCACAGATGTAATCAATTGTCACTAAGTAAAGGTTCAAACCGAAAGATACCTACACCTATTACATAATATAAGATATCCATCATTTTATTTTGATTTTAAAATTATTTAAATTTTTGTGGAGGATTGTTAGGAAAAATTTAAATGCGCATGCGGCCCGAAATTTGGCCACGTGCGCGTTTGAGAAAAAGAAAGGCCAGCGGGCATTACGCGGACGCGTTTGAAAATGCGTCTGCAAAATTACCATATTGCCCCTGTGAAAATCCCTATATAAACCCCTTGTTTTCATCTCTTTGAAAAGCACGAAAAATTTGAGAAAAATAGTGAAAAAAAATTCTAGAAAAATTCTTCTCCCTCTTAGCCACTTCGAAATTTTGTTTTTACATTTTTATTCAGTTTATTTAGTTCTTTTCATTCCGCTCTTTGCTGGATCTGCAAGTCCGATCGGGTTCGCTTTGACTTCTTCCGAGACGTGCCGAAGAAGAAGTTGTAGGGTCGTCGTATCTCCGAGAAGGATTGCCGGGTGACCCGTACGTGGAGGCAAATACTTCTTTGGAACAGCGTCTATGCGCTTCGACCTGCCTTCAATCAGGCTACTTTCTTCTACTTTTATTTTTAATTTAATATTAGTAGATTTGTAGGATTTGAAATTCTATAATATAAATTTATTAAATGCATAGATTTATTTTGTGCTAGAATAGATTTATTTTGCATTGAAATAGAATTATTTGGATGCCGAATAATATGCATGTATATTATTGCCTTTAAGATTTTTTATTAATTAAATTAATAGATTTATTGTTTATTTATATGATATATTGCTAACAGCAAGTAGGTACATGATGTACATGACGAGAAGAATCGTCCTACATAGGATTTCATCAATAATGATGACTTGCTTACACCATTGTAGGGCCTAGTGAATAGATCAGAAGTTTTAGATTTTCTTGGCGCCGCTATTTTCATTTCATCTATAGGATGCTGAGAGGTAGAATTCATATCAAAATACGCCGTACCGATTCGGTATTGATATCCGGTACAGATGGCGTACCATACTAACACTGTGCTAGTGTGGCATCGGTACGGAATTCGGTGCCAAAACGATGAATTTTGATCCATATTATCCTAACCTGCTTCTGCTCGAAGGCAAACCACTCATTTTCATTGGCAATACAAGCCACCTCTCTTTTGAATTGCAACCACCGTTGAGTATGTACCCTTGAAATGTTCTATTCCAATCTAATACCTCCCATCTCATTGGATTTCAGACTCATTCATCTCCTCTTCTGCCTAATTTCATAACTGACTAATTGCAATATCATTTTAACAAAATTTCCACTAACTCCAACAATCAAATTCAACAGGCTAATATAAATCCACCCAATTTAACCCAATTTGCCAACCTGAACTAATTCTCTCCTAATTATACATTAATTCCACATTCTCTCTACCCAATGGCTGATTTGAGAGTCCAATAAAACTTGCCTTGCCAATTTGATCAGTTCCCACACATGAAAGATGATTGGATTTGACTGGTTCACTTTCAAGTCTGAATTTGACGACTTTTCAAACATGGTCATGGTCATACAAGCTCAAATTGCGACCAAATTTGAATCGTAGACTGATGCAGGATAGTAGGGAGAGAAAAGAAGAGAGAAAAGGAAGAGAGGAAAAATAGAGAAGAAGGAGAGAGGAGGACGGAGGAGGAGGAAGAATCAGGCTTCTCACCTGGCCCTGCTCAGGATTTCACATGCTAAAGCTCAAAGAAGGAGAATCAATTTTCATTCATCATAGCATAACCCTAAACAAGTGCATGGACCCATATATATAGGGTCACAAATTAGCAAAAAAACCCATGCAAAGAAAACAATCCCATAAAAACCCTAAAATGACAATATACAAACAAGTCCCTAAAAAAAATTAGTCTCACAAAAGACTCTCAAAATAACGAAATACCAAAATAATTCCTAAAGACTGTCAAATAACAAAATACCCTAATAAGCCCATATAACATAAAATCACTGCAAAATAAAATCAAACTGGCTGGACCATCCTCCTGCGACGATCGTAAACCCGAAAGACGGGTAACCTGGAACTGATGTCCGCACCATAGACTCTCCTTATAATTCAGGTATCCTGATTAAATTTTATATTCTTGAGCATCTCCATCCTCACCAATTGAAATAATACCAAAAAGGCTTAAAAATCTATCCAAAAGTCACTAAACATGGAAGAGTGTGAGAATAACAAATATATTTGATCTTTCTAGCTTTTACTGACTGTCTCCTGAAGTTGAATGGAAGGAAGCATTTTTAGCCGTCAGATTTAAAAAAAGAGCATCCAAACCATGAAACCAAGTCTTGAAACCATGGTACCCTCCCTAGGGCAAACCTAGGATGCCACTAAGCATCATCGCCACCTTTTTCCAATTCAAAAAATTTACACTTCACCAATTGGTCTAACCCTCCTCCAACTACAAATAGATACCTGGATAAAAGAAATGAAACTCCTTTCTAATTCCCTTCAACCATTTTCTAACTCTTTGATCTCTTAGTTTGAGCTAAAGTTTCCCTCAGCTTTAGCCCTCCCCTCTCTCACTCAAGTTGCAATCACATCAAAAGAAGGTTTAAAAACAAGGATTAGCTCAACCTAGGAGAGATCCCCATAAACTCCTGCAAATTCCTGCAAATACTGTCAAATTGGACAAGTTCCCCCCTTAGACTTAAATATGTTAGGCTGGAGAAGTTTCCTAAGCTTGAAAGAAAAAGGCCGGCAAGATAATTATTTGACAAGTCTAATATTGCGAGTTTCAGCAAATTTTGTATTTAATGAGGAATTTAGCCAGTGAGATTGCTGGAAGTTAACCTCAGCTTCAAGACTGGTAAGATTGGCAAAACATGGAGGGCCACTAAGCCATTGCTTAAAAGGTCAGTCACTGAAATTCTGGTGAGATTAATAAGGACATTCAGACTACTAGAAAACCAATTCTATGATAAACTGCGAAAAGTGAGGTTGGAAAATGTATCAATGTCTGATGGGATGCTTCCATATAGTAAATTACCACTGAGATCAAAGATGGATGAGGTTATGAAAGAAGGAGAAGCTAAATCGTTGAGGCCCGTTTTTGGATGGATAAATATCATGAAAAAGCTAGTCAACTTTTTCATTGGACAACTTACTCTTATTCTTATACTTCTTTAAATGAAAAAATTAGCTTCCCATGGATAGCATTTACTTATAAAATAGAAGGGTAAATTATCTTACCCAACTAGAAGATGGGTAAGTCATTCTGCCATCATACTTAAAAAAAAATTTATTTTATTTCTAAAATATCCCTAACCCTATAATAATAATATAATAATACAATATATATTATATTTTATAATAGATATTATATTATATATTATAATATGTTATAATATATAACATTATATGTTCTCTATATTATATTATTATTATATATAATAATATTTATATAATAAAAGATATTATGGAAAATACGGAAATGCAAAATAATATAGGCAAGAGATTCCAGAGCCATCTTATAATGCATAAAAGAACATAGGTAAATATTTTTCCATCTAAATGTTGTCTAAATATTGCCCGAGAAATACTTCCCCAAAAAAATTCAGATTGCTGGGTAAGTTTTTTACCCTCCAAAGAAAAAAAAAAACCGCGAGTGTCATCAAGTCTAGAAGATTGCAGACTTATTCTGGTCACACTTTAGGCTTTGTTGCATGCAATACCAGTCCAGTCGCATGGGTTTATTGCTTCCACATTGGTGGC
Source organism: Phoenix dactylifera (assembly GCF_051530095.1). Classification (NCBI taxonomy): domain Eukaryota; kingdom Viridiplantae; phylum Streptophyta; class Magnoliopsida; order Arecales; family Arecaceae; genus Phoenix; species Phoenix dactylifera. The sequence goes on from NC_143192.1 coordinate 10,613,964, forward strand.
TTTATCCGGCAGCCTCCATGATTGAAGAAATTAGCATTATTGAGACTATTTTTCCACCCCAAGGAGGGCTCCTGCTTCTGAATTCACTGAAGCTGGATTCTCCATTGCAGCCACGGTTAAGGACAAACCCAAATTAGGTATAGCCAGCCACAACAACAACAGCCAAAAAAAAAAAAAGGTAGTCTGTGGAAGAATGGGAGCCTAGTGCCTCTGCCTTCAACCATGCTATAGCTGTGATACCCACACATCATCATCTACTTGTTGAAGGAGTCTTCAAGGATATGCTTTGGCTTGGTATTTATTTAGCCTCCATTTGAAATTCCAATTGAAACATAGACTAGTATGTACATATTTGTTCGGTGGTAAGAGTCAACAAATTAACATTGGTCCTCTTCCAAGCCATCCCCCCAATCAAACATGACATTTGTCTTCACAGGGGGAGATGGTCCCTGGAAGGAGAACAAGAAATAAAGAAAATTTAGGGAGACAGATGTAAGCAGTGTGCCAATTGTTTATTTCTTTAGTCTGCCAAAAAGAGACCCAATTAATTCCACCAAGCTTTTTGTGGACCTGGTTTGGGTTGCTCTTCAGTCTTTATCTCCACTAGAAATTTTATATCAAGAAACCAATACTCTCCTCTCCCATTTCAGGGAGGAAACCTCGCCAGGATTTAATTTCTGTTACTGCAGTATTAATGCAAAATAAATTCATAAACAGGCTGCTTTTTCATTACTCACTACTCTTTCTATAGCCAAATCTCTCAATGCAGCAGAAATTAAGAAGAAAATCTTTTTCAAGGTTACTTGGTAAATATAGGCCTTCACTGCATGTTTGTAGAAGCATCACATGAGAGACACCTTTTCATCATAATCATCTGCTTAACAAAATTCAATCTATTTCACTGCTCCTCAAGATGTAATTGTAAAAAGCAGGATATAATGTTGGGATTTTCAAGCTAAAATTGAAGCCTGAATAGGTAATGGAAACAAAACCTTATTAAATCAGCAAAAGAATATATGGAGTCATAAAGTTCACAAGCTCCAAGATTGACGCAAATTGATAAGGTCTCAGATCTCAATTCTTTGATTTAGGTACTCTGGACCACAATGGAGGTATTATCTTGTAGTCTTTGACTTCCTCTTCCCCCTTACCGCTTTCACTTTCCTCTTCACCTAAAACATCCTTGGAAAATGCATCAGGATTTGCTTTGATGCAATCCTGCAAGGCAATAAAGGGTTTCACACAGTCTGATCCCTACAAAACCAAAACCAGATCATTAGACTTGCATAGCAGTTCAAAATCTTCCTTAGGACCGTTCACCGTATTAAATTAGTCCCACCTGAGAAAATAAAATCAAACAGCATTCTGCCAAAGAGCTAGCTTATTGAATACACAGTAGCAATAGTAATATTAACAGCAATTTTAGAGTAAGCCAAGGAAAGAGAGAGAAGCAATTGAAAAATACAAAAACTCATCAGAATTCAGCAGTTTTTAGATGAGGGTTACCTTCTCTTCAGCAGTGCTCTTAATAAAGCAGACGAAAGCCTCTGTGAACTGAGTCCCACAAGGACCCTTTCTCAACTCTGCAACGCATGGGCACTCCAGTGCTCTCTGTGCCTTCACATCTAGTGACTACAATAACCAAGAAACTCAGATTTTAATTGTCAAAAGAATCAACATATATTGAACAACAAAACTAAAAAATAACTCGCCCAAAGGAAAAGAAAAAAGAAACTAAAAAACAATGCCACCACATCTAAATTCAAGAACAAGTGTAACCTTGCCTAAATCATAAAAAAGAACAGACCTCGTTCTCATTGCTGCCCAAAGCTGTAGCTTCTGCACATTTCAAAACATGCAAAGATATCATGGGAGAATTAAACCACTAAAATGCAGGAATCAAGCATTCGCATTCAACTCAAAGAATATAACTGAGATTTGAAACAACTACCATGCCTCCAGCCATTATTTTTTTATTTTCTTATTTATTTATTTATCTCTATGTATTAAAATATTAAATTATAGAGGAATATGCCACTTTAGATTTGGTCTGTCAAATTTCGTCACCAAAATACCCTTACTTCAGCCCCATTTGGTATTGTAGTTGGAGAGCCAAAGAGCTAATTGGAAGGGTCGAAATCTCTTTTGGATGATTTTGAGGTATTTAGTAAAAATTTTGAAACAACTTTTTGCCCGCTCCAAAAATTGAAAAAAGCCTACTTAGGGAAAGCTCCAATTTGAAGCTTTTGGGCAAAAGCTTTGCTTGAGAAAACACAGGAAGCTGTTTAATTTTAATGAAAATTTTACAGAGATGAAAATGCCCATGTTCATCTGTCCCTTATTCTTGGACCTCGAAAGCAGCCCTCCCCAAGTCGATGCCTCTAATCCCTTCACCTTGCCATGCTCCAACCTAAATCCTTCCTAGACCATGTGGTGGGTGTCATCAAGATCAGCGAATCTGGTGCCACTCCAACTTCTGATGGTAGCTGCTCGAGGAGTTGAAGAAGATTTGAGGTCTGGCGAGGCGGCAGAAGAAAACGATGAAGATAAGGGGGGGCTTCACGATCTGGAGGGAGCAGGTTGACAATGGACTTAGGAGCTTGTGGAGGCAGAATTGTTACTGGGGTTTGAGAACATCATCTGGTCATCATCGAAGACTGGGACAAAGGCCAGGAGGATCAAGGGTTTTCTTCATTTATGCCATGCTCATGCTCCATGGCGGAGAGAACATTTTGGAGCGAGCCAGAGATGAAAGAGCAAGGGTTTTGGTGAAGGAAATTTTTCTTTTTTCTTAATGAGTTTTTTGAAAGAGTTCTAGGTACGGATGTTCAAAGGATTCTGTTAATAATCATAAAATATGTTATGTAGAAGTAAGTATAGTTGTAATGGAAGAATTAAGATAGCACTTTTCATAAATCTGCCAATTAGAGCAGAATGGCATTGTCTTCTTCTTCAAAAAAAAAAAAGCATGATGATACTAAAAGTACACAGTAATATATTTCTTTTTCCTCAAAAATTAAATAACTTATGTGTTGCAATTTATAATGATAATGAAGGTTCTTTGAAAAAACTCTAATTACATTAAATATATAAGGAATTTAAATAGCAATTGTAATCAAATTATTACCTTTCTCCGGTAGTTGTTAAAGAATGAAAATAACAGTTGCTACTCCCATTGTCTCACTATAATAGTCAGAAGTTATTTTATATTTTTACTGCTTATAGAAATGAAATTATATTTCTAAATTTGAAGTTTATACCAGCTAGAAAATTTCCCAAAGGTAGCTTGAGCAAATAAAACCATTATTTTTTTCTTAATTTTCATTATATCTTATCGTAACAAAGAACCTATTTTTATTTGCTGATCCAAACAAAGTTGATTGTGGTGTGGTGAATTTGAAGTTTTGGGATCAAAGATGCTGAACAAATAATGTATGATACTACAAATAATTTATAAATTAAAAAGTGGTGCGATGAATTTGATGTTTTGAGATCGGAATGACAATTATTTTTTAATTATATTATTTAGATTAAAATATCAAGATAAATTATTTATAAATTAACAATACTTTCTTAAAGCACTTTCTTAGTTTGGTTATCAAACAAATGTTAAAGCACCATGGCACTTTAGAAGTGTAGTTACCAACAATAAACATTTTTTTCTTAAAGGCTCTATATTACCCAAAACTCTACAAACAAAAGCTCTACTACCTACAACAATACCAAACTGGGCCTTCCTCTCCTCAAGAATATCTACGAAAAATACATTTAAGAAGATCCATGTGTGCCCGTATTTATTTCTTCAGCTCTAATTCTTACTTGCATTGTTTCTCCATCTCTTGTTCATGTCCCCAAATAACTGGACTCTTTTTAAAATTTAAAAACAAAAATTACTCTTTATCCAATCCACATATTCTATCTCTATTATCCCCAATTCTTTGAACCTTTTTTTAATAATTTATTTTTTATATGTGGTACATGTGTTCATTGCGAGTTTATTTTTGTAAGTTCTAGGACTTACCAACCATCCAGTTGACACCCTCCTGATTTCAACAAACTTGAACCCTAAAACCAGTCAATTTCTGCTGCATTCAAGTATCCAGCAGTTGGTGGAAACACATTTTCTGCTGCATTTGGTTCATGGAAAAAAGAAAGGTAGTATAGGAATAGTAATCCCTCTTGGAATAGTCATTATTTTGCCGTTTGATTGAATCTTTTATTCTTGGCTGAAAAAACCTTAGCGTTGGGTATTATTTTTGTCCATACAAAAAGGGAAGAATTAATTTTCAGGCCTTTATTCCAGGAAATAGTTATTCCATCCCCACCTTGGAAAATCTATTCCAGAAATAAGCATGCTCGACCATTTAAAGCTGTTTCTCATGAATAAGACTGACTCCAAGCCTTATTCCCACTTTACTCCCGAACCAAATGCAGCTAAATAAAACTTGTTTCGTGATTTAACAAAGACAAATTTCCTCCATCATAACCTACCACTCTTTTTTAATCAAAAAAAGTTAGTTTTGAAAGCCCATTTCTCTGAGCAGTTTAAATTTCCTCCATCAGTCAAAGATTAAATTCCTCCATCTCTAGAATTGCAAAAACTCTGCTTTAATTTTAATTTTTTGTTCTTTTACAATCTAAATTTTTCCAGCAAGCATTAATGGGTGAACACCCACTCCTCTAACATAAACTGGTTTCGTTGTTCAAATTAAAATACCATCAATTGATGACTTTAACGATCCGGTCCTCGCATTACTACGAGCTAATAACGGGAGGCAAATAAACTTCAAAAGGTTTGGCGCACGAACCTGCGACTAGATCTTCAAAGGAAGGCGCCGGTGATGGAGAGGGTTGGGTTGCAGGTTGAGATGTCTGATCTCCTTCTGATGAGGAGGCATCGCTCTGAGTTTGGCCCATCAAGAGCAGGAACAGGAAGGTTGCTTGGGATTTCTCTCCAAGGATCAGAAGTGAAAGGGAAGCGCTTTTCTCTCTCCCTCTCGCTTTCTATTATTTCCGCTCTCGCTGGGAAGGGCTTTTATCCCCACCGCGGTGCAAAACGAGCATCCAGCGGTCCCTGGAAGGTCAAAGGTGGGTAGCGGAGCGGGAATAGCAAGCCAACAGGGCCGTTTTTGGTTTGTAGCACCGAGTCCAATCGGATGGGCCGAAGTTCTGTGCCCAAAGAAAAAAAACTCGTTCGTTTGGTTCGGATTGTCGCAGCTTTTGGTGAATTACTCGGTTACGCAAGTTCCACCATTGTTGAATCAATTTCCAAATTGGCACATGCAACTCATGTAAAAAAAAGGATCTCATTGCGATATATATTTTTATAATATTTTGTTCAAAACTATAGAGTCAAATTCTTTGTGGTGCGCTGTTTACAGCTCATATAGTTGTATAGTCATGATAGCCCCCTTGACATATGATCACAGAGACGGACAGCTATCAAATATTCAAAGACGATGCATCATGTATAGCATGCAATCTCGTATAACGTGCTATGTCCAACAACCATCAGTCTTTATAATTTGATCAAGACTATATAGTGCAAAACATATTCCATAAATAGCGTATAGTGATCTAAATTGGATCACCGAAGTAATTTTAGATCACTCGCGATCCTTATCCTCAATGATTTAAGAACACCATATTTGGTATGCTATGTTCTACTGATCAGAGATTCTCAAGCATCTACGAGTAATCTGTTTGGTATTGCATGGAAATCCAAGAACACTCACCATATAATACTAAAATTATCACTGATATATTCTGAAAAAATATAATATTAGTCATATAAAATTTAGTATAATAAAAATTAAATATATTATTTATATATTAATTATTAATATATTTTAATTATTAATGCTACAAGATATAATAATTATTATTATAGAATTAATATTTTTATTGATACTTATAGTATATTTCTAATACTAATAATTATTTTGATTAAAAAATAAGGTAAATAGAAGTAAAATATCAAATATTTTCATTATATAAATATAAAGTACAATATATTTCTACTATAATTTAAAATATTATTAAATGATTAATAATATAATAGAATATAATATATCATAAATATAATACTGATATAATATATTAACACTATGTTAATAAATCAATTTTTTCTATTAGACTGAACGTCATTTTTATTCTCGACTTTTAACCAAAATCACTGCTCTGGAACGGTTTTGAATTTCTAACCTGAAAGACAGACATTCCGTCACTGAGCTGGGTGGGGATTTGAGAGGTGAGAGTGATTTGGGATCACTGGATCACCATGGTCAATCAAACACAGTAACCTCATCACCTCCGTCTATATTGTCTTTGATCTTGAGGTGATCATCCCATATCAAATGTCTCCTAGAGGATCCTAACCCAAAAATATAATAGAATCCAAGTTCTAAATTAATAGCTGATCTGGTGTTCTTACCAACTGATTGGAAGAGAGCCGATCTCCTCCTACTTTGATCCTATCCCAGTCGTCTGTCCTCTGGTACCAGTCCGGCCTTGTTCCCGCCAGCACCAACTCCCTCGTAGCCGCGATCGCAACATTCACTTTATCCTCCAACTTCCCATCCTCGTCATTGACTCCTTAATTTTGGCCTCATTGCCACCAAATCAACCTTCAAAATAATACATGATACAGTAGAGATGCGGAAGCGATGGTTCAAAAGGAGAAAGCCATAGGCCACGCCCTTAGCCGTGGTCAGGGGGGAAGAAGTCTTTTTCGTGCCATAATTATGCTACAAAGAAGATCCTAAAGAGTGCATTACTTCTACGACTACTATATCTCGTAGATGTTGACTTTGTAATTCACGGTCACGACTCCAAACTAATAGCAGTCAGAGATCGGCGTATCTTTGACACGTTTGTCTCCGAAGCAGAGCTGAGGGCTGCCTGGAAAGATCTTATCTATGTGAGGCTTGTTTGGAAGTGGATAGCATCCACTTCGAAGAAAATTCTGCCACGGTGATCTAGTGGATATTCGGGGTCTGCATAAGACCGGTGACAGACACCTGTTGCTACTGGATATCCGCAGGCTGTCGAGAGGTTGTGGCACATTTCAAGCCACTATCGGCTACCGAGAGACAAACATGGCTGCCGACTGAGTTGCCACTTTCGTTGCACTGCATTCGAGTGGGATCTTCTAGAAAACCCACGAGGCTGCCCATTTTCTTAAGGTACCTGTCAATCACACTATTACTATGAAACAACATTTGCCAATCAATTACTAAACCAGCTTGGTTGTTGGCTTAATATAAAGGCCCAGTCTTACAAGGAAAAAAAAAATCTATATGAAATTTTAATAGCACATGAATCAAAAGTATTAAAATCAGCATTATAACATAAAGCAAAAATATTCCATCAAAAAAAAAGAAAACACAAAAACAAAGAAAAAAGTAACAAATTAAAATAATATGAATCTACAAACTAAAATAATAATAATAAAAAATCCACAACATCAACATCACTACGCTCATAACCCCACTTCGCCATATGCGACAATTCCTTAGCATCCACTTTCCATTGAACGACTTAACAATGGAAAATTCTCTTATTAAATTTATCTCCGTGGGAACATGGCCATAAAAATATTGTCTAGTAACTAACTAAATATAATATCTAAGATTCTGATCTAACAATAACTGGCTTTGATACATAAAATATGCGTTCTGTTTTGTAAAATTAGATTTTTGATTCTATATATTCGAGTAAGGAAAGAGAAATTACAACCTATGAACCAATCTAGATCCTATTCTGAATAAGAAATTTCATTTTGGCAAAAGAACCCATTCACAAAGTGAGTCCTCCAAACTCCACAAATTCCTAGCACAAGAAGTGGGAGAGGCCTTAACTTCTCTCATTCGGTTTTATTTCATGCCTTTTCTTGAAAAATAAACCCCTCCCTATTAAATGAAATATGGAGAAACAATTACATGAAAACTACTCAAGTTTAAAAAAGGTTTTTCTTTATAAAATCTCTCTAATAATTAGTCATGATCAATAGGATCATGACAATCCACTGGATGTGTGTGTGTGTAAATATATGTATATGTATATATACCCACATGTGTACACACACATATCTATATATGTTTGTATGCATATATGTATATGATTATACCATATTTACCCGCCAAAAATTATTTTTTAGATTTATATATCCCTCAAATCATCTTAAATTTTACAATAATGTCTCCTCCTTCAGTTTTTTGCTGAAATTGTTATGGAAAAATACAACTCTTTGTACTATAAGTTAAATTGTAGATCTTTTCAAGGGTATTTATAGAAGAAGCTAATAATGTTATTTTATACTTAAAATAGTTAAATATTTAGTCAAAAACCTAATGAGAGGATATTTATACTCTTTGTAGTTTTTTTTTTGAGAAAAGAACTAAGCTATATCATAGCATTCTCCTGAAAATTTGACAAACCCCCTCTCTCTGAACTCTAGAATTCTTTCAAAACTCTTAAGAAAAAACCAAAAGAAAGGATTTGAAAAACTTAGGGGCAGTTATTATAAGGGTGTCAACCGGGTCGGGTTCGTCCGAATATGAGTTGAGTCGAATGCGGATCAGCTCAAAAATTTGTCAGCTTAAATCTAACCTTTTTTATTAAGTACGTAATTCAACCCCACTCACATAACTCGTTTTAAATGGGTTAAGCAGGTCGGGATATAAATTGCTACCCTAATCATATATTAAGGATGGCAATAAGTCGAGCCATGGTGGGATTCTAGTTAAAAACTTAAAAACTCCCAACTCAAACCCAACCAATTTATAATCGGCTAAAACATGCAATCCCATACTCATACATAAACTCTGTTGACCCTAAAGGGTTGATTTTGATGATACAAAACAGTTGAATCAAAAAGTTGACTAATCTATTACTTTGAGTTTAATTGATTAATTTTAAAAAGCAAAGAAGAAAGCCTCTCCACATCAAGAAGTTAAACTCCAAAAGGCTATGAAATATTTTTTGGAAGTTCACATACAAGCACAAAAAATTTTATCCTGAACTACCTCAAGAGTCGACCCCATGCTTGTAACGAGTTGACCCCAAGCCTGCAATAAGTCGACCCCGACACACTGTCACTAACTGATATATCTTAATGAGCCGACTCCAATAGATCGCGAGTCGACCTCAGAATAGTCTCAGAGGATAGACAAAAAGACAAGAAATTCATCACATTGATGAGTCGACCCATGAAGTACTCGAGTCAACTCTAGCTTAGCAAGAGTCGACCCCAGAGTGGCCACAGAGAAAAGAAAGAGTTGAAAAAATTATCGCATTGGCTTGTCGACCTATGAAATTCATAAGCCGACTCCAGTCAAACTAGAGTCGACCCTAAAATGGCCACAGTGGAAAGACAAAAAGCAGTGAAACTTAATCCATTAAAGAGTCAACCTCTAAAAGCAACGAGTCAACCCCAGTCATTTGACGAGTCGACCCCTTTACACCTGAGAGCAGTAACAGTTAGTTTTTATGTGAATCAGAATGGCTATTTTATTCTCACAACGGCTCTATTAATTATTTAACGACTAAAAAAGTATGCCAACCATATCCAAAGAGTATAAATATATGGGAACACCAAAGAAAAAGACGAGCTCAAGCACTACAAAGAAAAATTCACTAGAGCGAGAAAAAAAAAGCAGGAAGAAAGAGCCTCAAAAAGAATATCATTCAAGAGCTTTCCTTGCGAGCTGAAAGATCACATCTTCAACATCAGAGAGTTGGCAAAGCGCCTTCAAAAGCAATCAAAGTCAACCAAAAGTGTGTAGCTCCATTTACTATTTTGTATTTATTGTCTTAGAGTTGTATTCATTATGCTTAATTTTTTTTCATTCTTTACTATAACAAGTTTCAAGAATTTAAACTTGGGGAAAAGGTCCATCCAAATCTGAAATTGGATTGTAAAGGTTTTGGTTGATTGCCTGAAAAAATCAATTGGGTTGACTGTGAATCTGAAAAATAATCAGTGTAGGTTTTGATCGATTTTCTAAAAAAATCAACTAGGTTGATTGTCAATCCGAAAAACAATCGATTAAAGATTTTGGTTGATCGCTTGAGCAAATCAACTAGGTTTGGTTGTTAACTCAGAAAACAACTATGATGTAATAACTCGAAAATTTTCAAGAATGAAGTATTAGGGAGTGGATGTAGGTGTGGGATTGGCATCGAATCACTATAAATCTCTAGTATTTGCATTGCGTGATCTATTTACTTTTATCTTCAGCATATTTAATTATTAGTTTATTGTTAAAGTTTGTATTTCTCTATTAAACATTTAATTCCGCTGCATTCAGTTAGAATTTTTTGAAAAATCCAATTCACCCCCTCCCCCCCTTTGGCTGCATAGCTGGGCAACAAACCTGAACCCAGCTACCAACCTATTAGGATAATAATGGATCAGATCATGTTGGGCTCAAGTCAGAAATATCTCAACGAAACCCATAATTGAATGAGAAGAGCTAATCCATTCATGTAAACAAATGATTGAAATCATTTGCTTACAAGGTTGACAAGAATGAAAGCCTTGAGAAAAATAGATGTGCTATAAAAAACAGGAGGGTGAAATCATTACAATGTATAGTTTGAGGTGTGCTAAATAATGGCAGCAATAAAAATACTTATCAAAGTCAAAGCAAGTGATGTATAGAAGATCAACATCACAATCTGCCCCACTTGATGGAAAAAGATATCTATCATTATTTACCCCTAATAATAGATTATTCATAAGCTACTTTCAACTATGCAATTGGTGGGGAGGATGGAGAAGGCGATGTATTGGAGGAGCGGGCAAGGGGGGTTGAACAGACAAGGAGACTGGAGCGAACAAAGGGGAGGAAGTAGCCATGGATGAGGTGGGCATGGAAGATGATTTGGACATGTTATGTCTAGTAAGCCTCTACAAGAGCTAACTATCCTAATCGGAGCAAATGCTATTACCCTTGGTCCACAATCAATGGCATATTTGGCTATGTCTCACCATGCCTCGACTTAAGTCATAGGTACCAAGGTTTCAAATCCCATGAGATAGAGATGTCTCAGTTTCTCCATCGAATAGGATGCCCCACTATACTGCCCCGTTCCGGCGGCGGTCTTGATCATACATCCTGATAGATATCCTTCTGTCTCCCCCCTTCTTTTTTTCTTTTCTTTTTTTTTTCTTTTTTTTCTTTTCTTCTTTGTTTTTTTTTCTTCTACCTTCCTTTCTTTCCTTTCTTTTTCTATCCCTTTATTTCTTTTTTATTTTTTCTTCTTCTTTCTCTTTCTTTTTTTCCTTCTTACCTTACTTTCTTTCTTTTTCTTCTTCCTTTCTTTCTTTCTTTCCTTTTCTTCTTCTGCTTTCCTTTCATTTTTTCTTTTTTTCATTCTTTTCTTTCTTTTTCTGCTTTCCTTTCATTTTTTTCGTTCTTTTCTTTCTTTTCTCTTTCTTCTTCTCTTCCTACCGAATAGGTTTTGAAATTTCGACTCTATTCCAGTCCCGTTTCTCACATTAATGAAACAGGATGGCTAGGATGCCCCCCATCCTATGAGGACTTCAAACTTTGACATGTACCACTTTCACCATCAACCTACAACAACCTATCCTTCATCTTATGTCAGGACTCTTGGTAAACCACCACCACCCATTGAAAAAGCAAATTCCTTCCATGTAAGCCCTCAAATCCACTTTCTATTTCACTTGCATGTGAAGTCCCATTGTCCTTTTCCTTCTCTTGCTGAAACATGGAAAACAAATATACCAAAAACCATTTCTTTCAAACCCCTCTCTAAAAACCTCATTAGCGCTCTCCCTTTAAAAAGGTAGCTTGCTTTTGGTATGGTGATTTGGCCCATCTCCAAAGTGCTACAAACAACATTGTGTGGTTCTCCAAGCAAGAAGTCAGATGTGCCTCAAAGACTTGCCAAGCCTCTCCAAACCCCTCTCATCCACTAGAATCGATGATCGTTGGAGACCAGCCTAAGCTTAAGCCTTTATACCAATCAACACCAAAAATCAGGACCCTCTTCAATGATTCCTTATGTACATGTATTGTCAAAGATCTCCAGTTCCCATCTTGCTTCGAAATCTCCTCTCAAGTTATGATTGGAGGCTGCAATATTTTGGGTTTAATTAGTTTCTTGTTACATTCCCCACCAGAGGGCAGGTGGTTGGGCACATCTCAAAAGAGTGATCCAAATATGCCACTTTTTCTTAGTGTGACACCATGGTCAATGAGGAATGGTGGTTGACCATATAGGCTTAACCATTATACAATGCTTCAATTTTTAGGGTTGCCAAAATTCTATCATAGTGCAAATTACATCCATAGATCAATCGCTGCATTGTTACTAAGCAAGGTTGTTGTTAAGATCATTAGAAAAATAGGAGACTAGATCCATGTAAATATAGCCTGAAACAAGGGAACCCCTTGTCCCCGTTACTTTTAATTCTTGCAATCAATTCTCTTAATAAAATATTCAACAAAGTTGCTTTATCTAAGATATATATATATAGACGTGCTCATTGGGCAAGCCGGGCGAGGTTCGGGCTAGACCCAACACTATGTATAAACAAAATTAGCTAGGCCTGTGCCTGGTAGCTTCGAGCTTCTATCTGGGCTTGGCCTTGGGCTTTCACCAATTAACTATGAGCAGATAGATTCATACGGAGCCTACATCGGCGACGGGGGCAGAGAGTACAGAAATAAATACCTATCAAAAGTAGAGGTTGAGGGCCATATATTGGTGATGGTGGAGAGGGCGAGGGGTGGTGGTGGAAAGACGAGTAAATTTCGACATTGGTGAGGTTGGAAGGGAGAGCGATGGTGGAGAAGCCCTAGGGCCTACCTAGAGTAGATGTTCGATTAGGAGGTGTAGGAGCGTTGCATGGTTATGTGGTGCTTGTCGTCCTCCTTGATCTCCACCTCAGCCTCAAACGAACTTGAACCCGACTTGTTTAAAGGATGGGCTCAAAAATAAAGCCTGGTTCGGCCCTTTGGGCTTAAAAATCAGGCCCAATCCCATACAAAATGATCCGAGTTCAAGCAAGCCATTCGATATTTGAGCACATCTAGATATATGTTGGATTGGGCAACCCCTAGACTATTGGTGGCACTAAAATTTGACAATATACTGACGATATTCTCATCTTTGTCTAGGCTAGGAAGGATTACATATGTGTTCTGAAGTTAATACTATATTATTTCAAACTTGTGACATGATTGACTATGAACTTTCACAAAATCTCAATTTTCCTAGTTGGCATTGAGAGTGTAGACAAACCTCGATTTACTGCTCAGCTAAATTGCAAGATTCCCCTCTCTCCTTCACTCGCCATAGTTGATTGGATGCCATTGATTTGAAAAGCATACTTTTATATCTGGGAGATAGATTTATCCTTGTTAATGCCATTCTATCTATACTTCCATAGTACTTTATGTCGCTCTATAAAATACCTGAGTGGATGGTCAAAAGAATTGATAAATTCAAATGTGCATCCACACCATCCAATGCGATCTCATGCGTTGTAACTAGAAACTATATGCTTAGAAAAAGGAGGGCTCAATGTTTAAGATTTGAGGCTAATTAATCAATTAATACTAGCACAATGGCGCTAGCATTATTTGAAAAAGGTAAAACCCTTGGAGAGAACAAAGCCATTGAGTCAACCTACTGGATAGAATCTAAAAAGGAGAACCTCACCTTAGAAAGATATGGTTGCTTCCTTAACCCCACCATGGAACAAAACCATCAGATCGAAAATGACCCAAGTGCACTCTTCTGAGAAGATTTATGGATTAGAGAACAACCTCTATGTAATTGTTTTCGTAATCTTTGCAATTGTTATTATGACACCCAGCCTAGCTAATAAGAAACTAGGCCTAGTCTACTTGATCGGCCCAGATGTACAAGTTAGAGTAGGAGACGGAAAAGAAATATAATCATGTTCAACTTGGAATAGAAAACGGACTCTTCCATCTCGATTTTCTACGAGAGCTAGAAAACCTAGCATCTAATGGCTATTTAAAGAACCCGCACCCCTTGTTGCCTCACCACCGACAGGTTTTGCTGATCACCACCGCTAAACTATCGTTGGTTTCTTCATATTCTCTTTTTGACTTCCAACGGTCTTGGCTCACGGTGCTCATCGGAGATTTCAGTTGAGTGCTCGCTGAAGTTTCGGTTCTGAGGGAAATTTTCAAAATTATTTAAATATATAGGTTGGTTTCGCTCGCATGGTAAGTAATATAACCGTTTTTCTAAATTTATTGACAAATTATAATATTATTATATTAAAAAATTTGAATCATACTATTCATGATGCATGATTTTGATGAATGATATTTTATTATTTAATATACTTTATTTTAAAATATCACGATGATGCATGGTTGGAAATATTGAACTCATTTGATTGATTTCAATATCGAATGATTTCTTGTATTTTTGTTGAACTGAGATATGAACTGCATGATTGTTTCAAACTCTCAGCCTGACTATGCTAAGAACCCTACCAATGGGGGCTAATATGTTGGCACTTGATTTATCATGAAAGGTTTATGTCGCAAGAAGATGCACGACATACTACAAGTAGTTACGTGGTCCTGAAAGACTTTGCTGCAAGAAAATGTTTGGCACACCCCAAGAAGATACGCGGTATCATGACCCTACCATATAAAAAATATAGTCATAGCTCACGATTGACGAGATAAACTTGATGTTTTGAAAGAATTTGGATTTATGAATAAAATTTGATTTTGAGAAAGATTGAATTTGGCATGCATAATGTTTTGATGATATTTCATATTATGGCTTGGTTTGAATTAATGAATTCTATATACTTATTTCTATAAATAATTATTTAACTTATTACCTGATTAAACTAATTAAAGTATTCATTACTTACTAGGTTGTTTACCTCATTATTATATATCTTACTATTTTTACATATTTGAGAACTAAGATGGCCTAGGATTATTCTCGGGAGAGAGACCAGAGACCGAATTCGATATCTTTAATTTATATAGGATTTGATTATAAGATTATTTGAATATTGTTGGTTTGTTGAGATATTAAAAATTTAGTTTTAATTATTTAAATTAAAATTTGAATATTAATTAATTAAATTTATTTTATTATTTGTTTTATGTTACCGGAATGAGATGCCTTATAGAGAAAATTTATAGCATCACTGTTCCGCAGCTATTCTCAAATTATGGCTATTAAGAACACTCTGAGCTCCTCTAGTTTTTGTTGTTCTAGTTGACCTCTGCCTGATCGTAACTCCACTCGTGCTCCTGATCCTTTTCTTGTGGTGTTTCATTTTATATACCATTTTCTTCCAATAAAATAGGTGCATGCGCCACCCTTTTCATCCAAAAATAAAATAAAATAAAATATTAATTATTAAACTTAGGAGTAATGGCATATTTCATAAATAGCTATTAGTATTCATGAAAATCTTATTTTTATGATTTAATTATAAGAATATTTTTAATAAAATAGCATGAACAAAGAACAATCAAAATCGTTTTTTTTTTTTTTTGAATTTTTGGAAGTGATATGGATATTTTTTTAAAATAATTTTAAAATATCGTACTTGTGTGAAACGAGTTTCACCCATCGCCCATCGCCCATCGCCCATCCGTCGCGTACCCAAGAAAACCCTTTCTTCGCCCCCCCGCTATCCCCTCTCTTCTTTCCTGTCCTCCCACGAGAAAAGACAAGTAGGAGGAGGAAGAGAAAGAAGCCGGCGGCTAATGGATCTCGCCCTCCTAACCCCCGCCCCTGCCACCCCTTCTCGCCACCTCCTCTTCCGCCCCTCCAACCCCGCGACCCTCCTCCTCCGCCTCCCTCCCCGCCGCCATCGCGCCCGCCGCCGCTGCCGGGTCTCCGTTCCCCAGAGCTCCGCCTCCGATGCCGCCGCCCCCGCCACCACTCCCGCCGTAGGCCCGTCGATCTTCGGAGGCCGCCGGGAGCTCTCTGGACCCCAGGTGCTTGTCGACGCCCTGCCCCCTCCGGCTAGGGTGGCGAGCTCCGTCGTCGTCGCTGCCGCCGCTCTGGCGGCAGGGTACGGTCTAGGTCTTCGCTTTGTAGGCAGCCGGGTTGCGGCGCTCGGTGGGGCAGCCGCTCTTGGAGCGGCCGGTGGTGCGGTGGTCTATGCTCTCAATTCGAGCGTTCCGGAGGTTGCTGCAGTGAATTTGCACAATCTTGTGGCTAGTTATGATGATCCGACGGCAGTATCGAAGGAGGACGTGGAAGCTGTCGCCAAAAAGTTAGTTGGTTTAGTTTTGTTCCCGGAAAGTTTGATTTTTTTTTTCATCAGATCGTTTAGTTGTTTCCGTTTGAGGGACGATAAACAGATAAAGTAGATTGCTCGAGGGTGAACTTGATTGGCTTCTGGCTCCAGTGTTTTGGGTTGGCAGTGAATAGGGTTTAACGATCTAGGAATTTTGGCTTGTTAGTGGTTTCTGGATACCAAGGAAACGGGACCAAGAAGAATGCAGTTGGTTTCAGTTAGTGTTCTATTTAAGCTATTCGTTATTTGGGCGATGATTGATGAGTGTATCTCTCATTTCAAATTCAAATTATATTTAAAACGAGAGGTTCTGATTGGTTTTTAAGTTATTACATGGCTGTTAACTTTTTGTATTATTTATGGTTTAACCTTGTTTTATTTCCCCCCTCTGGATTTTACTTTGCAGATATGGTGTTAGCAGACAGGATAACGCCTTCAAAGCCGAGCTCTGTGATTTGTATAGCCGGTGAGCAGTATAATGAATACAAAATCATTTGAATATATATGCATCTACATTTTATTCCTTTCATTATTGCTTTGGTGCTGGCGAAAGTGCTAGTTTTTGACAGTGCTACAGATATCCAAAAATATGGGATAACACAGAGTAAACTTACGTGGATATATTTGTTGTCTCTAAGCATGTATACCTGGCTATGTTTTGTCTGGCACTGATTTACTTTGATACCATTTGTGTGTCATGTGCAAATATGAAGTTTATACTGATATTCAGGTATGCTTCTTATGAAATACTAAAGACACATATAAAGTTATGGAACATCTTTCATTGATTATGCCAAATCGTGGTGATAAAGTTAATGCACAAAAAGCACAATTGCTAATACATTTGAACTCTTAAGTGAAGGTCATCTATGCTGCAGAAGTATGTTCAGAATGTTTCTTAATCATATTTTATGCTACTTGATGATGTTTTTCTAATCTAGTTGGTCAGAGTCAGTAATATGAAGACATAGTAAAAATGCTTGGATAACAGTTGCAATCATTTGCGGAAGAGTTATAGTGGCAGCATATTGCCTTACTCTACATGCTTATAATAATCATCTTATTCATCTAGTAAATTTGTTTTAAGGGACTACCAATACTTAATTGGTAGTATCTCTAAAAATTTCGGAATACTTCCATTGACAAGCGCCTATTATAGTCTTTTGTCTCTAACAATTTATTATCTGTCCCTTTTAGTGCCTTCTGGTTTTATGAAGAACTGATTGAATAGTTGAAGAAGTTTAGCCACGAAGATCAAGTACCTTTATTCATTAACTCAGTTGATAAATTTTTTTTCTTCGTACTTCATTCAGGTTTGTGTCTTCAGTTCTTCCACCTGGTGGTGAAAATCTTAAGGGACACGAGGTTGAGACAATCATCAAATTTAAAGAAGCTCTTGGAATTGATGATCCAGATGCAGCATCTGTTCATATAGAGGTAAAATTCTTCTGTTTAGTTATTTGCTTGATGAGTTGTTTCTACTTATCATACTTAATTAAGCACATTATAAGTTTTTGTTTCTTCTTCTTGTTACTCTTTTTGCTTTCAAATTTTGCAGATCGGAAGGCATATTTTCAGGCAAAGGCTGGAAACAGGAGATTGCGAGGCTAATATAGAGCAACGCCGGGTAAGTTATGCATACTTTGAATCTACTGGGCAAAACAATCCACATCTGTTTAGGTCTTTGAAGGAACAAGCACTGGCTGACAACTATAAAGTGACTTTGCTGCACAGGCCTTTCAAAAGCTCATCTATGTTTCAACACTTGTATTTGGGGAAGCGTCAAAATTCCTTTTGCCTTGGAAGCGTCTTTTCCAAGTCACTGATGCTCAGGTATTTAAATCTTGTTGGTGCTTAGTATTTTATCTTGTAATCAGTCCATTCATTTCCTGTAGTAAAAGGATGGGCAGGGATGGGTTGAGCTTTAAGTTCTAGGTTCACTTGAAGACAAAAACGTGGAGCAATACCAGCTGGTCACGGTACACATGCACTCTTAGTGAAACCAGAAAATTCTGACCACTTGACACTGCAGCTTTTATGTAACATATCCAGGCCTCACACATTGGGCATATGACATGTAGGTGCCACAGTGTGTGTAGAGAGGGTAGCCATGCTGGACGACCAGATGCCTTGATGTTTTTTTCTCCCTCGCTTAGCATTTGAGTTAAAGGAAGAAAATATACCTTTTTGGATCTTATTTGGTGAAATCTTGATGACTGTGTATCACAACTCTCTTGAATAATTTATGGAGCAATTGATTTGAGTAGACATGTTTTATTCCAAGTTCTTGCATCATAAAGATCTTGCATTTGATAGAATTTCCCTATTACTTCTCCATTTTGTGAGTTTTCAGTCTACATATTTTGAATTACATAGGTTGTTGAAGTTTCATGTTTCGATAGTTTATTTGTGGATATATTTTCTCTCCATTCAATACAACTTCATTTTGTTACTGGGTTTCTGAAGATTTCAGTAACCCAGCTCTTGACGAAACATGCAATCTAGTTATCAATCTCACAAAATTAGTTATTCAATGCCAGGTTGATATTGCTGTGCGAGACAATGCTCAGAGATTGTATGCTTTAAAGCTAAAGCTGATCGGAAGAGGTGATGCACGAATTTTCTTTCTGTATCTTTACTTAAAACTGGTGATACAATTAGATTGTTATCACAATTTTTTAAGTCTTCCTAATTTGGATATATCACCATGTCATCTATAGGTCTAGTCCTATATGCCTGTAAAGATATAGGTTACAAAGTGTGCCATTACTAGAAATACTAGACTAACTGTTAATGTTGGCATAGCATCAATTATTGGAGCCACCTACTATATCTCCCTGTGATAACTTTTCTCTTCAAACTTTTGTGCCAAAGGAAATAGTCGTGAAGCCAAGGATTGAAGTTTTGGGCAAAAAGATCAATCTTGCCTTACATGTTCTGAAACTAACTGAAATTCTTGGTTGTTCAAGTTTGGTAGGTTTTAGTGTGGTATCAGCCTAAACTAATCGAAAATGCTGTTTTTTTTCTTAATACAGATATCAAATATCATTTTATGGTCATATTTCTTAATACGGATATCAAATATCATTTTATGGTCATATTTTAACTATAGGGTCGTTTTGAGGTCATTTCTTTTACTTCTTTAATTCAACTATATAGTGCCCATTTTGGATCATTTTTTTCATTTTTGAATTAAAATTCAAAAGATGCTTATGGAGGATAGGTCTAACCTATGAGGAACAAGTACTTTCTTAACACTAATCATATACTTTAGAACTTTTTTTTTAAAAAAAAAAGAAGCATGTGGCAGTTTGGATATAAGAAGTTTAATAGAAAGGTAGCTTTTCCTAGATATAAGAGAATCTTTTGGGTCTTTAAGATAATTTTTTTGAAGAGAAGTAGGAGAAAAAGTCCCAAATGCACAAGATTTGAGGTTGGATCTGCTGGATCTCAGTTTAAATCCTCAAGACATGTGTATGAGATATATCTAGTCATTACCTTTTCATATTTAGTAGATTTAACTGAGTCTTTCGTACTTAAACTGATTGTACTTATTATATCATGTTTCATATTCATATGTAATTATATGTTACTGCATTTTTCGGTGTTCAGGAATTAGATTATTAGTAAAGACTAACTCTATAATGTTTCATTGGTCTTCAAAAGGTCTTATGACTCTTCATATTTTAAGCATTCAGCCCCAAACAAGAAACCATAGATTTGATGATTAAAATAATATAATATGTTTTAAAACTATGTAGCATTTACTTCCTTGGCTTGGCTTATTTTGCTTTTCTCTTATTTTTCTTTGTTTTCCTATTTCTTCATTTTTTGAACAGAACTTGAGCTGAAATCAAAACCTAGCAAACCTAACTAAAACCAAAACAAAAGCTGAGCTTTCAAACCTTGTGCAGAACGTTCTACCTACCTGAGAAGGAATCTGCCTTTCAAACATATGTTTTGTTGGTTGTGAGACAAGTGTCTTGCTAGGGTACCTCTTCTCAAGCTCTTATTACTATTTTAATTTTTAGTGTTTGTGTCAAATCTGCTCGCCCATGACATGACTAGGAGATACTGTACTGACAAAACAACACTGGTTCTTGGTAAAAGAATTTGTTGCTGTAATTACTAATGGGTAAAATTTTCATTTGAGTTAAAATAAGAGCTTATTGTGGATTATATCTGTTCTGTATGTTTTGAGATGCTAAGTTTTTCAAAATTTAATTTCTCCTTAGAGATAATATGTCGAAAATGAGCTAAAAGTAGACTATAAGTGGAAATTTTTGTTTATTAGTCTAATTATCGAATGTTCACTATTAATTGCACCTCTTTTTAGTTTTAAATTAATATTAGACCTTTGGTTTCTTTGGGTGGACATCCAAAATCCAAGTAGATTTCTCTTTGTTCCAATGAGACTATTGACAATGAGTTTAATTCAGTTTGCATGCTATGGTTGATTGATTATTCTATCTTTTTTCAGACATTGATGTGAACCAGCTTATTGATCTGAGGAAATCACAGCTTCTATATAGACTCTCTGATGAGGTATGTGCACCTTTCACTTTTTTTTTTTTTTTGCTGTTTTTACTGTATTGTTATGAACATCTGACAGTCCATGAAGTAATTTATATTCTAACGTATCTTTGGTTTGTCATATTGTTGGCCTCTAGATCAATTTTTGAAATATTCCTGTTATGGTGATATAGTTGAGAAGTAATCAAGGTTTTAGGGAGATACAAAATTTCAGGTGAGAAATGCACAAAAGTGGGGAATTTAACAGATATACGAGAACTGTAATGGTCTATGGATAGTTTACAAACCACCTTTTCAAGTTTGCTAGGTTTTTTCTCAAAAGTTTGTCAGTTGTTTCTCCATGAATCTAGGACACATTCAGGGAGTTAATTTTATACTAAAGAAAGGATTATCTGTACCATATTACAGAAAGGGAATTTTCAATTTTGATATTCCTTGCCGGATTCCATTTGTCAACTTTTTTGGACCAAAATAATGTTCAATTAATTTAAAAGTACCTTACTTTGCAAAAAAAATTCTATTTGGAACCGTATTCCCATTATTATTTCCTAAAGAATCAATTCCTTGATACTGACTTTTCTTTTCCCTGAGTTCTTTCCAAACAAACTAGCTTTCTACTTCTAATCCCTAATAGACTACAATAAATAGTGGATGTAATGTATCTCCTAATTTGTTATAGTAAATGGATTTTTATACGAGTGTCTCATTGTTGAGATCTTGTAATAGAAACTGGATAATTAGAGTTTGTGGAACCTGGCATAAATTGGGCTATGAATGTGATTATATTGATGGCTGTGGAGCATTAAATTTTTGAATAATTTATTATGTTTTATATGTTTATATTACTAGTTTCATATGCCAAAACGACCTGCATAAAATGGAAGGCATTTGCTGATTTTGAGATTTTTTTATTTCTTAAGCATAGAAGGGGATGATTCGAAATGGAACTAAAGGCTTCAGTAGTCCAGCCTGCTGGACTCCAACTATTTCCTTTTAAGAATGGCACCATGGGAGGCTTCTAGAGTTCAGCACATGCTGGACTCTCAGCATTTATATTTTTAGTGTTGCAATCATGGGAGACCCCAGATTCTCACACGCATTCTGCAATTGGGGCCTTCCCATTATGTATTAGTAGATTTTATATTTTCATCTACTTTTTTATGCTTTCTATAATGAATTTTTATTTTAAATTACTTTTTGTTTATTTATTTTATAATTTTGTCTTCTTTATTTTGTTCTACAATTTTTTTATTTTATGAAATATATATATTTCTTCTTTATTGGGGTTAAGTCATATCTATTTCTTTAATATATATTGCATGTGCCCTTCTATAGTTTAAGATTATAAGTTGTGGACCTATTTGACATTGGTTACTTGCAGATTGCTTCTGAGATGTTGAGGGAACACACAAGAAAATTGATTGAAGAAAATATTTCAGTGGCGCTTGGCATGTTGAAA
The DNA here is from genome assembly GCF_051530095.1 of Phoenix dactylifera. Lineage (NCBI taxonomy): Eukaryota > Viridiplantae > Streptophyta > Magnoliopsida > Arecales > Arecaceae > Phoenix > Phoenix dactylifera. Next base: position 10,636,247 of record NC_143192.1, read on the forward strand.
TCTCGGACAAAAGCAATGTACAACATCTGTTCTTAATCTATAATAACATTGGGATTTGAATTCTTGTCAAATTTGCTTATCTTTATCAGTTTGCTGACTAAGAATGTTCTTTATTTTATAGTTAAATGTCTTGTCACTTTGTTTCAAACAATGCATGGTCATATGTGTAAAGTCTCATTAGGAAGTCAAATTCTATATTTTCTAGTAATCATGATGATTTTGTTAAGGTAGCTAAGCCAGTAAACACTCCATGTACATGTCTATCAATTAGAGCAATACATTAGAAGGAATTACCTAAACTTCATTTATTGACAGAGAGTCTCTTAAGCATATGAATAAGTTCAACATAATACAAAACCACAACTGCCAAGTTCTAGATCAATTAGACTTAATATTAATGCAGGGATTTAATTGAAACAAGTTTTTAAATTAAAATTTGTAACAATGTCACTTTTTACCAAGATTGTTAACCAGAGATGAAAGTCATCTTCTGGGCAATTCTAATGGGTTGTGGATGCGTTGCATCTGAAGATTAAAATGAACTAGCAATATGTATTGTTTCAGTATTATACAAATGATGAAGTTTAATACATTTAACAGTGACTTCGTATGCTTTTAATGAACGAGTAAGTACTTTAATCTTATCAAAATTTGGGAGCAAATGTCTTAAATATTGGGATGAGATATCTCTTAGAACATCTAGGGAAACCAAACACCAAAATATTTTTTCCAGTTCAAATAGGTCTCCAGAAAATCCCTAATTTTCTTCGCTCAACAATCTCTCATTATCACAAAATGATTGACACTATTTTTTCTTAAGACAATTTTAAAAATATACTCTATCAATTGAAACAGTGGTCATCAATATCATTTTGGTGTACATATGTAATTTAAACCTTCTTTTAGAACTGACAATAAAGAAAAGTTTTGGCTGTTAGAACCTTCTTCAGACAGTAATTTATTGATATTCTTTTTTTATGAAACCAACCAATAAAGATACTTTCTCTCGATTAGGCTTAGCATTTAGGTTTATTTAGTTTCAACTTTATGGTTTAGTGTTAATTTATAATTTGCTGTTTGTTAGAGGTTAGTCTTTTTAATCATTTCTCTGTATTTTCAGGTTTTATGGGGTTTGAACTTGAGTTTTGTTGTTCGTAAGTAGGTTATTTTGCTGGAAATTGGTGTCTACATGATGGAGTGAGATTTAGGAGTTTGGGTGGATATTTTTTGTAGTGTTGGTCCACTTTCTTAAGTCATAAGGGCCCCAAGTTATGCTCGTTTTTGATGGAACAGCTAGCCAGCATACATGGGTCCCATTTGAAGAAAAGAATGGTGTCAGATATGTATCTGCTCTCCCTTCTTATCTCATTGAGAGAGCGGGACTATGAACCTCTCTTAGGTGCCTAAAAGAAAGAAACTAATGAGAAAATAGAGGAGATAAAGGATATGAGAAAGAAAAGGAAAGCAGCGTGTTCACCCGTTTGCCCTTGATTGCTGTACCACCTCTTTCTGTCATGCTTGATCTTCTTTTGTCCATGTTAACCTTTGATTAGTCATCCAGCGATTTATTCTTAATTCCAATCTTCTTCCCATCCTCCTTTATTTTTAATACTTTTTCTGTGCTCTTCTTTCAAGTAGGCTTGAGGGTTGGGATCATGATTAAGGTGACCCTGAGAGTGTAGATTCATTATCTTTACAGATTTTTGCAAATCTAAAATTAAATCAGATTTAGGTTAAAAATTTTGAGTTTTCAAATAATTTTAGACCACAAAGTGTAAAACTGATGATCATGTTTTTTTTTTACACTCTTACATAGTTCCAAGCTTTGGGGGATTGGTAGCAATAACCACCTGGTGCAAAGAGGGTCCATTTGGAAAGATGCATAGGATCATTAGGGAACATGGAGAATTGGAGATTCTTTTTGGTGCATGGAGCTCAAACGATCCTTTGATTGGTGGAATTTCAGATTGTTGGGTCCCATGTGTTGACTGCCAAAAGAGTAGGGGCATTCTTTATTGCAAGGACGATAAGGTAGTTGGATATCCTTTGGCATTATGACCTGCAACTTTTGTTTCATTTTGAAATAAGTGGTGTCATTAAATATCCCATGTGACAACTGGCCACCATAGTGATGTAATTTTATTTTCACTCAGCAACTTTCCATCCGTGGGTTTTCGTTACATTTTGTAATTGCTGCTTTAATAGTGCTTTGATGACTTTGAATCTTATAATTGAGGAGTTCATCTCGCAGAGGATATTAGAAGGGTTGCCGCCTTTCATCATGGACATTCAAATATTCCTTTTGCAGAATCCTTGTCTCTTAGAGTTTGGGGTGGAGATGACTTTATATTCATCCTTAATTCTATTGAAAAACTTTTTAGTCCAAACTCCATAATGGACTTATTAATATGCCTTTTGCTATTATATCGGTGATCTTGATTGTTGGTCATTCTGAATCTTACACAGGCCAGAGGTCAAATAATGAGATCATTCTTCAGAGAAGATAAGAAGCTCCACTTGTATGATTCATATGCTTGGACTTTTGAGCCTAATCTCTCTCTCTCTCTCTCTGTGTGTGTGTGTGTGTGTCTCTCTCTCTCTCTCTCTCTCTCTCTCTCTCTCTTCTTGATAAGGGGAAGGAGACAATGCTGATTTTATTGCCGACTGACTTGTCCAAGACGGCAGGGCTATTACTTGAAATCCTGCAGGACACCATCCATATTGGCTGCAAAACTATCCCTTGGAGCTGTGTTTTGTCTTAAAGTATTGACCAAAACAAGAATGTATTTTTTGTCATTACCATGAAATTGTTCTACAACCGCTGTGGATTTGGCAATTGGGTTCTTTCATTGTGTCGCAGATATGAATGATCAACATAGGGAAGTCAAAGCCTGAAATGAAAATGAAAAGACATCAAATAGATTAGCCAAGCTATGTTGCACTATCTTCTAACTGTAGGCTGTGTTTTTATAGCTGGAGCTATGGTGATCAAGCAAGGGCTTAAGGACGGATTTTTTGAGGATGGAAGTGTGGCCAGATCTTGAAATCACCATTGTTCTGTGAAACGGAACCCTGTGGATTATAAACATTCATGATTTTAGTCTGAAGTACGATTGCTCAGATATGCTTAATGGGATATGAGTAGTCCACTTTACTGTCTTCCATACCTTGGAAGACTGTTGACATGGTTCAATAAATCAATCAACTTTCCTGGTGAGCTGCCCTCCTGATTGTTATAGATTTGTAACATTTGTTCCTTGTGTGGTTAGCAGAAGTTCACAATAGCCTTTCATCTCTCTCTTGTGGAAAAAAATCTTCTACTTTAGACTGATTTAGGCAAAACTAGAAAGTTCCTCAAGATTTAAATGGTGACTATATTCTCCAATCATTCATAAAGATTTGCAATTGAAGAAAGCCCCTTTTTCAGCAAAGCCCCTTTTTCAGCATTTTAAAGGGAAGATCAACATGGCAAGTTCATTACTGATTCTCTGTGTAAGGGAAATCAGGCCAAAACTCCTGACTTATTGCCTGCAGAATCTAAGAAGGCTGGTAACAAGATTGATGGTTTGCTTCCATTTTAGTTTCTCCATTGTTTATATTATCATTAAAATTTTGAATTAAAGAGCAAGAGAATTTATTAAAAAATAAGCATATAAATATATTATATATTTCCAGTAGTTTTATTATATAAGTTGTGGCATGAGAATGTTATAAATCTGAATATGAAGATTTGTTATACATAGTCTGCAAGTAGTTCATTTATCTGTTTCAGGTTTAGCTTTAACATATTCACTAACAAATCAAAGGGATGCAGCACAGGAACAACGCTTGTTATTGAGGAGCTCAATAAGGTTCTGGCATTCAATGACTTGCTGACATCATTAAGCAAACATCCTGAAGCTGACCAATTTGCCCCTGGGATCGGACCTGTTTCTTTATTAGGTGCATAGAATTCTTTCATGCTTAATTTCCTTGCCTCTTATTAGTCCAATGTAACAATAAAATGACATTGATGTGTATTCTTGCTTAGGTGGAGAATATGATGGTGATAGAAAGATGGATGATTTAAAATTGCTATATAGAGTGTATGCAGCGGATTCTTTTCCAAATGGACGTCTTGAAGAAAAAAAGGTGAACACAAATTTGGATAATTTGTCTGATATTTGACATATTTGGTATGTTAGATTCTGGCAATACAGATACATTGACATGTCGGCATAAACTATGAAACATCATACGTATAAACCAGTTTGTGAAATTGTACAAAGGAAAATATTGAATCATGACAAAGAAAAAGTGTTAGTGTTTTGTTTGGAGCAATGTACACCGAACCATTACCGAATGGCATACCGGACGACTGCTGGTTCAGTATTGGTAAGTACTAAGTACTATATCAACATGATGCATATTGATACCAAGGTGAGGGAGAGGGAGATGGGGAGAACGAGGAAAGGAGGAAGGGAGGGGGGGGGGGAGGACTCATCTAGCCATGAAGATCCTAGCATCAACTCGAGGAGGATGAGCTCAAAGAGGTCAAGGTGACAAAATAGGCCGTCACCACGGACGACGGCGACATTAGAGGGGTGCTAGGGTTTTCCTCTAGAGGATGGACTAGAACTTGAAGCAGAGGCCAGAGAAGGTAAGAGAGGGAGAGGGGAGAGGGAGAAGAGAGAGAGAGGGAGGGAGGGCGAAAAGAGAGGACTTACCTGGACATGAAGATCCCCGTGCCAACCCGAGGAGGATGAGCTTGAAGAGGCCAAAGTAACAAATGAGGCACTAGTGATGGACGACGGTGTCATCAGAGGGGGATCGTTCAGGGTTACCTCCAAAGAGTGGAGGACGATAACATGGAGCAGAGGCTAAAAGATGAGATGGGAGATGAAGAACTCACTTGGCCACGAAGATTCCGGCTTTGACTTGAGGAGGATGAGCTCGAACAAGTCGAGGCGATAGGCAGGGCCTTCTCTATGGATGGTATTATCGTCGGAGGGGGCACTAGGGTTTTCCTCTAGAGAGGACTAGAATCCGGAGCAAAGAGGTGAGAGAGGACGATCAGGGGAGGAGAGAGGGGAGAGGGTAGAGAAAGGGGCACATGTTGCTTTCTGAGGGCCTTGTTTTCCCTTTTCATGTATAGGTATAGATTTGCAAGCTTTGGCCAACTCTAGAGATATGTTGTTAAAGATGATTGTACATTACTTGCCAATTGAGTGGAAGTCTCATTTTATTTGACTTATTAAATTGGGCTTCCTAGACCTTTGCTTATAACATAACACTATTCTTGGAGACTTGTGGACACTATTAGATATCTTAACTTTTCATCTGGGAGTGGATGTGCTTCGAGCTCCCAAATTGACATAAGTATTTGACAACAACAGGCTTATACAATTTTCTTTAAAAAAGAACATGATTGAGTGTAGTGGCTAATGGAATCCTAGGATCATTAGAGCACTTACAGTAGAATTTTAGGACCTTTGTTTATGATATTTAATATAAATAAGCATGCATATAGGTTTAAGATAATTATACCTTCTCATTATGGTGATTCTAGAGTTCGTTTTGTCTTATTAGGAGAGACTGTGGTCGTGAATGCACATGACTTGAGGATTGCTATCCTCAAGTCCGAGTGCTTTATCTTCCAAGTGCCAATATTTAGTTTTTCTATTCTTACACAAGCTTTATGTTGCAACTCTCCTCCATCATTCCAATGTCTCTTGTTTGACCATTGATAATTGCACAATTAAACAAGGATTGTTGAATTGGTATCGAGACTTGTATCGGTTGGCCATCAGTATGATACAATATGGGTTTGGTCCATACCGACACTCGGTACACCTTCCTTATTTTTCTCTTTTTTGTTTTCTCATTGTTCTTCTTTTTTCATTTATTATTTTGATAAATATTATTGTCTAATTTGTAATTTTATCATGGTTTTGATGTCGTTTTTACCATAAATAGAATTTAACTTGGCATGCATAATATATTTTTGAAGTCATGGTTATGTACAATATAATATACAACTAATAGAGTATTTTAATGTATTTAAAATACAAAATACGTATCAACCAAGGTCTGTCAAACTGGTATCAGGATCCGTACCGGTCGGTGGCCGATTCGGTACGGTACCAACACGGTATGCAGAAGTGTACCGGTTCCAAATCGGTATGCCAAATTTTATTTCCAATGCCTTTGAAGTTTGATTTATTGGTAATCAATTTTTTTTAAAACTTTTTCAATGATTTTAAGTATAATTTGATGTTTCAGGACTAGAGGAGGGGGAGAGGGGGGGGGAGAGGGAGAGAGGGTAGAGCGGAGAAGTGAGAGGGATCTACGAGAGATTGCGAGATAGGGAGAGGCTTTATACCGTTTGAACTAACCGAACCATCCTAATAATCGACTGGTCTGGTTCATGATGCCCCAAGCTGCCCAGTGTGGGATGGTTCAACAATCCTTACTCTGGAGTGATTGCTTCATAGAGCAAAGTGTCCTCAAATAGGGTCTTTTGAAGATCAATGTTATCATTAAAATCACCATGGCCTTTTATAAAAGCTTTGAATTATTAGGATATATTTTTCAATTTTCATTAGGAACCATACACATTTACCAACAAATAATCTAATATTGATCTTCAGCGAAGGTACCCAACTCTTGTATATCTAGGGAGCAGATTTGGGACTTGTTGCTATATTTTACATAGAAATTGGTCACAACATTTTTGACCAAAAGCTTTGATGTAAAACTTTTCTATCATAAAGATATTTTTCCAATGAGCTGAAGTCATAACGACATTAGATTCCATGGCAAAAATCTCTAAGCCTTGAAGACTTTGCCTGTTGTCTTTTTTTCTTTTTTAAGCGCTTAGATAGATCTTTGTTGATTAAGTCAGACCCTAGAAAATTCCCTATGTAGATGATAGAGTTATTATTGAACTTTTTCATAAATAATACAGTTGAGTATTAACCGAGAGGACCTCAGGAAAACCATCTAATTTTGTGAATAATTCGGTTCCAGAATTTCATTTGAAATTTGCAGCATCCTTTTTCCACTGAATTTTTTGAATATTGAGCATTTCTTGATCTTGAAATAGATATTTCAATGATATTTTTTTTAAAGATTCTCGAACCACAAATGTCATCATTGACGCATACTTGAATCTGTTCCCTTATATGTTGCTCCTATATATCATTAAGGGGCATCTGGATGCACAAACAGACTATCCATGGTTTGTAGGTGAAGAAGAGAAGAAAGTGAGAAAGAGCAGGGTATCTTTGATTCCCATGCTCATTTTGTCACGGATAAGGTAAATCACCATTTTGGGTGGCTTATATTGTCCCAAAATCAGCATTCTAGATTCCAGTGGCTCGCACCATCCCTTGCACAACTGTTCTTCTCCTTTTCCTTTCTTGACAAGTACTGGTGTCCTGTAAACGCAGATAAATAGTTGCCACATCCAAGCAGGCGCTAAAGGAGTATGACATATCAGTCAGCATTTTCTTAGTATCTGTATCTAATTGCAGTATTGTCACCTATATATTTATATTTATATATATATATGCAGCTTTATTAGATACAGAGGTGTAAAGAAATGCATTTACAATTACGACCAATTTAATGTTTTTGGTTGAATAGAAATCTAATTGTTGGATGGGATCTAGATGGCATAAAATATCTATCTATGAAAGTTCATATGTTTTGAAACCCCTAGGATATGCATCCTCCCAAGTAGATAATCATAATGGAATGATATAGTGCGTTGGATTCGGGACGCTTGCTACATCATATAGCAATCTCCAAAACACATGATTTTTTATTAGTAGACATTTTAGGCCTTTTAGTTCACATCCAAATGTTTAGATTTTCTTTTCTTAATCACCGGCATTAAATATAGCAGTGAGTGTAAAGTTTTTTCTTTGCACCCTGTGCCTCTTCCTTAGTCTTTGGTTGACCAGGCCTTTTGTTAGTCCTCTCTGTCTCACCCATATATATATATATATATATATATATATATATATATATACATATTTGCATGTATGTATATATATATGTATGTATGTATGTATTTACTTATTTGCATGTATGTATATATATATGTATGTATGTATGTATTTACTTATATATGCAAGGTTTGCCATCTTGGTATCAGGCCCTGTATGGGTACCAACACCGTAATAGTACGGTATAAGATGACGAGGCATACCGAGTGTCGGTATAATACGAGATTGCGTACCGGTTCAGTATGCTTGGTACAGTTTGGTACCAACTGGTACGGCAAACCTTGTATATATGCATATCTATACATGCATAGAGTACATACATATATACATATATGCATACATAAGCATACAAGTACATGTGCTTAGTAGCAAAAAAAAAAGAAATAGTGAATAACATTGAATAAATGGAAAATAAAATAGAAAATGAAGAAATAAAATGGAAAATAGAAATTAGAGGTGGATAAGGTTGTTAGAGTGGGAGATAGAGATAAAGAGGACATAAATTTGTTGGAGAGAAGTTAGTTAGGATAAAAAGAAAGGAATTTGATTTGGATGAGATTTAGTTATTAGCCATGTTTTTATTTCCAAAATTACCCATGTTGGCGATTATTGTATAACAAAGTTTAGTTTGTAAATCAAATAATATTCCCTTCGTGGGCAAATGTGACAGACCCAAAGAACCCTGATCACTCTTTTTAATATAGTAAAGTTATATATATATGTATATATATATGTATATATATATATATATGTATGTATGTATGTATGTATATATATGTATGTATATATATTTCTATTCGAAAACCACAAAATCGAGGCAACATTACTTTGACACTAAACTTTAATAAGGAAATCTTGATAATTCCAGGATATAATACTAGGGGGGCATGACACTTGATTTATAATATCATTTTGAGGTAGAATATGACCAGTAATTTGAAGATGAGTAACCTTTATATAGACTTATTGCATAAAAATACATGGATTTGTTATACTTTGAAATGTTTCATCGGTCTGTACAATGGATATTGAAATTTAGATAGATAATATGGAGTTTATCTTTTGGATGAGTATGCGTGGTGTTTTTGGGAGATTGACATTTATGGTGCTTGAGAGATTGGGGTATTAAATACCTTGTCAATAGATGCAGGTGACATGGAGAAGTAGTGATACTCAATCCTCTTTTCTTTTATATGACTTGCGTAGATGAAATTTAAATTCACCCAGTTGACATTTGATAGATATATGATAGTATGTTACAAACAACTTGTTGGTCATGCAGCATAGGTCTGAAGCATGGCTTGCTGATGGCATGCAGTCTTGGCACTGTCATCTAATGTACTGTGCCATGCCATGCCGTTCCATATCAGTACATGCCTAGCACAGGCACAGCTACATGCCAAGTTCTGGCATGAAACAGATATGATTCCAATGCTGCATGCCAGTGTTTATCATGGCATGTGTCATGTCATGCAAATCCAGCATTTACATTGATGTTTTACCAAGCAAGCAATTTCCGTTCAGCTACTCAAGCAATATGTGGAAATTTCTAGAAAGCAAAAGTTGGCCACATGAAAATCCATGTAACGAAGTTGGATCATGCATGTAATTCTTTTTCCTGTTTGTCCATAGTACTAACCATTTTTCAATCAAAATATCAGCCTTGATGTAAACTCTTTCTTGCATACATTTTTTATATTGGACAAAAGTCATCTTAGATTTATTGGTTGTAACAGAAACTGTTTGTTGTCCACCTTTGACAAGAGTTTGTAGAGTATATTCCCTTTCTCATCTGATATTTTATTCTATAAATGGATACATGTTGTACATAAAAATAGATTTTGCATCATGTTTTAAACTTTGATCAGAACTCTGAAATTGGAACTGAAACATAACTTTCCTTTGGAACATATCTGAAATAATAGTTGGTCTCAGAGTTTTTATTGAAATTAACCTGTGGGACTAATTTTGGTGTAAGATTGGCCATTTTTTAGATCATATGTTTCCTTTTTTTAAAAGAAAATGGAATATGCTTTGTAAGTTTTGAGAAAATCAGTGATCATATATTGTTTTTATTTGAAAAAAAATTAGAGACTTTTTTAGATTTTGCAAGGCTTCTATGGAAAGAGAGATGGGGTTTCTTCAAGTAGATTGATTCTAATAAGCAGTGGATATGCAATATTGGAGCCAAAAATCTCCTTCATGACTAAGTTAAAGCAAGGTTTGCCGTACCGATGCATACCACCCCGTATTGGGCATGTCGTACCATACCGTTACCGAAGCAAGACTTGGTATAGGGGGCGTACCGAGTCTTGGTATGCCAAACTGATCCCTGTACTAGGCAAACCGATACTATTTTAGCATGGTGCTTGTATGAAGTCCCGTACCAAGACTGTGAACCCTGAGTTAAAGTGCTTTTCATAATTTCTCTCCTATAAGATTCCAAGTAAATTCTTACTATGAATCTTGTGCTGTTATGTTTTCAAATTTCAAGAGAAAATGTTGCATTTTTTTTTGAAAAATGTGGATGTCAATTTTTATCATTGCAAATTGCAATCAAACAATTGAATGATATTACACACTTAAATGATGTGAAACATGTATTTTAATTTTGTATTTATTAAAGTAACAGATTAAATAATGGAAACTATACATCCAAAGATCTGAGGTAATAAAAATGTACTCTAAAAATGAACATATCTTTTTTGTTTATTTATCAACCTTTACTATATTTCCGAATATTTTAACATTTCTTAAATTTTTATTTTTTAATTTATTGTTCGTTACATTAGTTAATGAAGTTGCAATTAGCAACCCAGTTAAACTTTTCTTGATTGCTTAGAATAGCATTTGTATCTTGCAATTTTTTGGTTCTACATCAACCATATTAATTTCTCAGTCTAGTTTTTCTTTCTTAAAAATTGCAGCTTGTGGCTTTGAGCCATTTGAAGAATATATTTGGTTTAGGAAATCGTGAGGCAGAAGCCATTATGCTGGACATTACCTCCAAGGTCTACCGGAGGCGGCTTTCACAATCTTTTAGTGGTGGCGATCTGGAAGCAGCTCCAAGCAAAGCAGCCTTCCTTCAAAACCTTTGTGAAGAACTACATTTCGATCCACAAAAGGCTAGTGAGATTCATGAAGGTACTTGATGATTCTTAAGTTTCCTTTTCCTATGGAGCCATTGATGTGTAAACAATAAAAACATAGCTTCTTTTTAATCAAAGTAATTTCTTTCCCTACATTATCTAGGAGTAGATTCACAACAATGACATATACAGGGTATACCTGCAAGCTTTTATCATGATAGATTAGCTTTATAATAATGCGCTAGATTTTTACATATTTAATATTATCATGCAACAATATCCATCTTCTTTACTGCCTTAAGCCAGCTCAAATTCAAGTCAGATTGTTGGAGGGCCAATTCATCTCCTTCGCTGAGGTAGTTTGAGGTTTTCCACACCATTTTCTCTAATAATAAGTGGTTTGGGGTGCTTGACCTCCGCTATTAATTTCACAAATAGACCTGTTTGTTTCTTCGAATTCGTTATTCAAAGTTGTTGAAAAAAGTTGATATATTTGTTGATATACATTTCTATGTTTTCTTTTAAGTGATTAAAAATTTATTAAGGTATAACTAGGAGGTAAGTATAAAGATAAAAGGGGGGAGATAAAATCAACATAGATGATCCTTTGGCACTATTGCCTTATGCTTTATGGAATGCCTGATTAAGAACGATATCTCAAGGTTTGACATGTTGAGAATCAAACAAATATCAACTACGTGTGGGCTGTGCACCATATCAACAAAGGGCATGAACTGGTCCTCTAACATGGTCAGCATGCCCTTGGTACGGCCTTTTTTGACCTCCAAAATTGTTTTCCCCCTTTTCCTTAGTTTTACTGTCTTGATGCTTTGTCTCTGTGATATGGTAAGCGTATCAATTTGAATGCCCTAGTCATGGTTTTTGTATGGTATCTTCTATGTCATAACAACACATAACTTGGAATTATAGATATTTTAAAACATGTGTTATAATTAATAATTGAAATGCAATTAGGTTACAAGAAATCATTGAATCAATGAATGCTACTGGAGCTTTTGAAGATTCAAGATGAAATAGTCTACAACCAGTACTCATTCCAAAAGTAACAAAAAAATGTATACATATATGATATTATTGAACAACTTTGAAATGTTTCTGGCATACAACTGCAGCCTCTCACCTTGATACCATATTGAGTGCCTAGAGGGCTTGTCGTTGTCACCGCATAGCAGGTTGATGTTGTGCACTTGGTAGAGGGAGTCACACAACTGCTCGAGTATAATGTACTAGTATGGGACTGATGGTGTTGGCTCATATCCTCCTTGTATTGCACCTCGTCATAAATATGCGGACCTTTGTTTCCTTGATTGTGATCTGGGAGTCATCCTTTTAAGTCCCACAACTTAAACCTCCCAAGTTTTTCTTTTTTGAGAATTAATGGTACTTCCTTTGAATCTCGGGGAAATGTATCTGGATAGCTCCCGGATTTTCCCTAAGCTTGTTCCTACCTTGAAATGGTGGAAAACAGACTAAATAACCAATTCAAAAGTTACCTTGAGCAGTATTAAGAAGTATAGATCAGTCTGATTCTAGGGTGATAGGTACCCAATAAGCCCCTCGCTGCCCTGATTTGGCCTGAGATGGGCAGTATTGGTCCAGTTTGGCTGATTCTAGAGAAAATTGACATTTCCTATAGTGGCCAATATGGGAACCATATTACCCAGCTTTTCATAACCCGAGTAAATGTGCTATTTAGTTGGTTGAATTTCTACGAAAAACCTTCTAAATCCATTGATCCAAGTGACAGTTCACTTGATGCTCTCAACATATAAACATTTAGAAGGTTCTGGGATTTGAGTATAATACCATGTGTGTTCAGAAGGGCATGGTCCTTCTGTTGTCACTGACTGGAATATTTTGGAAATTCTCAAATCTGGAGAAATTGTAATCCTACCCAAGTGATCTTTATTGAACTTACATCTAAATCTTAGTAAGTGTCAGTGATGAAACTATGTTTACTTGAGAATGAAGGTTGCAATTGGATGCTGCTGCGTGCTACTATAGGATCTCGGATAAATTTCTGCTGGTTATCTGAAATCTTTGAGTAGTTACCCCCCCCCCTTTTTTGCTTCTTTGAGCTCTTTTAAGTAGCTTTCTGTGGCCAGTTTATCTTTTTATATAGATAATGCGGTATCTTTTAAGGTTAGACTAACCATATTGCAGAGAATATCACCTTTTAAGATTGCATCAAGGTTTGTTGTACCAGTGTGTACAACTCTATCTAGACGTACCATACCATGCTGATATTGAATCGAGACTCGGTACGACGGATGCACCGAGTCTCGATATGCCGAATTGACCCTCATCCCTAGCATACTGACATCACATCATCATGGTATCGATGCGGGGTCTGGTATCAAGACGGTGAACCTTGGATTCATACTAAGGAAATTGATGCATAACCATTTTGGTGTGAAGAACTTAATTTCAACCTCTCTAGATTGGAATTTGTCAACTTTTGGTATTGTTGGGTTTGTCCATGCATAACCTTTGAGATGAAAATCTGCTTGTTTTTGATGTTCCTGGGTATCTTTTCTACATAGCTAGAAGTCATGCATTTGTGGAATCTCTTTACATTGAAGTAGCAAGTCTGGTAGAAGTTTTACATGTCAGTGTGTGAAATGCTTTGCATGTGAGAGAGGTGCCTTTTGTATCATCAATGAATTCAAAGCACTTCATAGTTTCTTCCCCTGAAAAATATTGTTGTACTTTTTTTATTTTTTATAGGCATGTTCTTTGCAGTGCCTTCTGGTTAGATCCTGAGTTTTTGCTCCACTATGCTAATGTCTTGGGTCAATCACTGCTGATATGCGTGGCAGTAACATAAAATTTCCTGAATACAAGGCTTTTACTTATTTATTTATTTAGTGTGTGTAAAGAAAGCTGCATCTTCGGATGTAATTCTAGATGAATGGCCAACTGCTAAACTGCTACTTTATTTGGCAACCAAATTCAGTTGCTTTTATGTAAAATGAAGCACGGCAAAGTTTCCTGGCAGTGCATAAAATATATGCAGAAGAAAGATAGCAGAAGTCAACCTTCTTTGTTGGATGTTTGTCATCAAAGATCTGTGATGTATGATATTTTTCATGTTTAAAATGTCTTTCCTTATGCTTAGAGGTTGAGTTGGTGTCTTGCAATAAGATTGTTTTTCTTTCAATCACGTGCTTACAATTTTTACATTTTGAACCCGCAGAAATATATAGGCGGAAGCTACAGCAGTCTGTAACTGCTGGAGAATTGAGTGAGGAGGATGTCGCTACTTTACTGCGTTTACGAGTTCTTTTCTGTATTCCTCAGGAAGCTGTTGATGCAGCACATGCTGACATCTGTGGTCGCCTGTTTGAAAAGGTATCCAAGTTTGCCATGCTGGTCTCTGAGCTTGGACTCGTAGTTTCTAGTTTCTCTCTGTATGCATCTCCTGAAATATAGCCAGTATGTTATATATTTTAATAGCCAGTATGTTATATAGTTTAAGTATTGTTGAGCACTTCCAGTGTGCTTCATCTAAGTAAAGAAGGAAAATCATGAAATGTTCCGTTTCCGAAGTCAAGTGATGAGTCAAACTATGTTGATGCTACGAGATAGCTCATGATGTTCATATCGATCTATTATGCACCTCTGCATCTAGCATTGGGTAGACCTCGTACAATAATTATCCTAGTTCTAGCCAATAATATAACAACCTCTTCCCTGCTCCCTCAATCTTAATTAACTCCCGTCCTGTCAGCGCATTGTGTCTAATTATACTGGAGCAAATCGATACAAGTAGCTAAAGATCTCGCATTTGACATCTCTGGCCGAACAATTAGGCAACACTACAACGCTTAGGTCAAAATCTTTGTTTTCCCGCAAAGGTCGATACAATATGACTAATAATACCGGATCCAGGCAGAATGGGAATATACACCTCTGGATGACCGAAGAACCGAAAGAGATGCTGGTAAAATATGGGGTCTCCCCCTCCAGATATTCTTTGGCAGATTATCTAGATCTAGATACTCGCTCAGTAAAGAGAGTTGTAGGTTCATAGAACATAAAAAGAGTACGCACGCTAACTCTGGATAGTTGCGAAGCCTTCTATGGTATGGATACTTTGCTTGCAGTAGAGAGGGAAGTAGTGACTGTAAGCTAAAAGTATCCCACTTGCTTCAGTCAAATCTAAGTCAGTGTTGAGATGCTAAAAGAAAAGATTCTACTTTACTTTGAATAAATTCAATAGTCTAAAAACCAGTAGAAATCTAAAATTGTGATAGTAGATTATTATATCCCCAAACTGCATCTATGGTAGGCAAATGGATAACTAGCAGAGTACGAATGCAATTTAATCTTTCCTTTTGTCCCATTCATATATTTTAAATATTCAACCCTTTTTTGCTTTTGCTGTTTGTTTTTTAATTCTTCCCGCCGAGTGTTAGTCACACTGTTTGCACTTTTTTGTTTTGTTGTTTGCTTTGTAGTTCGACACTGTATTCTTTTTTAATCTTCGAAGGATGGGAACTTATGTACTTATGTACATATTTGTGTAAAAGTGAAAACAGACTGAAGACTTATAAATTCTGGTTGCAAACTTATATTGTGTTATTTTGCATATCAAAGAAGATTATCTTGTTAATGAATAATTATTTTATCATGAATCCATTGATTGATAATTGACATCTGTGTTTCTGTGTTTTTGACTAATGCATAATTGAATTTTTCAGGTTGTGAAGGATGCAATTGCATCAGGTGTTGAGGGGTATGATGCTGAAGTTAGAGCTTCCGTAAGAAAAGCTTCTCAAGGCTTGCGCCTTACAAAGGATGCTGCCATGGCCATTGCTAGCAAAGCAGTATGTTTTTTTTCCCCTAATAGCAAGACCAACTTTTGCGCATGTGAAGGCACTTCTTTTGTGAAACTTGATGATGGTTGAGCCCTATTAAAGCAGCTAGACATGTTACTGAAAATATCTTTCATTCAGGTGCGCAAAGTGTTCATGAATTATATACAACGATCAAAAGGCGCAGGCAACAGAATTGAGGCTGCAAAAGAGCTGAAGAAAATGATAGCTTTTAACACCTTGGTCGTCACGGAATTGATATCTGACATAAAAGGAGAGCCCACAACAATTTCAGCCGAACCTGTCAAGGATGACTCTAAACAAACCGATGAAGAAGATGAATGGGAGTCCCTACAGACGCTAAGGAAGACAAGGCCCAGCAAAGATCTTGAAGCAAAGCTGGGCAAAGCGGGTCAGACAGAGATAAACCTCAAGGATGACCTTCCAGAGAGGGACAGGGCTGACCTTTACAGGACTTACTTGCTCTTCTGTCTTTCCGGGGAAGTTACTGTAGTTCCATTTGGGGCTCAAATCACTACAAAGAAAGACAATGCAGAATATTTGCTGCTAAATCAGCTTGGAGGAATTCTTGGGCTTACTGGTAAAGAGATAGTGGAAATACACAGGAACTTAGCTGAACAGGCATTCATGAAGCAGGCTGAGGTGATTCTAGCTGATGGGCAATTGACAAAAGCCAGGATCGAGCAGCTCAATGAGGTGCAGAAGCAGGTGGGCCTGCCTGCAGAATATGCCCAAAAGGTCATTAAGAATATAACCACCACAAAGATGGCAGCTGCAATTGAAACAGCTGTGAGTCAAGGGAGGATTGGTATACAACAGGTCCGAGAGTTAAAAGAAGCAAATGTTGATTTGGACAGCATGATCTCAGAACGCCTTCGTGAAAACCTCTTTAAGAAAACAGTGGAGGAGATTTTTTCATCAGGTACAGGTGTCTTTGATGAAGAAGAGGTTTATCAAAAAATCCCATCAGATCTTAGCATAGATGCTGAGAAGGCAAAAGGGGTTGTTCAGGACCTCGCTAAGGCTAGGCTATCCAACTCGTTGGTTCAAGCTGTTGCACTTCTTCGGCAGAGGAATCGAGAAGGAGTGGTATGGACTCTATATTATATATGGTGTTGAATTTTTATTCTGCTTATTCATCAGTAGTCTTAACATCTGTTTGTCAATTGCAAAAAGGGCAAAACAAACATCTGCATTAGATAAATGATTTGCAAGAAACGGTTTCTTTTCTTATCTAAGCTGGCAAAATACACATTTTTTTATTTTCCAGTTCTTATTCCTTTCAAACACACCCACCTTCAACATTGTCTGTGTGAAATTGCTTTTGTGATTTTTTTTTTTTTTTTGAGGTCAGAGAAGTGGAAAACCCTGTGAAGTTGTTGATTAATTAGAAAGATAATTTGAGTTCACGGTTTTAGCAGCAGTATAGTTTTTTGCAATTATTCTATTGATAAAGGGTGTCATTTATTCTGCCCCTCATGATGGGTTAAGTTTTAATTCAATCACAATCAAGTAATCTATTATTATCTAAACACAACATGCCACTGTGTTAATTAAAAAATGATGGGATTGAGATGGATTAGATTACAGTTAATCATGATACAACTTACCAAGAAAGCAGTTTCTTATGTTTGCGGTATTCTAGAAAAGGTTGTCAACATAAGTGTTTTGTTGTTGGTGTATTTTGTGCTTCCTGGCACGAAGTAGCTTGTGCAGGTCTTATGCTAACAGTATGCGCACTGGAGTAGGTAATTTCACTTTTCTTGTATTAAACCTGGAAAATTCTTTTTAAACTATAAGCAGCATTCTGAACATTCATATTCTGCAAGTAATACAGATCAGATCTGTTGTTTTGACGACTCAAATGACATTGAAAAATGGTGAAAAATCTTGGCTGCAGGTTTCCTCCCTCAATGACATGCTTGCCTGCGACATGGCTGTCCCTTCCGAGCCCTTGTCTTGGTCCTCACAAGAAGAGCTTGCTGACCTGTACTGTGTTTATCTGAAGAGTATTCCAAAGCCAGAGCAGCTCTCCCGGTTGCAGTACTTGCTTGGGATCAGCGACTCAACGGCTGCCATGCTTCGTGACACAGCAGAGCGAGGAGCATTGCCAACGGGGAATGAGGAAGAGGAATTTGTATTTTAAATGCTCTCTAAGTTTTGTTTGTATTCTGCACTGTGATTCATATTTTACCTGAGAAAACTTCTGGCAACATTTGAGGCCTTGAGTGAGTGGCTTGCGTTTTTCTTGGACGATTGTACAGCTAGATATGGCATTTACATCCATCTATTTATGTTGTTCACCACTTCTCTTGGCAACTTAATTATGCCCTAGAGGCAACAGAGCTATCAGCAAGATCATTTACTCTGAACTGGAATCTTTAGATTTGATTTTAAGTTTAAAAATTACATAATCCAGGTTATGGCATTTTTTTTTCCCGCATGCTAAGATATGTCGTCTATGTACCGAGTCTTATACTAGTGCCATGCTATCATTATGTTATGGTGCGGGACCGGTTTGGCATATCAAATGTCAGTATATTCTTCATACCATGCATATGTTTCGCACTGATTTGATATGGTATGGCATACAATGTTTGGTGCTTTTGCAATTGATATCGTGTCAAAGCTCTATACCTTGCTCTATACAATCAAATGCCAGTGCTCATTTGATTGGTCTTATTTGTCAAGTGGGAGTATTGGATGGCTTTGAAGACCGCACTCAGCTAACGTATGCAGGAAAGTGAAGACCGGTTAAATGGCAGTACCATTGGTGGGGTTTCTCAGTTTAGGGAAATGAGAAAGGGGAAGGACTCGGCACAGATGTTGGGGGGGGGGGGGGATCGTTGAAAGAATTGGCTGAAGATTATGGGATGGACGGCGGCTTGGCAAACAGACAAATCACCGAAATATTCCACTGATTATAATTTTTGTTGGCTAAATTAATTTTCCCCAATAAGAAATGAGAAATGTGCAGGATTCCCATTATCAAATTCTACCAAATATTTAACTGCAAAAAATATTATAACGGAAACTCCACCCAATTTTTTCTGCAGTTTCATTTACAAGATTTGGACCCTTTTCCATAATTCAATCGTAACCTGCAATTCAATTGTACCATTTGCAACTGGAACATGCCCGATTACCAGCAAACAAGCAGCCCTTAGCAATGCTCAAGGAAATCCGTAACAAGTGCACACTTATACATCATGCACTCCTGAACAATGATGATTGATGCAACTACAGCCATCTATTAAGTGATCCTTTTGAATAACCTCGCACATTATGCATTAGCATCATGAATTACTAGAATAAATTTGGCGTTTAGTCGTCATAGCATTTGCAATGTCACTGGTCATGGGAAGGGTTGGGTCAACCCCGATAATTTGTCATTCCTCAGATGAGGGTCCGGGAGTATAATTTACAGAGAGAGAACCATCATCCACCATTCCAAATTGTTTACAATAGCAATATATTAGTCTTAAACTATTATTCACTGATTGCTCCGGGGAGAACTGAAATCTTCATGGTCCAAAGTTTAGCAAAAAATTGTCCAATTCAATTCTCAATTTTTATCCATTTCCTGTTTTAATGCAATGCAGACTCGCATCCAATTTCTGTCCCAAATGATTAACATAGCCATCCATCTCTAGAAATAAACATAAAGTAGAACAAGCATATATCGAGTGCTCTAAAGGTTTCAGCAAACGCAACCATACAAAAAATTACTTTATTCTCACGAGGCTCAAAATATATGTATGAAGGTTTTCTATGAAGAATGGAACCTGCTAGCCCGCATGCAATGCACCCATAGCCAGGAAAACATATAATAAAGTTGATATTTCTTTCAACTCAAGTGAGGGTGAACTTTATAATTGTTACCGTCTATTCAATCTTCTAATATATAGCTTGCACGATAGACAATAATAGGTTGCACAATGTAATATACCAATCTCTCATAATTTAAAAGCTCTGCAAAATCAGCCAAAGTCCAGTAATGCAACACCTCAATTTAACAAAATCAGTTGAGCAAAGCTCAAAAAAGATAATGTGTTACTGGGTGAAAAGTACAAATCCGTGCCCATGAGATAGGCACCATCTATTCTGAATGAATTTGGTGAATGACTATGAAAACCACAATCTTCAGATAGGCCAACTGGTTAGTAGCTTCGGCCCCAGTAAGTCCACTTCTTTGCAGGCTTTCCCGAGGCAAAGCAGAGAGTACCTACACATGAATTGATAATACTGTCGGTATGACCAGAAACAGTAATTCCACAGAAAGCACACGAATAAAATACCCATTGGAAAATATAAGGAAATATGGTTGGAATACAAAACAAACAAATGCCTAAGGCACTGAAATTCTGGAAGGTGAATTCATTTTGAGTGGAAGCAGATCGAAAAGACGAAAATGAATCAAACAGAATATTAATATGCGTAATACAAGTTAGCATATTTTCCATACAGAGGGACAAGACATAAAATACCGTAACTCAGGGAATTTGTTTTCCAAGATCTCCATTTTCTTTTGTATGATATTCCATGCCTTCATATGCCAAATGAAGGCTCATGAATCAGACACTTTATATTTGAAATGACCAGATTGTCCATGATAGGCTTAAGGGCTCCCACGAAGGAAATGAGTACATTTTAGTCAGTTAAATAGTTCAAGTAGGAAAAGTGGATTAAATTCATCCCAGGAGTTGTCAATGCAGGGATGGCCCAACCATACCAAACCGGACAATTTGGGGCATATCAAATAAGACTGGTCAGCGACCGGCACGGTTCAGCCTATTTATTTGAGACGGAGCTAATTCGCCTATTAAATACCCTCCAGCCCCCCAAAAAATGTGGTTCGCCTGCTCGTGAATCACGATAGTTCGAGCCCCCTTCCTTCCACATTCGACGGTTCCGATAAGTCTCTCTCTCTCTCTCTCTCTCTCTCTCTCTCTCTCTCTCTCTCTCTCTTTTCCTCTATCTCCTCCCTCCATCCCTACCTATCCAGCTCTCCCTGTTTCGACACGTCTCGGAACGGCATGGTATGGAACCGGTTGCTAGCTGGTACAACCTCCAATATTAGTTCGGCAAACCTTGTCTCAATGGGTAACAACTAGGTAAGCAGTTGCTCAAAAATATTTTATAAGCACAATATGCTCAACATTGGATCTTACAAATCAAATAGAAAGATTTCATTATTAATTACATTACTCATTTTTTGATCCTCCCCAAATGCTTGGGATAGGTTAGTTAAACATCTCGAGCACTTAATCAAAGAAACAAAGATTGATCTGTCTTTTTCTTTCTTTTTTTTTGGCGCGCTAAGATAAAATTTAAATATTGATAAACCATAAGACTGGTAAAAATTGGCCAGTTCAAGAATTATGATCAGATCCATGGTATGTGCATGCAACATACTTGTATCTCTACTACATTTTATTATTCCTTGTAAGAGCTGCAATTGGTTTTAACGCTTCATTCATCACGAGCATTTCAAATGATTAGCATGAAGACTATTGATGTTCTTAGAATGTAGATCTACAATACTCTCAAATTCTATATAGACATACTTGATACATTTAAGAATTAAAATCATTAACTAGCACAATTAGGCATATATTAATGATATGGGGCCAATGATGGTAACAAAGAGAGTTTTATGCCATCCGATATGAGAGTATTGGTGCCATTCGCAGGGTAGTGCAATGCACAGTGTTGTGATATAAAGCACCAATCCCCTCGTGACACACAGTAATATAGCTTTTCTTGGTACTAGGGTTGGGCCCCATAGCATTTTTGCCCTTGGATATAGATCTCTCAATTAACAAAACCTGCTATAGATGAAGGCTTCATTCCACAACTAATCAGAAAGAATTCTAAACTATAAATAAAACATAAGCACATGGGATACCTTCAGGAAGTCTAGGCTGATCAAATGGCGTGCACAATGTCTTAGCAGCTCCATGTTCTCCCTTCGTTCGAGCCTTCACATCTTTTTCGACATCCTATATAAAGAAAACATATCACATCACTAACTTATATAGGACATAGCTGCACAATTTCAATTGTCTATTGAATCTAGTAATAAGACATCTTCAAAAATTCAGGCAAGTAATTGTGTTTCTACAATTAACTAGAAAAATAAATAAATAGAAGATATAACTCATAGAAAAAACTAAAAGCCCATTTCATCGTTTTAAATACTAGTACCAAACCCTATTCCATTTTTTTATTGGAATAATATAGTACCAGTCCAGTACCGACCATACGTACCAAACCCAGCAGCTTCAAAAGAAAAAGAAAAACTGCCGGTACGCAGCAGTAAGGTACCATCACTATGCACTGATATAGACTGGAACTGCCAGTAAGTACCAGGACATAGGGTGTCAACATCCTGGCACCTGGTGCCGGTTTCACATGGGAACAGTATGGTAACATTCTTGTTTTTTCCTTTTTTTTCCTTTTCTTTTCGAGAACCCAAGAAAAAAATAAACTAGACTGAACAACATGTCATGAAACCCTTGTTGTCTCAAATTGTTTCTGAGATATTTAGTGACTTTTGTAAGCAAGGAATTCACTGCTTTCAAAAAATGTGCGAAACAAAAGCAGGGGGTAACAGGAATTCTGTGCAATGCTATCTTCAAATTCAATCTCCATTTGATATTTTGCTAATTTGTAGAGGAACAAAATACAAAACAACAATGATACCAAACAAGCCGTAAACATCCAGACAACTCAAGAAAGACTAATTTTCTTACCAAAATCCCATATTTACAAGCACACAAACACACCCACACACCCCAAGCATGCACACATACGTGAACAAACACATGCACACACACACCCATGCTTGCAATGCAATCTCACACACACATGCACCCACATGCAAGAACATATGCATGCATGCATGCATGGATGTGCCTATTCTGAACCTGTCAACTCTCCAAAGAAAGCTATTTGGTAGCATCTGGAGTGAAAACGAAGTGTTCTAATGGAGTTCTACAATGAAGATCGCTTTACAAATTAAATATGACTTCAACAAACCGTTTAACATCATCCCCATAAGCTTATATTTAAGGTAGGAGGAAATAGAAAGAAGCCATGACCATCATTCATCAGTCTTTATCCTGCCTACATAAGTCTTGTCCATGATACTTCACTCATTTACATTCAAAGAACCCCCTTGCAACAAGCACCATCTGATTATTTTTTGCCTCCTTGTGGTAGGTTTGCCTTGGTATCTAGAATTTTATTATGCATCTCAACACCAAAAAGAAAAAAATGGAACGAGTCCTATTTGGAAGCAACATCAATGCTACTCCTTGTTTTTTTCTTTTTTGAGGAAAACTTAGGCTCAAGGATCCTAACAAAATTTCACTGAGACAATGAAAGTAACAAAAAACAACAAGACCCTATAAAGAGGCAACAGCAGGTCCTGAACAACAGCTCCTGGCAATGCATCCTAACAGAAACCATAGGAAATACAGGACCAATCCAATGCAAAAAATTAAATCGATCACAAAATTGAACTCAACCTCTTAAAGGTCCTACGTACTGTGCTGCTTATAAGCTGAAGCAGCTCTAAACCACTCTTTTACCACTTCATTGCTCTTCTAATTAGCTGCAGGCCTCTTTGCTTCTTACTGCCGAACCTTCCTGCATTTCATGCCAACCACAATGCCCAACAGATACAAGCGGCTACCATATCCTGACCAGGTTTCCATTTATGCATTGACTTGAGTCCATGCGTCTGGTGGGTTGCATGTGTAAGCATCGGATCCTTTTAGATATCTAAGAATTTCTTCTTATGTCATACCAATGTCTGTGGTCAAGTGTCAGTGCAGGTATTTTAGGCTAAATTGAAGTGCCTGTATAACACAGCAAACAATTAAGTTCCTCCAACACCAACCCTCTCCGCCGCCCCACCTGGGGTCTTCCACGAAGCTTCTTAGGTACAGCCTACGGCCAAAATTTCTGCCAAAAAGACTTTGCAACAAAGCAACAACCGAGCAGAAAATGCTTTCCAGTATCCTCATGCTTACCACAAAAACTGCAGACTAACCGGCCTATTCCATTATGTTTTCTCAGATTAAAACCCATGAAAATCTTGTTCCAACAGAACACCTTGATTTTCTCAGGCATAAGGAGCCTCTTTGCTGAAGTTAAGGGTAGAAGCTATTAACTGAAAATTGATTGTGCCCACCAGCATGTCACTTGATCCTCCTCCTCAGATACCCTAACCTCAGCCAGTGAATTCAACAAGCCGCCCAGGTCGTCTTCTTCCTCCCTAAACATATATCTGAACTAATGCTCCCGAGTAACTATGTCATTCTCTTACTGTCAAATTTTCCCTTAACTTCCCACAGCTTTGAGAAAGTTCTTTCTTTAACTTCTTAAAATAACAACTAAACAACTCTATATTGTAAGGAAGCATATCTAAAAATAACAATATTATTTCTTGAAAAAACAAATTTTGCACCCACTCAAATCATCCCAAAATAAAAGAACATCACTAGGCTAAGATAATAATTGATTTCTAGAGTAAAAGGACTAGCACTTATACGTTTCTATAGACTAAAAAAAGGCCATCAACACTTTAGACTTCTTAGCAGGCAAACTATATCACATGTAACCTTGACTGATTTTTTTTTTTGAGGGAAAAAATTAGACAAAGTCCACTGCAATTCATTAAGGTAATGAACACTGACTTGAACATATTTAATTTAAAAGATACAGAAGTATATATATATATGTAGATAACTAATGGTTTTAGCAAATCAGGAGCACCTAAAATAAAACATTTGTTATTCCATTTCATGTTCATTTGTCATTCCACACCGTCAATATTAAAAATAATGATATTACCTAAGCTAGAATTATGATTTCGCCCAATCAAAGAATAAATGACCTAATAGCCCCACAAATGAGTAGATAATATTATATAGATTATAACTAAATAACTTTCATGATAAGGATATACCACACCTCTTCATCACACCAGGGAGCCAGAATCAACTTTTTGTCGTTAAGAGCTGCTATGAATTCATCCCATGTATTGATGACCTTGATGCAAGCATCTCTCTTTTGTTTTGCTGCATTAAAAAGGCTCTCTTGAATATAGGATAGTATCTCTTTTACTTTTTCTACCAAACTGTGCATTGGTATGTCCATCTTTGCACCATTGTCACGGCGAACAACCCGTACCTGAAAATTAAACAACAAAATATGTTCTAGGGCAAAACGAAATATTAAAGTAACATGCTTAATGCAAGATGATATAACAAAATCCATTATCAGCTGTAGCACCCAGTCAAGAACTCCATATCATATGATTATCAAGGAAAATTCATTTATGCCAATGGAAAAAAGCCAGCTTTCAGAATGAGATTCCAGAATAAATCAAAAATACTCTTCTGAAAAACTAAATCACCCATTCCATCCATTAGCATATACTTCTCTACTGATATAGTTCATAATTAAATGTATCGAAATTTGATGAATATCATACCCAAACAACCAGATAATACTCGTTTATCTGAGATCAGTTGTAAAATCACACTTAGCATGTCTTGTTGATTATAACAATCCCTGAAATGATTATGGAAAGGTACCCAGTGGCATCTATAGTGATCTCCACCATGCATTCAAGTTTTTTTTTAGAGATATACCACATAAAAGAAAGGAAGCAACGATTCAAGAAGCCAAGAAACCCTCTCTACCCAGCTATATAGAAAACTGGCAAAACCTTAGAGATGTTGTCATCAATTATATTGTAAATTGATGCATGTTAACGAGGTTCAGATAAGTCAACAATAAGATGGCATTCATTTCACACTTGATGGAGCAATCACATAGGTAATTCCTGGGAATCCATGTTACATCCAACCAGAATTTCTGTGTCATGCACAGATCATGCAGCATGATATTCCAAGAAGCATGCCTCTATCATCAAAACAAATCCTTTTTTTTACAACACATTGGTATATACATCACTCAGAAACATCATATGCAGAGTGATAAAGAGAGGATGAAAAACAAGTGTATAACCCAGAAAGAATGTATCAGTATATGTGTTGTAAAAAATAACTAGAATAGATGTATTTTATTAATCCAAAACAACTGTTTGGAGAAAGAAGCATTTTTTTCCCTCAAATCTATCCCTCAAAATTTCACAAATGTATTGCATGTGCTCAATACATATACTGATAACAACTTTTAGATATCTGCTGCATGTACAACTAACATTTGCCGTACGAGTCGGTACCAATGCATACCGGCCATACCGTAGCGATACTGAACCAATATGCGGTACGGGATGCGTACTGACACTCGGTATGCCGAACCTGCCTCTGTACCAGAACACTGTAACAAAATAGTACCGGTACGGGTTCCGGTATCGAGACAGTAAACCTTGTGTGCAAGGTTTAATAATGCAAAGAAAGCTGGAAATTAAATAAGTTAGATTCTAAGGTGTTCAAAAGAATATATGAAAAGGAGAATTTTTTAATACAAAATAAAGAATAACTAGGTGGCTGCATGCAAAACTTTTTTCTATCAGTAGCATCAGATTTTAGATATTTAAGGCTTATTAACTTATAAATCAAAGTTTGACAAGTATATGCAAGAGTTTTTTGGTTATTAAAGTTGAAAATTTAAGATTGCAAAGGGGTCTAAAGTAACAATTAACTTCAGCCAGAGGTGGAGATGCTGATGATGATGATTAAGGAATATGTACGCTCGTGCTTGTGCTATATAATAGTATAGGTAACAAAAGAGAGAGCAGATTACTAGGTATATGCAGATTTACAAATCTGTGAAGTAACCATGTCACTGCCTTGTAAAGAAACAGTTCATTGTACTTTAACTGGCCAGTACTTGTATGGGTCTGCTACAGTGCTGTGATGTAAATGAGGTTCCTTGTATAATTCCAATGAACAGCACACTTAAAAGGAAACAAACAACAAACCTCCCTTTAATTGAATGTAGGCAAGGTTTGAAATATCGAATGGCTTAGTGCGTACCACTCAGTACATAAGGGATCAAGGCCTCCACGATACAAGGAGGCTAGATAGAACAAATATTACCTTAACCTCCTTTGGACAACCTAAATCGAGGGTGGGTCGAATATTTTGAGGACAGATCAATGTTAGTTTGCCCTGAATGGATCCAAGTTCGCTCTTGGACCGATTGGTACATCTGGTTACTGCCAGGGAAGTAATGTTAAAGGGTGATTCTCTCTTGTTTTCTACCATTTGAATGTGAAAACAAGAAGAGAGACAAGTTGCTAAAGGGGTTTTCGCATCAGATTGACAAATCTACAACCATTCCTGCACCAGTGATACGCAAATGCAAACAGAATTTCATCCACAATAGGTGCAACTTAGGTGTGCCAGGACCCACCCATGACAAGGACTGAAATTATTATAAATTTCAAATAGTTACAAGCAAGCGTATCGGATCAGAGAAACTAAATCGTTTTAGGGTAGTCGACTAAAGAAGATAATGCCGTTAAATCACTAAAGAAGATGAATTGCTAGACCGAAAGAATCAATGAGCATTAATCTTATGACATGCTATAAGAATTTTGAAAAATTAAGAAATTGATAAAAGAAGATGGATAGGTAAACTAGTGCCAAGTACTTGATCATCCACGATAATAGTGACCATTTGAATGATTTTGGGTTACAGGTGCTACCAAAGTTGTCAATAGGTGAAAGTTGCAGTAAGGCACAAGTTCTCTTGGAGCCTCGGCGGAGGGCATAATGCAAGGCACACGCCTTGACGAAGTGAGGAGCAAAAAAATATAGACATACATGTAAATAATAATAAATACAAGATTCTAAACATATTAATAATGAATTATCAATTTCTATCCACTGTTCTGTTTTTGATGAATAAAACCATAGCTGCAACAGCAGCTAAAGATGAAGAGGAAGAGGAAGAGTAGGGTGTCGCTTGTTTCTGATACATATCTAGCAGCAGCAGTAGCAAGAGCACAAGAAGTAGAAGAATGCCAAAATCCACCTCTTCAGATCCCAGAATCTGCATGTTTCTCTCAATCAGGCCATCAGAACACAAGATCCATCTCTTCTCCAGTTCACCTATCTCTCCGTTTCATACCTCTCTCTCTTTTGGCCACAAAATCCTCAAATCTTGATCAAACCCTGAATGATTAATGGCTAAGAATAAAAAAAATGTACGGCACACTTTTTGCTTCTAAGGTTTTTCTTGAGGCACAATGCACTTTTTTTAGTGCCCAAGTAAAAGGGTTTCGCCTGAGGGTAGGCAAGATGCTGGGGTTGAGCCTTGTTGCACCCTGTGCCTTAGGCTTGCATTTGACAACACTTGGTAAAAGTTGTTATGAACTATTCCTTCATTGTTTACTTCCTTTTTGGGGAGACTAGGACGAGAGCTAACCCAGCCACAAATCGGGCTAAGGCAAGGGTCGAACCCAAGTCATTGGCACCATCTGTGTTTACTTTCATTTGGATTGTTAACTTTAACATGTATATATTTTAAAGGTATTTTAAGTTGCAAGCTATGTGATGTTGGGTGACACATACATGTTAATGACTTCAGCATGCAGCCATGCACAGAAAACTCTAGCGCACACAAACTTTGATTAGGGCATTTAACTCGATATTCCTGTCTTATTTCTTGCAGAACCATAGCTTTTAGGAAAGAAAAACATGATAAAAAGCCCAGAACTGGAGTTTTGGATGACAAAAATGGCTGTATCTACATCTACCTATCAATACCCTTTTTCAATAAATCCTCGATATGACACCAAACCACTTCTAGTTGATACAACATCAATTCTTGACATTTTGAACCTTGGATGTAGGTCATGTCTTGGAATGTGAAAATTATTAGCAACAATTGAATATTTTATTGTCTTATATAATTTAAGTGACTTGACTAGGACATTGAACCACTTGCTTGGTTTATACATAAAAAGAGCATGCCATGCCTACTGCTGATATATCTATAGGTGTATCAGGTCTTGGTCATCAAACTTAAAGATACCTGAACGCTTTGGTGTCATGTCCAACTATCCCAAGTGTTGGACATTGTAGCCTCCTAAAATTCTAGGCATCATGACATGGTATACATACATACACATCCGTGCCTATGTATACACATTTATATAGGCACAAATAGGTACAAATAACAAACATACAAGACATAAATGTATGCATAAAAGCACTCAACATATACAACATTAAGGCATTCTTAGGTGTATTTTAGTTGATATCCTACTAAGTTGTAAAAATTATTCCTTGTGCAAATTTAGGGATGTTTACATTAATAAAGAATAGTTGAGATAACTTTAATACACAGTTGATAATTGAAGTGTCCAATACTTGAAACTATGTCATTTCTGCATGACACTTCAATGTGGAGTGTCCAACTATGTCGTGCCAAGTTATGTCAGATCCAAGTATCCAAAAGTGTCAACATTTACAAAACCTAAAAATGAAATCTCTAGCTAACACAAGTTACAAATAAACTTTTCATCTGATTATAGACATACGATGGCATCCAAGCAAGATCAGACACTGGAGCCATGTACAAGCCAAACAATCTAGCACACATGACTCCACTCTGGTGTGCATCCGATTTAGTAAACAGAAAATTCTGGTTGACAACTAATATGAGGTCATATTCTTAAGAGGATTAGTTTGTAAATCAAAATAGAAAATAATGTGAAAATCCAAGGCCATCATTCTTCACAATTTGAGATTTGTTACTTATGGGAGAAGGCCATCATTCTTCACAGATCTTTGGTGCTCAGAAGACGCTCTTGTTGATCCTTTCCTTGGACTTTCTATTCCTTAAAAGAGAACTGCAGGTGCAGCTGTGCAACAACTTTTGCATATAAAGAGAAAGTAACATGAGAATCTTGCTTTCAGAGACTTCTAACACACAAGAAGATTGTGGAGTGTGGAACCTCTCGATACCATGTTATCAAATTTCAAGGACAAACTAAAGCAAGGCAATTGACGGATCTGAAAACTGGTCTTCAAATGCAACCTTTCTTTTAATATTGCACCTATAACAGTCATACCAAAGAAAATCCATTTCAAGATTTCCTGACCTAAAGCTCCGGCTATGTTACATCAATTCAGGTTTGTGTGTTAGGTGTGTATCCAAGTCTCCAATCCTTTCAATATCTAAGAATTTTTTCTTATCAAGCTGGGTCCAAGTGTCATACTAATATCCATGTTTCAAGGTCTAGTATGTGTATGTCATGCTAAACCAAAGGGTTTGGAGAGTACAAAGTATAGATCCCTTTTGGTTGATTTGAAACATTTTCTGCTTAGATCTAAATGTATACATGGAAGATTCGCAGTTATAAGTTATGCAGTTTTGTTC
Source organism: Phoenix dactylifera (assembly GCF_051530095.1). NCBI lineage: Eukaryota > Viridiplantae > Streptophyta > Magnoliopsida > Arecales > Arecaceae > Phoenix > Phoenix dactylifera. The sequence goes on from NC_143192.1 coordinate 10,666,559, forward strand.
ATTTTCAGTTCTCTATAAAATAAAAGAGAGAGAAAGAGGGAGCTAAAAACACTCACCTTTTTATGATGTGGTTGGACTTGCTGATTGGTAGCCTCGATTACAAGGGATAGCTGCTGTGGATGCACTCATTTTCAATGCTAGATAGAATTGGATATGAACACTAGCCTTTCATTTTGTAGTAAGATTTCACAGGAAGGAGAGAATTTTTCACAGTAAAGGACCACAATGTGGTCCCAAGAGAATCATACAGCTGCACAGTAGATGTATTGAGCATATTAATTTCGAGTGTCTTATGTTCTGCAAATCCAGGTTATGACAGCCAGGATTCTTGTTTCTTGTTATCTCTTTCCTTCATTAGATACTTTCTTCACCTAGGCTTCTCTTTCCTAGGGTTCTTAAAAGAACCGATGATCCGACATACTAAAAAGATTCCCCTGCCGTGCATTATAATAATACCACTAAGGCACTAAACATAAATATAATTGTTAAATCTAGATACTATTATTTAATTCCTTTCTTATTTCCTTCCTTGTCCTCATACAACCTTCCTTGTTTCACTAACCAAAGTAGTCGCTCCTCTTATTCCAATCAGTAAAAGAGTTCACAATTTGGATTTACAAGCATCCAACATTATCTTAGGTTTAGCCTTTATAGCAAACACTTTAAAAATAGCACATGATTTTTCTTCCAGAAATATCTTGTTGAAACACGTCCAGAAAGATTAATAACACATTCTTCCATTTAAGAGTACAGAAACACAGTTCTATTCTCTATCACCAACTCATCTATATCACCAACTTAAACGGTATAAACAGAAAACTTACTAATAATATACAAAATAGTGTCTAACTGGATAACACAAAATAAAGGAAGTATCGCATCAATTAAATCACTAATCATTCATTGAACTATCACAATAGTCTTAGTATTGTGCACCATCGACATTCTCCGTACATTAGACAACCAGGAACAACATTGGATACAAAACTGAGAAGAATACAGCAATATTCCATTTGACAAACTATGAAATATGAAGAGCAATTTACAGAACAGGAATTTCATACTTTAAATATAAAGCAGGTAAGCATTTATGCATTTATTGCTATGGTGTTAGATAAGATAATTTTCAGAGTCTTTTAAAATGATTATTACACTGATACCACACTAACCAACAGGAAAAAAACAGCAACGGAAGTGCATAGATGCACAACTTTGTTACCACAATAAATGCATGCAAACATGCCAGGACACACATAAAATCACACATGCATGACAAAGCATGAGTTTCAATGGATCAATTTGGTTGCTACCAAAGAAAACTAACTATGTACCAAAAAAAATAATCAGCTCCTTATCTACCTGATTATTTGCTAAATCCTTTGGCCCAATTTCGAGTCTCAATGGAACACCTTTCATTTCCCAGTGAGAGTACTTCCAACCAGGTGAATAATTATCTCTTAAGTCCACCTCAGCTCTGAAACCTGCTTTACATAGTGTATCAACTGTCGATGTGCAGGCATCAAAGATGGCCTGTGCATCAGCATCCTTATATGGTACAGGAATCACAATAACTTGGACCGCTGCTACTTTAGGTGGCAGAACCAAGCCTTTGTCATCTCCATGAACCATCACCATCACCCCTATCTGCAAAAGCAGTGCATCTTAGACATGGTATATGGTTTCCTTTCATTCTTAAAGTACAGATAGCAATGATCCCATCACTTCATATTCCTTAAACAGGAAAGAAAAACAAATTTACTACTGACAAATAAACAAGTTTTAGGCATGCAGAACTTCAAAGGAAAATATTAGACCAAAGTTTTTTTAACAAAAACATCGGAAGGATCACATAAAGAGGACACTCTACAGACTACAACACAAAATAAGATTTTTACAGTAGAAATCATTTTCCAATTTTCCAATAGAAAGAAGAAAGATGTTACAATGCATTCTAAGTTAAGAGCATAATCTAAAATGGATCTAAAAATAAAACATATACCTAACACAACATGTTCCTTAACATTCTTCAGACACTGGGTAACAGGACATGATTATTCATTCATGCATAGCTAAAATGATGAATATTTAAAGAACTTAAAAGCTTTAGAGTTTTGAGTGCTATTAAAATAAATATGCTTATTTTTGCTTCTAATTCCAACCATGCTTTCCAAGGCTTGTAACATGAAACAAAGGAACATGTTCTAGCTTTTGTACTTCTTCATCGTGGGTGCCTTGATGAGATGATCATTTTGGATTTGTTAGAAGCACTAGTTGGTTTGCCTATGCCAAACAACTTAGACCCAGGGGAAAAATTAGATTGCCTTAAAAAAGAAACACTCTAATGTTAACAAGTAGCAGAAAGGCCTTTCATTTAATACCTAATGTCCACACTCTAGCCTTTTTAGCAAGATGACAAATTGAAGGCTTTGCAAACTCCGCAACTTGAGGTAAGACAACAACTATACATGATATTGTAGTGCTTGTGTTATATTCTATTTTATGCTTAGTTTTAAGGTCCACCAAACTAGTGGGGGACAGGGTCAGTTCACCTATTTTTTTCGAAACTGGTCCCGAACCGATAGGAACCGACCGAAACTGATCACGAATTGCCCGGCTTAGTCTGAACTCTGAACCAAGTGGTTTCATGTGGAACCGGTGCGAACCGTCCGCCGAACCAGTTCCGAACCGGTCCCCCTCTCTTTCTTTGGTTTTAAAGGCTGGTTGGGAAGGCCAGAGAAGCTTCTCAGACCTTTCCAACCTATCAGAATACCCTCCCTTTTTCCACAGCAAAAAATACGCTGATTCGGAAGGATTGAAGAAGGATCCAACCCTAAATAAGGTATATCCCATTTTCTCTCTTTTTTTTGAACGCCCAAAAATATCTTAAAAATTGCAAAATAAGAAAAGATCATGCCAAATTTTTTTATTTTATCTTCATTTTATGATATGTTGTAGATTATGGATGATCTACATGATGACATATAAATTTTTAATTTTTAGATGATATAATTTTTAAAAATTAAAAATATATTTTTGGATTAAAAATAAAATAGTAAACAATAATTCAAAAAAAATAAAATCAAAAGCATATTTAGGGGCATGCAAGCTACTCTTCTGCTAAATTTGATGTCTTTTTATTCAAGTTTTAATGCAATCATACGCATAGTGGCCTAGGCCTAAATTTGAAAAAAAATTGAGAAATAAGTAGCCTTTGATGCATGCCGACGGACCTTAAAAAAATATGTAGCATCCATTGTAGGGATCTACATGGATCTGAACTCAAATTAATTTTTTAAAAAATTTATATTTAAAAATTATTTTTATTTAAAAATAATTAAAAATATATAATTAATACCAAAAATTATGAAAAATTAGTAGTACATAATACATATTTCAGAAGTATTTTTTTGAATTTATGGTGTTTAAAAATATTTTTTAATTTAAAATTATTAAAAATTTATTAATAAAAAATAAAAAATAGTACTATGCGTTAGATAAATCAAATATATTTTCTTAAGTAAAATATATTATTTTAATCATAATAAAAAAATTAAATAATTGATAAACTGACGTACTTGATAAACTTGAAAGGATGAACCATCAAGAAAAAAGGAGCCAGAGCGTGATATTGGTTGGAATAATGGGCAAATGCTCTCAGTCGGCACCATTGAAAATGCAACTGATACAACACAGAGTTCAAGAGAGGAGGGGTAACTAGGCTGAAGCAAGTGATTACCCCGACGTATCTATATGCCAGAAATGCACACAAGAGGCTCGGTAGCTGATGAAGACGCACTCGCCAATTTCAAAGCAACAAAAGAGAGGATTTCCAAGAAGGCGGAGGTGGATTGTCGAACTGCAGAGCCATCTTCCTATCACTCTAGGGAGTCAAAGGCATCTGCTCCAGATGACGAGGAAGCACAGATTCAGTCTGCCATTCAGACGAGCCTGGATGATTAACGGCAGCAGGATGAGGTAACCAGGCATAGGTCTCGATTTGTCCCATATACTACGAGTTGGGCTCCGGTCCTAAGCAGCGAGGAAGATCCAGAGTTTAAGAGGACCTCTTCAATTAGAGAGGTCATATTGCATCTATGCTGGAGTTTTTGGTAGCAGAAAGAAGTCCTCCAAGAAGATTCTACCAGGATCTACCATCAATGATTTAGATCCACATGCCTTTTCCAGCAATGATTCGAAGCAACAGGGAGTTGACACAATGCTAAAGAAGGATATGTGGCGAGCTATTGGATCCTGAGTCCACTTTAACCATATCCCAACGAATGTGGTAGATAATACGTACTATAGGTCTGTGATTTCCTCCATACAGGTTGTCGGTCATGGTGTAAATCCTCCAAGACTAAAGAACATCTACAGTGGGGTTCTCGCCAATAATGAGCTAGAGAAATTGATTGCCTCATACAAGAGCAAGTAACCCACATATGAATTGAAGGTGATGTATAATGGTTGGACCGATCAAACCAGACAGAGCATTATCAACTTCTTGATATATTGTGATACAAAGACTTTTTTCCTCCATAAGTCGATTGATGCTTCTGATCATATGCAGGACGCCATATACATTCTCAGATTAATGGAGGAGGTAATTGATCAGGTAGGAAAGAATGTCGTGTAGCTCATCAATGATAATGGGCCACAATATAAGACCACCAAAGATATTTGATGGAATTGCAACCACATTTTCTAGAGCCAATATGGTGCACATTGGATCAACCTCATGTTGATAGATATTGTGAAGATTCATAAGGTACAACAGACAGTGGAGACAGCCCAAACCATCACCAGATATATTTATAACCACATGGGTCTTATCACTAATACCATCACCAGATATATTTATAACCATACACGGGTCCAATCACTGATGAGGAGGTATGTAGGGGAGAAATCTTGAGACCAGTAGTGACATAGTTTGCTACCAACTACGTTGCACTAAAAAGCCTTCCTAAGATAAAAGTAGCCCCACGTCAGATATTTGTCAGTCTCGAGTAGCAGAAAAGTGGATTTGCGAGAGCTAGCAATGAAGGCAGCATTGTCGAGACTTGGTGATGAGGCAAATATTCTGGTAGCGGGCCGAGAAGATAATGAAGGCTATCAAACTATTATACGAGTACTTCAAGTCGTAGACAACGAGAGGTACCCCCAGATGGAATTCTTGTATCATATGATGGAGAGAGTAAAGATTCATATCAAGGAGGCAGATCCAACGTATTTCCAAGAGTACATCAACATCATTGAGCAGCGGTGGAACTACCAAATAGGTAGAAACTTGCATCTAGCAGGTAAGTAAAAGTATTGAAAATTAGACTACTTTTGTACTTGTATAATTTTACTAAAATAATTACGAACTCTATTTGCAGCATACTACCTAAACTTGAGGTTTCAGTACACCGTACCAACTACGGCAATAAGGGTATTTGATAATGCATAACAAAAAGCATTAAACTTAATACACATTGCTTTATAAAAATCAACATGCAAAGAATAGAAGAATAACTGAGCAATTTACAGTTGTTAGCCCATGCTCGATTAGTATACTAATAAATGGCCGAAACTTTCACCTCTGCACACCGCAAGAAGACTACAAAACTTCTTCCATATCTTTCTCTCCAAGATACTCCTTCCATTTACAATGAGCGTGTCATTTAAATGAAAGAGAATAAGAAAATTCTATATAATATCGGCTGTTCCATGTGGTCCCTACTGGATTGAGAAAAGCTGGGCACAGCCCATAACTGATTCAGTACAGAACAATTTGTCAAAATTACCTTCCTAAAAAAAGCTCAGAAAAGAGGAAAAGAGAAGCCTTAAAAATGCAACAAGAACTTGCCCAATGGATGAATAAGACATAGGCTAACTACCAGTTGCATCCATCATTTATCATCACATGTTCTGTAACTATCAGCGAAGGGAATGTCTGATGAAACTCTTTATAAGAACAAGAATACTTCAGGCTTATTGATTCACAAGTATCCTAATTACTATTGATAGCTTACAAATAACCGCTCAAGAAATTACCGTGCGCGTGCTGTATGCCCAAGAATTCTGCCAGACCATAGCCTTTTCACCTTTCTCATTCTCAAAATTTATCTGGAACATCTTTGCAAAATTTTGACCAAGACAATGTGAGGTGGCACCTTGTATCCCACGACCTGTATTTGGAACAAAAGCCTGGAAAACAGTTGAATAGCTATCGTCAGGTTTATGCAGGAAAATAAACAAAAAATAGCATGCAACAGTCACAACTGTTTTAACTTTTTGAATACCTCAACACTTGTAGTATATAAACCGCCAGCAAATTTTTCTAGCTCACTTTTCTTTCCCTTGATAACTGGAATTGCAAGCAATTCTTCATATATCCTTCGATATAATTCCAAAATTTCAAGAACCTGAAACCAGGTGATGTGAAACAATCACAAAAACAATGCAATCATCATATTTAAGCATTAAATTCATGACCAGCTAAAAACATAAGAAAATAATGTGGACTACAGAATAAATACAATGGCACCAGATGTAACTTATAAAATGAAGAAGGGCTCATGCAATGTTCAGCAAAGGAAGCTTTCAACTGCTACCAAAAATGGCCAGTTTCCTTCTGAAAAGTATTAACGTCTTTATTATTTAATATATATAAGTGCTGAAGGACTGGAAAGTACAAAGGTATTTTCTCTTAAAGGTATCAGATCTCTGACAACTTGTGCCATATGGAAAATCTGATAATTACCATCTCATATGTCCCGTGACATTCAAGTAAATTTGCAGTACAGTCATAACAAAAAGATAACAGAATGGACTGCAGGGTAAATTCATGGGTGTATTACCTTCTATGGACATATTCCCTTGCATTATTGGTTCGCATGTGTTCATGGAATTTTAACTGGTATTTGTTCATTCGTGACTAATAAATGAGGCTGAAAACAATGAATAGATAATCAATTACTCCAAGCTCTGCCTTCAGAATACCATTGGGACAAGGAAGAGCTTTTGAGAGCACTTAGGTGGAGGACAGGCCGAGCGTCAACACAAGAACAACCCATCCAACAAACAACCCAAATCTAACCTGAAATAACCATACAATGAGCCCTGCCACCAAAACTACCTCCAAAATTTGCAACCCAAACACTCTGGGTTGGGTTCGTGATGCAGGGCAGTAGTACTATAAAAGATCCAAAAGTCCATGTTTTATCAAAGAGTTTTAGTTATGTTTTGAAAGTCTTTAATGTCAAGTTGCTGTAATATTACTGTAGCTGAAGTGTTCATCAGTATAATTCATGATACTGGAGCAGAAACTTCTTAGGGACTTTTTTGTCTTTTATATTTTTCCTTCTCATGTTTTAACTGATGGCTCGGATATGTCTTCAGTTCAAAGGTCAAGATTTAAAATTGTTGGGTTTTGAGTCTATGTATAGGTTGTCATCCTCTTTTTTGAGAGATGGGTTTCAAGGTGATTTCATTGAAAGAAGGAACATAAACCAAGGTATCTTCCCGCCCTTTATTATTTCTTCTTCTTTCCTCTGATTCTTCTATCTTTATTGCTGTTCTATTTTCCCTATCATTCCATGTTCCTACTGTTTATTTTCTGCAGTTGATTACTGATTTTAGATCTGATTATGCTCGGACATATAATCAATTTATTTTGCACTACTATGATCCTATAAGACCGCTAGAAAGTGGTCATCCATTATTAACCCTAAAAGGGAAAAAAAAACACTTCACAAACCTTATCCCTATTCATCAACCCCTAAAACCTATTCTTCCAAGACTCTAATCCTTCACTTCTTGGTCCACCATCTCACATAAACCGTCCCAATGACAGAAGCAAAAGCAGGTCTTTTTTTTAAGTCTATAAAACAATGTTGTCTAGTCAATGGACTGCTGGAAACAAGTCATTAAGGTTGCATCTCCCTCCATCATGCTCACATTAGTTATCATGGAAAAGCCTCCGTACTATAAAAAGTAGAGATTAATCAATATGAAATCAATATGTCAAAGAATTCAAGAGCCATAGTGTAGGTATAAAACGACCATTAGAAGGCATGTCATTCTAGCTAGCATATTTGTTCTAGTGAAAAGAGTAGAAAAGACAAGGCAAGTCCAAGTTTTGGTTTAATCTACTCAATCAAACCAATTATATTGAAAAAAATAAATAACACAGCCACATTAAAAACAAGCATACAAGATGGAACAAGAGCTCCTAGAAAATCATTTCCCATGCCCCTAGGTGAATGGACTCATAGAAATGGTAAAGTTATTTGCTCTGCACCTAAGTATTATAATCTAAACTTAAATAAATTAATTAATTTACTAATGGGGGGGAGAGTTTGAGTTGGGGAAGGGAGGTTTAAATTTTAAAAAATGTGAAGTTTCAGAATGCTTCTTTCAATTAACAGAAAGGCAATATTCCAAAAGGTGTGCAAATGGGAAAAAACACTCATAAATCCCTAAAATCCATCTTTCCAAAATACTAATCCTTCACTTCTAGGTACACCGTCTCACACAAACAGTCCTAACCACAGAAGCAAACTCTCTGCTTAAGTCTAATAGGACAGCATCTAGTTGATGGTCAGTCCTCTACTTACCTAAGTAGGGGACGAGGGCTCCTTCCCTCCACTTCACCTCCGGATCTACTGGGAACATGTCATTAAGGATGCATCTCCTTTGTGTCTCCAGCTTATCATGCTAATGCTTTTGTTATCAAGGAAAAGCCTCCATACTATCAAAAGTAAAGATTAATCATTATGAAAGCAACATGTCAAAGAACTCAAGAGCCATGGTGTAGCGATGCATCAACCATTAAAAGGCACGTAATTCTAGCTAGCGTATTTGTTCTAGTGAAAAGTGCACAAAAGACAAGGCAAGTCCAACTTTTGTGTTTAATCTAATTAATCAAATCAATTATACTGAAAATTTTTAAATAACGTAACCAATTTTGCTTTAAAAAAAGGCATGAGATGGAACAAGAGTTCCTAGAAAATCATTTCCCATGCCCTAGGTGAATGGACCCGCAGAAATGGTAAAGTTATTTTGCTTTACACCTAAATATTACAATCTAAAATTAAATAAATAAATAATTTTACTAATAGAAGAGAGAAAAGAGTTTGACTTGGGGAAGAGAAGCTTAAAAAATGCAAAGTTTCAAAATGCGTCTTCCAAACTTAACAGAAAGGCCATATTCCTAAAGGAGCTGAGTTAAGGACTCTTTGGTTTTCATGATAATTCTTACTTTTTAAAGTGGTGTAATAAAAAACATTTTAGGAGACACATTAGTTCTAAAATATCTCAAGATACAAATTTGAAGCACATGTCTATCCTTGTGACAGCACCATACTTGGATTTCATTTTGCAAATAACTAGTAATGGAAAATATAAGGATAGGACAATGAGCATCCATGTGCATAAAAAAAAGGTAGATTGCATATCTCAGCGACTAGGGCTTAAAAAATTAAAGATACAAAACCTGATAAATTAACAACATATCAACAGTCACACCCCCAGCCCTATTGCGCACAAACCAGGCATGTGAAAAACAGCCATATATCCCATAAAGCTCAGCCCCAAAAGACATGCAAGGCCTTGTACCAGTAATTCACATATGTAGGAATAATACCAATAAAAAAATTTATCTGCTAAATTCCTAGAACAATGGCTAGTGGTAAAACATCAAAGCATCTAAAAATCCACATAACAATATTTAAAAGATACACTCGAAAGCCTCAATTCAACAAACTCCACAACTAAGAAAAATCCTTGAAAACTACCAATATCATCTATCCACTCAACTGTGTCCACAAGACCACACAAAGAGTCCAACACAACTAAAAAATAACCAAAAACAGCATAATGGGTTCCAAGCCTCCACCTTTCACTTGCACAACCCGTAACCAAATGTCTAAAAGCTAGTTATTCTTAGAATCTGAGAAATGGAAAGAGAGAATAGTGAGTAGCTAGTAAGGCACCTATCACCACCACTAGCTGGATCATGCATGGGTAGAAAAAAAATAAATAAATAATGATTTCATGGAATCCATCAGAAGGTAATTTGTGAAACATCTAAAAAAAATATTTATATAAGAAATAACAGAATTGCTATAATCAACTACTACGTACAATCAATGATTTTTCAAAGGGCCAGACATGCAAATCATTACAGCCATGGCTAGTCCTGTGATAAGGTGCAAAACCATATCATGCACTATGAAGGAGGCCTGAAATTACATTTAGCCCTGTGGCAGGGGCCCTAAAGAAATTGGTTTCTCAGCACAAGCAATACTAACAATCATGGTATGCTGAGACCGGTCCGATTCAAGCGTGGAAAATGGTTCCGGCCCCAAACCGAGCGGTACAAGCCCGGTAACAGGACCGGTTCGCACCGGTACCCGCCCTTGGGGCAGCATGCCTGTGCGCGAGGAAGAGCGTCCGTGCATGGTTCTAGGCGCGATTCCCCTGGGCAGTGCACCCATGCGGGCGTGCTGCCCAACGCACGCCCGCACGCGGGGAAGAGCGTGATGGGGGCTCACGGTCCAAAGCCCCTCACCAAGCCTCTTTTCCTTGCGCTCCTCGCGTGCGCCTCCAAAATCCTTTGATGGTGGACCGATTGTAGGTAACGCCGGTGGATTAACTCAATGAAAGAGATCAACAATGAAGAAAACTTGATTTGTATTCCACTAACTTGAAGAACGAAGAACAATAGAAAAGAAAGCAAAAGAAATCTAGAAAGAGATTGAAGAGATCTCTTCCTAGCCCAATCTAGTGGAGATTGATGTATCTACCACTAGCCCAAGTCCTAGAACATAAGATCTAAGACCGAACTCGGCACAAACGCCGCCCAAGCCTTACGGCCGACATGACCATGACTCTCAAAAGAACTCTTCATGCCTCCAATGGCCCCTTTACATCTCTTTTTATACCCTAAGCCCTAGACAAAACATGGTACTATGGAACCAAGGCTTCTCCTCCGTTGATTGGCATGAGATGGATGGCTAAAGATCACCCAAGAAGGGCCCTCCCACGGCTGGACTTTGGCTTGCACTTTGGCCCTTGGATGAAAAGGAATGGAGGGTGGGATCTGCCAGGTTCCGCGGACCGGACGCACGGGACGCGAGTCCCGGTTGACCGGGTCGCGCGTCCCGGCTGGGCGTGTCCCAGTCCGGGCGGGACTGGGACTGGGCGCGCGCCAGGCGGGCGGGCGCGCACGGGCGCGCGCGTGGGCGCTGGCGCACGGGCGGGCGCGGTCGGCTGGCGCTGGCGCACGGGCGGGCGCAGGCGGGCGGGCGCGGGCGGGCGCGGGCGCGCGGGCGCGCGGGCGCGCGGGCGGGCGCGGGCGCGCGGGCGGGCGCGCGGGCGGGCGCGCTGGCGGGCGCGCGGGCGGGCGCGCGGGCGGGCGTGGGCGCGCTGGCTGGCGCGCGGGCGGGCGCGGGCGGTCGGCCTGCTGGGCGCACGGGCGGGCAGGCGCGCGGGCGGGGCTGGGCGCGGGCCTGGGCGCGCGGGCGGGGCTGGGCGCGGGCCTGGGCGCGCAGGGGCCTGGGCACGGGCACTGTAGCACTGTAGCATGCGAGGTTCTTGGCCAAGAACCTCGCTGCACTGTAGCAATGGCAGGATTGGGCTGTGGCTTGGCTTCGGCGGGGCGGTGCGCGCGGCGGGTTCGGCCAAGGTTGGGCATGCTTGGCCATGGCTTGGGCATGCATGGGCACATGTTTGGCTTGGCCGAGGTTGGGCGTGCTCGGCCGTATGAAGGTGCTTGGCCAAGGCTTTCCAAGCAAAGTAGTTGGCCTTGGCTTGACCCCCCGTTGGCCTCCTTGTGGTCCGATGGCCCTCTTTGGTTGGCATGGCTACTTTGGCCCTCAGTTGGTGTGCGACTGTTGCTCCTCTTGCGGCGTGGCTTGCGGGGGTCCTCAACATTCCTCCTCCCTTGAAGAACATCCTTGCCCTCAAGGATGAAGTTAGGGTACCTCTGAGAGACCTCGTCATAGTCCTCCCACGTAGCATCTTCCTTGGGCAAGCCGCCCCACTGAATCAAGACTTGCCAGATTTTGCGTCGTTCTCGGCCTCGTCTCCATATGCGGTACTTGAGAGCTTCAACTGGTTGTAGAAGTAGTCGACCCTCTTCGTTGAATGTGGGAAGGTCCGGTGCAACTAATGTCGGGTCACCAACCTTTTCTTTGAGCAACGACACATGGAAGACTGGATGCAGATGAGATGAGGCGGGTAACTCCAGTCGGTAGGCAACCTCTCCGATGCGTTCTATGATTCTGAACGGTCCATAAAATTTTTGAGATAGCTTGCGGCTGAACTTGTCTTTTAATGATTTCTGTTGGTAGGGCTTCAGCTTTAAGTAGACATACTGGCCAGGGTTGAAGACAACTTCTCGGCGACCTTGGTCATAGTACCTCTTCATTCTTTCTTGTGCCTTCCGAAGCTCTCTTTTTGCATTTGCTAGGACTTCGTCTCTTGTCATTAATTCTTGTTCAACTTCCTCACTTCGGGCCGTGCCTCTTTCATATGTAGTCAGTAGTGGAGGGGGCCTCCCATACACAAGTTCAAAAGGACTCAATTTAATGGATGAGTGGTAGGAAGTATTATACCAGAATTCAGCCCAGGGTATGAAAGCTTCCCATCGTGATTGTTGCTCATGGCAGAAGCAGCGCAAGTATTGCCCCAAGGTCCTGTTGACTATCTCTGTTTGTCCGTCCGTCTGCGGGTGGTAAGAGGAACTGGCTTTCAGTTTGCTTCCTTGCAAGGTGAACAGCTCCTTCCAGAAAGTACTCATGAAGACTCGATCTCGGTCGGTGACGATGCTCCTTGGTACTCCATGGAGTCGAACAATGGTCTCCACGAATGCATGTGCAACTGACTTGGCTGTGTAAGGATGTTTAAGAGGTATGAAGTGTGCATACTTACTTAGCCGATCAACCACCACTAGGATCACTTCGTAGCCTTTGCTTGCTGGTAGACCCTCGATGAAGTCCATGGTCAGATCCTCCCATATCATGTTCGGAATGGGAAGTGGTTGCAGCAGTCCGGTGGGTGCCCGTGGATCATATTTGGTCTTCTGGCATGTCTCGCACTCGGCCACCAAGGTTTTGACGTCGCGCTTCAACCCTTCCCAATAGAAAAAGTGCTTCACACGAAGATAGGTGCGAAGCCATCCTGAATGGCCACCTTCCTTGCTGTTGTGGAAGTGGTCTAAGATGTTTCTTCTCAAGTCGGGGACATCGGGGACATAGATATTTCCCTTGTAAAAAATCAGACCATCACGCACCTTAAATTCTGCAACACCCGTAGCCGCTGCATCAAGTTTCTCTTGGATTTCTTGTGCTCGGGCGTCAAGCTTTGATGCTTCACGAACTCGGTCCCAAATCCTCCAATCAACGCCGCTGATTGCTGCAAAATTCTGCGGCTCATCCATGTCTTCAGCCACCCACAACATCTGGTCGTTCTCCCTTCGCGACAACGCGTCAGCCACCTTGTTTTCTTTGCCGGGTTGATAGATGATGTCGTACTCGAATCCCAGCAATTTGACAAGAAATTTTTGCTGCTCGGGAGTCACTATCTTCTGTTGAAGTAGATGGCGGAGGGCTTGCTGGTCTGTGATGATGGTGAAGCGCCGGCCGAGAAGGTATGGCCTCCAAATCTTCACCGCATGTACAACCGCCAACAATTCTCTTGCGTAGGTGCTCCAAGCCTTCTTTCTTGGCCCTAATGCTTTGGAAATAAAGGCCAAGGGTCGTCGTTCCTGCACCAAAACAGCACCTATACCTTCGCCACTAGCGTCGGTGTAGACCTCGAACGGTTTGGAAAAGTCGGGCAAGGCAAGTACCGGTGTTTGTGTCATAGCTTCCTTGAGGTCTTCAAATGCCTTGCGTGCTTGAATGGTCCACATGAAACCTCCTTTCTTCAGCATGGTGGTTAGTGGCTTTGCAATCAGCCCATAATCCTTTACGAATCGTCGGTAGTAGCCTGTTAGCCCCAAAAATCCTCTTAGGGCTGTGATATCCTTCGGCCATGGCCAATCGAGCATGGCCTGAATTTTTCGCTGATCCACCCGAACTCCTTCGGCCGAAATTATGTGGCCCAAGTACTCGAGCTCCACTTGTGCGAATGCACACTTTGAAGGCTTGATGTGAAAGTGGTGCTCCTCCAAGGTGCGTAGAACAATCTCCAAGTGCTCAAGGTGCTCGTCCATGGATCTGGAATATATCAAGATGTCATCAAAAAATACTAAGACAAACCTTCGCAAGTGGGGTCTGAAAATTTCGTTCATGGCCGCTTGGAATGTTGATGGCGCATTGCATAGACCGAATGGCATCACCAAGTACTCGTAGTGGCCGGAATGTGTCCTGAAGGCCGTCTTATGCACATCCTCCTCTTTCATTCTGATTTGATGGTAGCCGGCTCGTAAGTCCAATTTGGTGAAGAACTTGGCACCATGCAATTCATCAAGCATCTCGTCCACCGTAGGGATCGGAAAACGGTCTTTGATGGTTGCTTCATTAAGAGCTCGGTAGTCGGTGCAGAACCTCCATGAGCCATCCTTCTTTCTCACCAATAGGACGGGTGAGGAGAAGGGACTTGAGCTATGTCGGATCAGCCCCTGGCTAAGCATTTCATCAACTTGACGCTCAATTTCTCCCTTTTGAAAGTGTGCGTACCTGTATGGTGGAACATTGACTGCAGCAGCCTCATCTTTCATCCGAATTGGATGATCAAAGTCTCGTTGTGGCGGGAGGGAAGTAGGCTTCTGGAGGACACTTTGATGAGCCTCTAACACCCTCCGGATTGGTGGTGGCAGCCCCTCAAGTGCTTGCTGCTGCTGCTGAATTTCTGCATCATCTTGGAGAGGACCTTCTTGGTTCGGGCTAGCCATAACAACGGCAAAGCAGCTAGCCCCTCCTTTGCATAGTTTTTCTATCATGTTGGCCTCGCAAGGCCGTACTTCCTTGCTGCTCAAGGCCGTCCATGTCCTCTTTCGGCCACCAAGTTTAAACTCCATGGTCATCGCGTCGAAGTCGGTCACCACCCGGCCTAGACTGCGTAACCATGCATTTCCCAATACAATGTCTAAGCCGACTAACTGAAGTACATGTAGATCGGCTTTAACTCTCACCCCTTGTACATTCATCTTTACATTATTAACAATTTCAGCACATAGTAATTTTTCACCACTAGCAATTTTGACGTCAAACGGTAAAACCGGTGTACCTTTGAGTCCAACCTTGCGTACGATTGCTGAGTTGATGAAATTGTGAGAAGAGCCGCTGTCCACTAACAAGGAGACTTCATGCTTGCCGATCCAAGCCATTAGCCTCATTGTCGAGGGTTTTGGTGCGCCGCAAAGTGCATTGAGTGACAATTCGGCTTGCTGATTTTCTGCACATGGTTCGGTCTCTTCGGGGTGATCTTCCTCCTCACTACTGCTATCTGAATTTTCAGATGCAGCGGGCTCTTCGTCGCTGCTTGCATCAAGGACGTAGACTTGGCCGGTCTTACAACGATGCTCCCGGCTCCACTTTTCACCGCACTTGAAACATAGACCCTTTTTTATGTAGTCTTGCAGCTCATCACGTGACAACTTCTTTACCTCCCTTTGCTGATTTTTGGAACCTGTTGAAGTTACCTCTTTGGATCTGAAATTTACCTTGGATGGTTGTGGTTTGGTGAACTTGCTGATGGCACCATCCTTGGTTGGACGTCGTTCCGGGTTGTAGCTTTGGTCTAGGATCTCCGCCATGCGCATTGCCTCTTGTAGCCGTGTTGGTTGTTTGAGTTTGATCTCCTTGGCTAGCCATGGTTTGAGGCCGTCGATGAAGGTACCAAGCAAGGCTTCGTCGGACCATCCGCTGACCATAGTTTGTAATTGCCGGAACTCATCGATGTAGGTCTGGACTTTGCCTTCTTGTTTAAGTTTTGCAAGTTGACCATGATGATTGACAACGGGGGATGGTCCCCATTGTTTCATGAATTCATCCATAAAGGCCGTCCACCCCAACCTTCTCCCTTCTTTCTCATACAAGGCCCGGATCCACCTCCACCATCGGCTAGCCCTACCCTCTAAGTGAAAACTGGCTAGGGTCACCCGATCAGCCCGTGGGATGTCATAAACGTCAAAGTACTGATCCGCCTTGTCAAGCCACTCATACGGGTCTCCTCCACCAAACTTTGGGAAGTCAATTTTGGGTTTCCTAAGCCCTTCTCCTCTAGGCCGTGGACCCCTATAATCATCATCTCCAAAGTCATTACCCCGCATGTTTCTTCCTCTCCTTGCCATGGGTTCTCTCCGGCCATAAGGCCTTTGAGCATAGAAGGGGCGTTCTTCGGGTTCACTATCGGCTTCTTCATGATTGTTATGGCCATTACTAACCCGCTCATCATCAAGCCACCTCTCAAACACTAAGCCTTCGGCTTCAATCCTTCCTCCCATTCGCCCATGGTGCCTAATGTCATGATCTACATGATGTGTACCCTGAACACTAATGGCATCGCTCTCATACCTTGCCCGGCCCTGCCGTGCGGCATGCGACCTAGGCACTTCTTCTTGCACCCTCTTATGTTCCCTCTCTAGCATCCTCCTTTCCAACCTCTCCATGTTGGCATTGTTTTCTCTCCTTATTTCAGCCATATTTGCAGCCATAGTATTGGACAAGGTTTCCAAGGCGCGGTTAAGGTTGGCTGAACTAACTTCCAGGGCTTCTAACCTCCTATCTTGGTTGCTATAACGGGGGGACTCCATCTCCTTTTAACCCTCTGTTTTAGGACTCTAAATCCTTGAGACAACAGCCCCTCAAACTCCCAAAAACCAAACCACTCAAGCCCCAAAGACTTGCTGCAGAAAATTTCTGGGCTGCAGAAAATTTCTGCGGCAGTCCACAAACTTCAGCAGCCAAGATCTCCCTCAAAACAGAACCAAATCAACACGTGGGGATGCCTATTACAGTGAATAATAAGCTCTGAAACTCTCCACCAAAACTCAAAATCAAAGCTTCAGAACCCTGTTCTTAACACCCAAAGCAAGCACCTAGTTGCAGAATTTTTCTGCAACAAAGGAACTTCACAAACCAGCCCCCAATCCTCCTGCGGTTGTCACCCAATGGATGAACCAACCCACCTCACGTGTACACCACTCAATCAGCCTCCGACAGGGGTTTTACAATAATAAAAACAGAAATTAAACATCCCCCAATCGTATACAAATTCGAGCCAAATATAGGATGCAGAATTTTTATGAACTTCCCCAAAATCTATGATCTGAATTTTAACTTTAGATCAAACAGAATATGCAACGAAAATTCAGATCTGGAAGATTGGGATTCAAGCGTTACCTCCTTGAGAGGACCTCTCAATGAAAGCACCAAATTGATGGGGGCTCACGGTCCAAAGCCCCTCACCAAGCCTCTTTTCCTTGCGCTCCTCGCGTGCGCCTCCAAAATCCTTTGATGGTGGACCGATTGTAGGTAACGCCGGTGGATTAACTCAATGAAAGAGATCAACAATGAAGAAAACTTGATTTGTATTCCACTAACTTGAAGAACGAAGAACAATAGAAAAGAAAGCAAAAGAAATCTAGAAAGAGATTGAAGAGATCTCTTCCTAGCCCAATCTAGTGGAGATTGATGTATCTACCACTAGCCCAAGTCCTAGAACATAAGATCTAAGACCGAACTCGGCACAAACGCCGCCCAAGCCTTACGGCCGACATGACCATGACTCTCAAAAGAACTCTTCATGCCTCCAATGGCCCCTTTACATCTCTTTTTATACCCTAAGCCCTAGACAAAACATGGTACTATGGAACCAAGGCTTCTCCTCCGTTGATTGGCATGAGATGGATGGCTAAAGATCACCCAAGAAGGGCCCTCCCACGGCTGGACTTTGGCTTGCACTTTGGCCCTTGGATGAAAAGGAATGGAGGGTGGGATCTGCCAGGTTCCGCGGACCGGACGCACGGGACGCGAGTCCCGGTTGACCGGGTCGCGCGTCCCGGCTGGGCGTGTCCCAGTCCGGGCGGGACTGGGACTGGGCGCGCGCCAGGCGGGCGGGCGCGCACGGGCGCGCGCGTGGGCGCTGGCGCACGGGCGGGCGCGGTCGGCTGGCGCTGGCGCACGGGCGGGCGCAGGCGGGCGGGCGCGGGCGGGCGCGGGCGCGCGGGCGCGCGGGCGCGCGGGCGGGCGCGGGCGCGCGGGCGGGCGCGGGCGCGCGGGCGGGCGCGCGGGCGGGCGCGCTGGCGGGCGCGCGGGCGGGCGCGCGGGCGGGCGTGGGCGCGCTGGCTGGCGCGCGGGCGGGCGCGGGCGGTCGGCCTGCTGGGCGCACGGGCGGGCAGGCGCGCGGGCGGGGCTGGGCGCGGGCCTGGGCGCGCGGGCGGGGCTGGGCGCGGGCCTGGGCGCGCAGGGGCCTGGGCACGGGCACTGTAGCACTGTAGCATGCGAGGTTCTTGGCCAAGAACCTCGCTGCACTGTAGCAATGGCAGGATTGGGCTGTGGCTTGGCTTCGGCGGGGCGGTGCGCGCGGCGGGTTCGGCCAAGGTTGGGCATGCTTGGCCATGGCTTGGGCATGCATGGGCACATGTTTGGCTTGGCCGAGGTTGGGCGTGCTCGGCCGTATGAAGGTGCTTGGCCAAGGCTTTCCAAGCAAAGTAGTTGGCCTTGGCTTGACCCCCCGTTGGCCTCCTTGTGGTCCGATGGCCCTCTTTGGTTGGCATGGCTACTTTGGCCCTCAGTTGGTGTGCGACTGTTGCTCCTCTTGCGGCGTGGCTTGCGGGGGTCCTCAACAGAGCGCCCACGCGCGATACTGAGTGCAATTCCCCGGGGCAGCGTGCACGCACGGGCGTGTTTAATGCCACAGAGGCATTTAACGCGGCGGGCGCACGCTGCGCGTTGGCTGGTTCAGTAGTGATTCAAACTGGTCCGAACCGGAACCGTACCGGTCTGGTACGCCTACCAGTACCAGTACAGCGTACCTTGCTAACAATTAGCCCTAAAGAAATTGTTTCTTTCAAGCATTCAACACGGGGCTAAATGTGATTTCTAACCTCCATCACATGATCAAATTTGGTTTCATGCCTTGTCAAGGCTAAGGCATAGTTAATGAGTTGTATGCCCGAACCTTTGGAAAATCATTGGTTGTACTAAATAGTTGATTTTATAACAATTCTGCTGTTTAATTTATAAATTATTCTGTTGAACCTTTGGAAAATCACAGACTGTGCATAACAGTCAGACTATAACTGTTCAAATGTTTCACAATTTCTTTCTGCTGGATTATGTCAAATGTAATGGCAAGGTTCGACGTACCAACCGTACCGGTGGACGCCGGTACCGGTTTGGACCGGTACGGACCGGTACCGAACCGGTACCACTAGTTCGTCTTGATTCACGCATCCAAAAGGTCCAAAAAAATTTGAAGCCAGTACGGGCCGGTATGGTTGGCCAGTACAGGCTGATACAGTTGGCCGGTACCGATTTTTAACACCGAACCGGACCGGTCAGAGCCGGTACCGGTTCGGTACAGGGCGGAACCGGCCGGTACGGGTCGGTTCAGCATTCCTTGGTCAAATCATTATTTATTTAATTGTTTCCTTACCCATGCTTGATCGAGCTAGTTATGGTAGGAGGTATCTTACTAGGATATCTGGCTCACTATTCTTTCTCTTTGTATTTTTCAGATTCTGAGTAACTAGTTTTTGAATGTCCAAATACAGGTTGTATGCATGAAAGGAGTAAGCTTGGAGCCCATTATGTTGCTTTTAGTTTTTTTTTACTTATGTTGGACTTTTCTATCCGTGTAATCCTATTGAGAGGATGGATAATATTAAGAATACTTGCTGTGGAAATCTTCTTAGTTGTGGAGTTTTTTGAATTGAGATTTTAAGTGTCTCTTAGATATTGTTATGCAGGTTTTTGGGCTCATGATAAGCACATATCTTTTTCATTTTCACCTGTGTATATCATTATATCACGGACTCCAAGGACTTTCTCAACCAATATACCAGATTATTTTAATTGATTTATTTCAAGTTTCTAATTTTTTGCAAGAAAAGGCATAAAGAACACACCTTTGTGGAACATCAAGAAATGATCTTCAAACAGCAACTAACAATTCAAGCATTAGTGCTTGTCCAAGACTATAAACTAACATACTTGAACAAACACATGATTCTTCATCTATGGCAAGATAAGAAGTAATTGATTTCCACATATTGAAAATACATTATTCCCAATTTCTTTGTACATTACTTTGACACATGATATATTCCTCAACTTTCATTGTCCTACTTGATAAGAGAAGATTAAGTCCATTATTAAGTTTGATGATTCCTAAAGCTTCTGACCAATTATCTTGTCTTATAAAATCGTAATTAAAAAGAAAATAGAAGGAAAAATTTCTTTAATACCTCTTGATCAGCTTCATCTTTTGTCGCAAAAGCTGTATGCCCTTCTTGCCAAAGAAACTCTCGACTCCTACAAATAAATAACATAGAAGTTTAGTTCCTACAACTACATGAATTAAATAGAATTATTCACTGACAGATATGTAGAGAGGAACAGACACATGGTACATAGATCTTGACCCATATAAGAGAGCTAAATTAAACGACAAAAATTACTTATCACATCAAAATCCAACCTTTATAAGTGAATTTTATTAAATGAGATAAATTACTTATCACATCGAGAATCCGAACTTAAATTACAAGACAGATATGCAATCTAAAGAATCTTTCCATCAGTGCGAATCAAAGTTTGAAACGATGAATTTTATCAAACAACGAAGTGCCATATCTTATAGAAGATATGTTAATCTTTTTCATTGATCCATGGTTTTCTTACTGTATTTTCTATCACCCGTCCATGGTTTCTTTAGTATCTTCTTGTTCTCTGCATTTGCCTTTTCAAATTGATAGTTGAGGATTAGGAGGAAGGAGGATTTTGTCAGACATAATGGCTGTTTAGATTGATTTAGAGGGAAAAAAAATACTTTTGCAGCTTTTAAAGAAAAAAGTGTTTTTCATAGAGAATAATTTAACTGGAAATTTTTCAAGAGAAGTGCTTAGATAGTTTGGCGAATGTAGAGAAACAGGTGCTGAGCCAGTATGGTTTGTTCTCAGTATAGACTTGTAGACTACAAATTCCAATCAAGTTAATTTAATCAAGCCTCAAAATATTGGATTCAATCCACTAACAACAAATAGTCAATAATTCAATATAGTTATCGCTGTTCTAAAAAGTGCCCAAGTAGGTGCCAAAGCATCCAACTAGGCACATAATATTTCCTAGGCAACTAAGCAATGATTGTTTAAATCTCGCTGAAGACAGGATTACTTGGTAGTTAGGATTTCCATCTGTGGGTAGGATTACTTGCTAGGATTTCCTTCCATGGGGAATGATGATTACATGCATCAATCACACCCCTAATGCTCACCCGCTGGAAGGAAAAAAAGGGAAAGAAAAAGGAGTGAACAAAGGAAAACTGAAGGGACAGAATCCCATCCACCCATAACGGGCCTTCTGATGTCCCTTGGACAATCCAGCAAACGGAAGAGAACAGCAAAAGTCAGCTCTCACTCCAGGCACGCACTTGTTCTTTTCCCATTTCCAATTCCCAGTAGTCCAGCAGTTCCCTGTTCTCAATCTCCAGAAGGAAGCATTCTTAGCGATTCCTCATCCACCATCTCCTCCTTTCTTCCTTTTTATTTTTTTTCTTCTGCTAAATACCTCCTGCAGATCTCTTCTTTGTCGTCCATGTTCTCATTGTTTCTTTGTTTTCGTACTACAGTATTACTTCTGCTACTGCCCCGCAGGCCTACACCAAGTTGGAGAGTGATTAGTGATTGACATTTGCAAAATGATTCAATTTCTTTAGATGCCTGTATTATTGTCAGCATTATGACATTTTGTTGTCCAAATGTTTTACTAATGTTTAGTTCTGATGAAATTTGTGATTTTTCAACTTGTCTAATTAGGAAATATATATTTGATGATGGAACTATTCTGCAAAGTGGTTTATACAAAAGATACAATAATATGTACAAGCTCATGTGCACATATGTAAGCTTAGGGATGCATATTTGAAGCATTGAAGGGCTTTCCTCCCTAGGAGGCCACCTAATCACCTAGGCCATGTCTAGGCCATAAGTTGGGGTCCATCGACTAGCTTCACTCAGTCCTTTTCACAACCTTGCAGGTTATGAAATCTAAGTTGTCCCTATAGAATTAAAACCCAAATCAAGCCTAAGATAGACTTGCCTCGGTCGGAGTTAGATACATGAGTGATTACAGGTCATCTCCTGAATCTTTATCCAATTTAGTTCATGTCTACTTCATGCCAGTAACCTAACCCAACTAGGCAAGTTGATGCATATATTCCTTCCTATGAACTTAATCGCATTTGCTTGCTCCCACAACTCACTAAAATGCGCTTTGCACTATATGTGCTTGCGAGAATCTAAACATAAAAAGCATTTCTCTTAGAAGTTAGAAGCACTTCTATGCATGGTATGTCGTATCATACCGAACCGGACAATACCAAGCGTACCATACCATGGCATACCAGCACTCGGTACGCCAAAAAAACTGCATACCATACCATACCGACACTATGTTAGTGTAGCACCGGTACGGGGTCCGGTACCGAGACGGCAAACCTTGCTTCTATGTGAAAGATTCCAGAAAAGCTCTTTTAGAAAAGCAGAATCAACATCAAACAATACCAGAATCTTCTGTTTTGAAGCATTAGAAACAGAAATGCTTTATAAAAACCATCTAAAAGAACAATAATACAAATCAGCATATAAAAATTCTGCTCCTGAACTCAAGAATATTCAAAATTAATGGCTTGTTGCAGGTTGAAACCTTTAATAGGATATCCAAAATATATAACCCAAGTTAATGAATGTGAAATTGCAAGAATATCTGCAGCTTTACTATCCTTAAAAACAAAATAGAAATTTTTAAGTAATGTAAGATAAAAAGAAAAATAAACCATTCAATTGCCAACAATCCTGCTGCCACCTAATTGGCGCGTGCAGCACATAAACCAGGAACAAAAAGGAAGAGAACATAACATCAAAACCTGAAAACATCTGATAATGTTTTATTATATTAAAAGAAAAGGCATCTAAGTACACACGGAAAAGTATTTGAAGGGCCAAGAAACTCAAAAATCATAGAAGTTGGCTTACTGATTGTTGCTAATGAATTCAAGAATGTTTTGTTAGCATGTAGTAGAAAACAATATTTGACCTGATGTGTAAAGCCAAGATTACAAGATGAAATCATGTCGAGTACACTGTAGATTGTGACGAACAGCCAACCACATTAATAGAAAGATAACACAGATATCTGACTCATTGTCTAAAATCTAAACTGAATCAGGATACTCAATTCTGACTTCAGACACAACATCAATCAGCATTTAACAAAGACATTTAGGCTGCTATCTGCAAAACTGGTATAAACCATCGAAAATACTTTATAAAATGCTTTAAAATTAAAATCAGCAATCATCTGAAAAAAAAGAGGAGGATGTTAAGTAGCTTGTAGTTTGAAGTCTAATTTGAAAGCTGGAGTCAACAGGTTTTCTCCGCCTTTGCTGAGCAGCTGGGCACTCTATTCAACATTCAGTAGGCATTTCCATAATCCTGCAAATCAGGCCCAAGCTCACCAACTTGGCCTATCACTAGTCAACCGCCTGCCACTTTGGTGAATTGATTTATAACTTACAGTATCTTGTTGCCCCTTTCTCCCTACTCCCACAAAATCCTCCAGCCCACTTTCCTTTACACCCATGTTGAGACCTCCACAACTAAAGGCTCAACAAATTGTTGCCACTTGAGCCCCAAATGGTGCCAATTGAAGAGATTGTAAATTTGTAGGCTAAACTTGATCAAAGAACTGCATGTTTTTTAAATGTGTGGATCCACATTAACCTTGGTTTTTGCCTATGGTGATCGGTTATTTTGCCAATAGTTTGGGAAACCAAAATAACAAAGGAATTTGGTTTGATTTGGGTCAAAGTTTCAAATAGCAGCTACCATAGCATTACAACATTTGTTATAATGGTTTTGAAGGCATCCTGATACATTATATAATATCAATTATAAAAATTTAAAGTTAATTCATATTAGTCAATAAATTGAGTGCAACCTAACTCCATTTTCATTTGAGTCAGATTGAATCAGGTTTAAGATATATCTTATCATTCCACCTGATTTTCAAATCAAATAGGATCAACAATGATCCAAAAAATGAAAACACAAGAAACATATACAAATTGGTTTCATAAACAAAATATGAAAAAGAATAACAATTAAACATGTAGACATTATTAACAATCTCCAAGTATATTCTAATATATAATGCCAACTCTCCTAATGTGCTTGTGTGTGAGGTGTATCCAACCGTCCGCCTTCCCTCTCTTCATATCGATATTTGCATTTCTCCTTCCCATACCCCTCCCATATATCACCTGCTGCCCTGCCTCAACCCGTTCATTTCCCATCCTGCATGAACCCACTAGCAGGGTAGCTGAAGTCCATTAAAGCTTGTGATTACTAGCCATGAGGTTCAAACCTCTCATCTAGCATTCATTATTTAACCGGATCGATCTTACCTTTCAAAAAAAAAAAAAGAAAAAAAAAACACACACACGCACACGCACACGCACCTCACATGGTACGTTCTAGGTTGATTTGATTGATGGCAGCATATAAATTGTAATAAAAATCAAAATTGAAGATTAATAACATAAAAGTTACTACTAAAAGCAAATAGAAATATCTCAAATTCAAGGATGGTTATGAAAAGTATAGTGCATTAGTTTCAGGTCAATTTAGGTGTTGGGGAACTTGGTGATCCATATCCAACACATTTGGCAACAAGTAATATTTTTTAGTACAAGCCTAATCCTAATTTTAGTTTTGATAAGACCATATAAATTTCGGGTATGTTCTCAATCGGAAAAGGGTCATGAACACAATTTAGATGAACAGCCATAACAGATTGGTCTGCCTCATATGGACAAACAAATACGATCCTAGCATCCTCATTTGCTACTTTCCCAGTAGAAGTGGGTTTTATCCATTCATCCATTGCTATACAAGGAATAAATGGTGAAGCAAGTAAAATAAAATAGATGTTCAATTTAAAATATTACATGCTCCATTGCCCCGCCCTTGGCTTGTCGCTAGATGCTTGACTAGAGATTCACTTACACCTTGTTATGTTGTTGTATCAAATGAGACTTTGAAAAGAGTTATACTTACAGCCTTTCCATTGTGGCCATGATTTGCCAAATCAAGTAGTTGAATAATCCACACCATAAATAAAAAAACAATATTTAAAAAATTCCATTCTCCAAACCAACTTAGAGAACCCAATAATACCATGATCTTTTAATTATTATCTGTACCTTCCTATTAAAATAATCAGTCCCAGATATTCCAATTTAAAAACTTAAAATGATAGCGTAGAAATAATGTTGTTGCTTTCTGAACATATTATTCACCAAATTGTTTTAATAGCTAGCAAAGATGTTTGAATTTTTAAAACATACTGTTTTATTTGGATGAGCTATTAATATTATATAACAAACATTAATTCACTAAACATCAACCACTACAACAAATTAAGAGCTACACAACTGTTGTCGTTTAAGCTTCCATCAGTAATATTATTTAATATAGTGGGATGTTTTTGAAACCATTGTAACAACTGTTACAATGTCCATGGCAATTATTTTAAACCTAGACACAGATTAATCCAAGTACCATTTCATCCTTGGCCTCCTATCTTGGCCTCCTAAAATATAGGTAAATCACTATAGACGAAAGCTAAGGTTGATGTGAGTAGATCACATTAAAAAAATATCAATCAAGTTTAGCACAAAGCCTCTCCAAATGGCATGATTCAGGGTTTACATGCAACAATCCAACTACTCGTTAGAAAGAGGAGGGGGGGGTGGAGAAAGGAGTCAGGTGAGGAGTTCGGACCTTGGGAGAGGAGGGGACAGAAGATATCCGGAGGTGCAAAACAGCTCACCAAGGCAACAGACGCTCAAGTTATAATGGTGGATCTGGATTGCCAGTGCAATGTACATAACCATTGAAGTAGCTACAAAATGCTAAATAGGGTGGCCCACTGGTTAGCATAGGTGAACAAAAACCTGTTGAACCAGCAGCTTTTATATTAGGCAGTAGATGACATTTGGGGGTTTTTAGGGGATGGGAATGAGATAAATAAAATGCATAAGTCATTAAGGGCGCCGTACTGGAGGAGGATCAAGTCTTCTCTCAGAAAGGGTTTCATTGGTAGGTGAGCAACATTATATCTTCTAGTTGTTACTTGCTGCAATCCAAACTCCAAAATCTCCTTGTCAGCAATAAATTCAATCTCACATAACCAGCTACACATTTTGCTTTAAAACACATGATTTACATATCTATAGATAATAAGTTAACAAACCATGAGCTGTTGTTCAAAAAATTATTATTTTTTAATCTTCTCTCTATTTCCTGCTTTCATTCTAGACAATCTATATGACTCCCAGTGGGTGCTTGTAAGGCTTAAGGTGTTCATTTCTAGTAAGATTACATGGTCTTAGTTCGAAGAATATAACTGTAAATGATTTTAGTTCCAAAGATAAATGAAATTGAACTAGCAACCAAATCTGGCAACAAGTACTCTCATTTTTAAAATACTAACAATAACATCTGATCTCAAAGGGCTTCTAAGCACCAAAAAGAAACAGGGAGGGCCACGCTCTTTCCGGAGCAGCCCAATGCCTATGTGCAACTCAAGAATGAAACTCCAGATATGCAATGTAGAGTCAACATGTGATGCAACTAAGCTTCAACAATGATTTTAATAATGAAAAGAATTATGAAAATGATATCATATAATCACTTTGTACTGCTTACCTGAACAAGTAATTGACCCCACCTCAAAGTCTGGCATACAAAATTATCCATTCTCATAATACTCATTATGTGCTTCCAAATATTTCTGCTCTAGATATATGTTGGATGAAACTTTTGAATAGCTATCACAAACATTTATGAAATTGTTCTTGTAGATAATTGTTAGCATGGTTTTGTCTGTACATGACATACTGACTTGTATCAGTAGTGAACCAATACTCGATAGACCCTCATACCAAGTGCCAGTACCAAGAACCAAACTGTATTGACATATACTAGATGGGTACCAGTATGGGTACCAAAATTGATAATGTAAGCCTTGATTGCCATACAAAAGGCATGAATTTTAGACATATCAATAAAGATGATGTGATTTTACAACTACATATATTATAGCATTTGATATTTTTTTCATTGCTTCAAATATGCCATTTTGTTATTATTACTTTAGTAAACAGATGAATAATGACTGAATTCACAATATTTTAAGACTAAATAACACAAATATTGATGTGTATTTGCAACTTTCTAGAACAGAGCTGGTAACTAAATTTTTAAACTGTAGCATTGATTGCAAGACAGATGAAGGGGGGAAGTGTGCTATGTATCAACAACATAATACAGCATAAAAGACATAACATAATATGACCGATACAAAAAATAGAGATGCAGGAAATATTTAACAAGCATTAAAAAATGTACCTGATAAAAGGAGTAGGATGGCTGAATTCCCATCTCACGACATTGCACCACTGGTTAAGCTTCAATGGTAAGTCACGATGCCCCCTTATCCATTTAGAGTAATATGGATACATAACAGTCTCGCTTGTAGGACGGATTGCAACAGGAATTTCCATTTCAGACTGTCCAGATTTAGTAACCCAAGCAACCTAGAAATGATGGCAAACACAAACAGAAATCATAGGACACTTGGTTGTATATAACTTGGAAAATAATAACAAACTGGATTTGAGATATCTAGCAAATCTAAAAAAGGAAAAAAGGATGAAACAGTCACTGCAATGCCATTTAATTTTGAGACATTAACAGCAGCATCAGCAGACAACAATCTCTACAAAAGAATCTTCAAATTGCAAAAAACATGGAGATGACACTAGAGCTGCAAGAGAACTGTAATAACAACAAATGTGTGTATATAGTAGTATATACAAACAATCATTTCAAGGGTCAATGTAACTAGCAGGAATTGCATTCTGAAAAACAAAATGCCACACCCTTGCCCTTATAACAGCAAGTAATTCCTAACAGATGTAGCATAGTCATCAAATGCAATCACATCAATCGTTGCAATTGAGACCAGATATAAAGTGTAGAAAGTTTAAATGATGAAATAAGTAATCTTCAGACAATTATAAGAGAAGTGCTAGAAAAATAAAAACCTCTCCACCTCTACCTCCAGTTTTGCCCAGCAATATGCCAACACCTGTGATTTTTAGGAATTCTAGGAGTGTAGTATCAGAAACGGTATTAGCTGAAAAATGGAGCAAGTGGTTGGAAATTTTAGCAAACGGGACACGGGGGGCGGGGGGTGTTGTGTGGGGTGTGGGGTGCTGATGTGCAAATAAGAAAAATCACATCTATCCTAAAGAAGAACAACCACCTTTCTCGTAGAAGTTAAAAGTTAAAACTCTTGTATTTGGCAAGATTTTTCACTTAAATTCAGTGGAAAGCAAGAAACCAAGGGAAATCTTATATAAGGATGAAATCGAAGGCCATTTGTTGCCTCTATGGCATTAGAAATGCATACAAATAGGGACACACAAAAAGACTTTCCATCAGTGTGACTCCTGCCCAATTTAAAAGCCATCATTAGATAGTCTTCTTAAGGAATCTAGAAATCTTTATGGGCATGCAACAAAAAAATAAAACTGAAACTATGACACCTGATAGTTTCTGAATAACTCTATACAAAATTAAAGGTATCATCAACACTAGCCCTGTAAATCATCTTCAGCCGATATTAAAGAAAATAAAGAGATGCTTGGGTCAAATAAACCCTATCTAACCCTTATCCTAACACTAACCAGTGTCTCTTGTCTTGCCAAATATCCACCCCATTTTATCCTCAGCTTCCTACACTTTCTTCCTCATATTCTCCTCCAATTCTCCCTCCTCTCCTATCCTCACCTCACATCTTCTCCACATGCACATGATTGAGCCAAGTTCAGGTAAGACCATTTGGAACACCTAGGCCCAGGGCAACACAGCCCAA
The DNA here is from genome assembly GCF_051530095.1 of Phoenix dactylifera. NCBI lineage: Eukaryota > Viridiplantae > Streptophyta > Magnoliopsida > Arecales > Arecaceae > Phoenix > Phoenix dactylifera. The sequence continues at coordinate 10,695,718 of NC_143192.1, forward strand.
ACCTATCCATCCAGCCTATATTCACTTTCTTTGTAATATTTGAAAACCAATGGGCATCCATTTATTATTCATATATAATCTTCAGCATGGTTTCAAATACCAATATCGAACCCCACTGATGATGTGTACCGAAACTGACAGCATCAAAAAAAAATGAAACCTGTCAGTACATACAATTGAGACAGGTATCGCCGATACGGACTGATGTGGCATGTAGATACCAATACACAAGGTTTCAGCATCCTGACACCTATACCGGAGCAGATTTTATGTCGGAATGGAACAATATCGACGGTACCTTCCCATTTCGATGTTTTTCGAAATCATTATCTTGAATCTTTACAAACATTATTTTACTACAAGCGAAAATAGATATTTTTAAGAGAAAACGTCCATATATGGAAATACAACATCCACACACATGGGGAAAAAATCATGTACAAAAAGTTAACATCATAGGTCAAAAAAATCAATTTAATATAAGAAATAGAGGGAATAAAAGATATTGACAATATGCAATAACTTCCTCATGAAATCTATATAAGACATAGTCCCCTCAAGCCTTCAATAACGAATATATTAACATATTTCTACAAGAAAATCCTTATCATACCTCAGGAGCAAAACCTTCTATATGATCTTTCTCCTTTTGTAGAACATTCTCAGTTACAAAAAGAGGGAAATACGCATTCTTGATATTCATCTTCTTTATTTCTGGATCAAAAAATGCCTGCACATCCATGCAATAGAAGAATCAACAAATAAGGCATTTGACATCTTATAATACAAAAGCAGATATCAATAACATCCAAATTACTAATGTTCTTGAAATTCAAGCCATATAAACTCAAATAAAACATCAACATGTCCCAAGATACTAATAGTTATAGCATCCTTTTTTTGACATCTATAAGGCATATCCGAAATAAGAAAGCTAGTTTGCTGAATCTATCAATCGATGTTTCGGAAATTGAACCAGCAACGGACTATTAGCGCACAAAGAAATCAAATCAACTCTTCCCAACAGCCAATATTCTTCCCAAGGTCCGCAATTTCGATACTGAGTACCATATCGATACCGTATCGGCTCAGTTTGGTACGGTATAGTATGATGCGCCCCTATACCAAAATAGCCCCTTAGCCATTTTTCTCAATTTTTATCTCGATACGCCTCGGTTCGAGCCAGTATGCACCTTAGTACACCTCAATACAGGTCGATACATCTCGGTATGGGATGGTATGCCTCGGTGCGGGGGTACAGGACTTGTACCGACTTGAAGTTAAGTTTTATACTGGTTTCCTCCCAGTACAATGCGATACATATGAGGGACATGGTTGGGCCACAAAACCTATGATTTGTCCTAGACAATGAAGGGAAAAAAACTGATCAAAATATCTGTGATTCAGCCAAAAAGGAAAGAATAAAAGAAGAATCACAATTAGGACCTTCTGATCCTATATCTTGCCATAGACAAGGAAAAGGGAGGTAGAAAGGAAAGGAAGAATGGAATAGGTTTGCCTTGCCCTAACAAAAGAAGGGAAAGAAGAAAAAGGGGAAAAAAGGGGAAAAAAGGGAAAGGTTAGGGCTTGCCAACCTCTTATTCCTTCTTATTTAGTATCTACACATAAATGTGTTTATACACACCTATTGCAGTGACTCAATACCTCTCCCAAAAAAGGCTAGACAATAAGGTATTACTTGGATTATTTAGCCTTGTATAAGTATCCAATATCTCGCCAGTGCATGGGGACTAAATGCATGTCCTCACATGTCCTTACATACTTGCCTCGTTTGCCTTGGCATCCTTGCCAATCCAGGGGCCTAATCTCAAACACAATCGCATAGCATGATTGGCCCCTGGTCCACATGGACCATCCAAGTCCGCTCTGATACCGTTTGGAACGACCCACGACTCCACCCAGAAAGGGCTAGCCAAGAAGGTCTTATCTAGATTCCTTAGCCCTGTAACAAGTATTCAAATCTCCCCAATGCCAATAACCAATGTGGGACTAAAAAGGGTCCTTAGGCTTATAGATGTAATGTACATAAATTATTTACATACATTATATATATAGCCATGTCCACATGTTTTTGTTTTCAATGATTGCCATGTTAGATTCTCCAAGGCATTGACACCCATGTTTGATGTCCAGACGTCCAAATAACATTGCAGCAAACAAGTTTAATGATAGAATTTGGCTATTTATGTCTTAAAGTCAATCAGAATGATAAATCATTCTACACCTTAAAATGCCAAAGTGGAGACTATCCAAGCATTGCCAACAGTAACCTCCCAATGAATCTAGTGAATTGGGAGGGGTCTCGCACATCCTAGGGAAGCTTAAGAGATCCCTTTTCTCGAGAAGAAAAAGAAGAAACTAAGACACACATCCATCCCAACCTAGATCCATCAAACAAGTCGAGATCCACCGGTCCACTACTGCATTTTTTTTTAAATGGAGGTCAATGGCCTATGTTGGAATATACATATATCTATATATTCGCATGGTGCACATATAAGCATGCTTGTCCATGGAAATTTAAATTCATTACCAAAAGGAGGAAAAGTGAGTGAAACTACAACTATATTGCAAGCATATATTTTATGTGTAAATTGTAGATGTGTCCTTTATGCAAACACATACATATATATAAATGTATGTGTAAATATATGTATACCTATGTATGTATGTATATATGTATATGTATATACATATATCTATATATTTGTATAGTGTACATATATATATATAGACACACAAGTATTGATGTACACAAGTATATAAGTACGTATGTAGTACATAAAGATGCATGTATACATATGCATTTGCACATAATGTCTTTAATGAAAGAAATAGCACAAACAAGCACAAGGACACATCAAAACATATATAAACACCTAAATAATTTCAGCCACACCCACAGAAAGTTCCACATGTGCACATGCACACACACAACATACTCATTTCAATATACATACAAAATGCACTTGCAATCACCCACATTCACGTACACATGCACAACATATAGGCTTGCATTTAATGCACTTTGGCACCTAAGCAAGCATGCACAATGCTTGCTTTGTGAGCACCTTAACAGCATCACCTAGCCTCGAGGTAGGCAAGTTGCTAAGGTTGCACCAAGGTGTAACTTGCACCTTTAACAACACTAGTTTAAGTACAGTCATATTGAAGATAACTTTATCGAAGAGGTTAATGAAAGAATTTAGGACTAAGCAAGAAGCATAAAAAAACTAATCTAGTATTAAATTGGGAACCTTCCATAACCTATATGAAGATTTAAAATTAAGGTAGCAGATCCCACACAAGTTTCAAAACTGAAGTTGTGCAGCATCAGTACAGTTAAAACGGTTTGAAATTGTCAGCACTAACAAGAATAAAAAGGAACCAATACATATCAACTCCCATTCTCCCAATGTGTCCAATCTAATGGTATGCAACCAATATGGTCAATGCAAACATATTCAGGTGGGAACCAATATCCTGCTCCCGTACCAATCTTGTTTTCCTATCAGAACAGTAAGGTACTAGTACTATATCAAACCAATGATATTTTAAATCCTTGGATTGTAATTTATGGGATTAGTGGCATACAACTAAGTAGCCAACCCTAAAGTCAAAAAAAAAGATTGGAACTATAATCTGCCGACGTATGGTTGCCTACCTATCATTATCTTCATTCCATATTTTTCAGGTCTCTAAAGCTAGAAGGAAGCCCTAGATAGAAGTTAAGTCTAGCAAGAAAAAACAAATGTAAAAAGCAATTTGTGATATCTCGAAATAGAGTGAAAACCTAAAAGTTTATTAAGCTTAAATAATCCAAAATTTCCTATTAGAAAGTACTCATGCTGTATGAGGGAAAGATTGCTGTAAAAAATTCAAACAGAACATAAAGGGAACATTGCCATGGGCATTAATAGGAATCACTTTATCTGACAATCTTGAAGTTATCTTTCCATATATCTACTTGTACATCAAAATAAAAAATTAGTGGTAGTTGTCTTAAAATATTATTAAGATCATGACACTAGCAAAGCAATAATCTCAATATTCCAAAGATGCCAATCATGGCATTTATGTTAATATTTAATTTCCTTTATAAAGGATACATATGCATCTAGCAAAAAAAAAATTAAAAACTGTTTCCAGCAAAATTATTGTAATGAATTTTTATGTGCCATTCAGTTAAAGTTAGGCTACCAACTTTTGTTAATGAACATTTCAGAGGATGGCAAAGAAGCTGGCAGGACTTATCATGTGGTCGTTATAAAATCTGAAATATTCTATAAAAAAACAGATTACAGCTTCCTGTTATGTTTTCCTCAGAAAAAGCCAGTCCAAGTGAGGTTTATATGCTAACGAAATAGTAACATGTTGTCCTACAAAATAAATAATGCAACATATATTGTGATTGAAGGGCAAAAGTGTATGCATATATGTAAGTATGTACATACGTCTGTACCTACATCTAACTATATATGGAGTTATGGACCCTGTTTCAATATACATCCCTGAATGGGTTGTGTTTTAGATATTCATCAATAGATCTGCAGAAAGCATGATGCTTGTTGCACTCATAAATATTTATGGAGATCTCATGAAACACTGCCATCCATGTCTATTGCTTGTAAATAAGTATTCCAAGACCAATTTGCGTTGAGCGATGAACAAATTGGCCAGCCAAGTGATGCAAATTGACTAAATGTGGTCCATTTATTCCTAAACGATGAATTGGACATGGCTCTCACCTAGTTAAAGAACAAGTCTGGGTCAAAACTACTCTAGTTCAAAATGGGTTTAATCTTACTAGATAGAACAGGTCTACTCAAATTTATCAGAATTTTGGAGATCAGGTACAAAATCGCCTCAGATTCCAATATGAGACAACTCATACAGGATCATACGTATGTCTGCCTATCCCGTTGCACCATGACTGAGAAAACTGCAGCATTAACAATCAACAAGACTGGCTACTTATCCCTTGGAAAGCATGCAGTCTTCTTATTGGTTACGATTTTTCAGAATTGGTCCACATAAGAGTGAGCAAGTTGCCAGATCTGTTGGCTTTCTTGCTTGTGTAGAAACCCTAATCAGACATCACTAACGAACACTCCCCTCCCCTCTTTTACCAAAAGCCTTATACCTGTAAAAGATCACGGAGGAATAGACAGTTTATCAAATTTACAAACAAAATAGCCCAGTTCAATCATGTGATCTCCAGATAAATATTTTTTTAAGAGAAATAATAGCATAGCAAATACCAGCAAGGAAACAAAAAAAAAAGTGTATTTTAGAAAGGTTGTCGTCTCATAGATGAGTTAATAAAATTACGCTACAAGAAATTACATGACCAGACTACCAATAACTGGTACGACAAAAACAATTATAATTTACCAATACAAAGCCAGAAATCAAAGAACTTACTTGTAACATTTCCCAGATTGCCATCGTCCATGGCCTTAAGATATAGCAGCCAGAAATGTCATAGTATTCAATCATTTCGCCAGCAACACAAACCTAGAAACATGTAGAAAATAATTCATGTTACTACCATTAACAAGAAAGAATGACGATTATAATGTAGTGAGAAATTTAAAACATTTGTACTCCTGTGTACCTCAGAATACCATTCTCCAAAATCCTTATCTTTCTTATAGGTCAAACCTAGACGAGTTTCTTTCTTCACTTCCTTCTTCCTTGCTGCTAAGATACATTAAAAAATAATGCTGTTCATACCGCTAATAGACTAGAAAAGTACAATGGTATCTACGATGTACAAATCTGTAGGGTTAATACACACCATTACTGGTATCAATATTTCTAGTCGCCATGCCTTCTGATAGAGTAATGCCTGATCGAAAAATCCCCTAAATCACAAGCAAGATTAATTAGAGTTTAAGAATTGAAAGGAAAAAAGGATAACAAAATGGATTCTTTAGCATATACAGAGGAGATGGTTATAATATCAGCTCATCAGGGTTGTAAGTATCCTTGTAAACCAGCTAAGCAATATGCCAGAAAAGGAAAATGGATAATCCGTGGGTAACAAAGCAGCTTGCTTAAAGAAAACCGTCCCTATTTTCTTCCTTATCTAGTGTGTAATTTGTTTCAATCAAACACATTGAAGATGCAAATAATCCCATCCACAACAGAAGCAATGGGATCAAAGCAGAAACAATTATGAATCACAAAATAGGCGCTAGTGTCATATATAAGAGGAGTTCATATTACAACAGAAGAGTGCAGTTTGGCCCAGTTGAACAGATTTTCTGCAAGCTACGCACAACTCTGGCCTAACATTTAGCAGTTCAACAATGCCAGAGATATTATGGCCCTACCCAGGGGTAGTCTGGGTGATGGCTTACCGCCATTATGTAGCCCACTAGACCACTGGCCATGGAAGGGGGAAGGGGAAGGGGGTGAAAAAGAACCATCACCCATATTTTTCTTCTTTTGTTTAATGTCTAAGAATGGTTAAGACTTAAAAAGTTTTAACACCTCAACCAATTCCTCACTGACCAAATTAGAAATGTGTTTAGAAAAATAATCAAAGGGGAAAACATAACAACCATTGATAATAATCAATGAAACATATAGCATTATCAGGAGAAGTTATTTATTTATTTATTTTGTTTCTATATTCTCTTCAATGGGTAAAAAGGTTGCGAATTTAAAACCTCAAAATTTGCAATTTTCCTTATTAACAAGTCAAGTGAAAGGATGAATATCCTCATCATCCTCACCAACATTGCAATAAACACAGTTTCTGTTTGCAATAGTCTGCAGCCCGTCCCATTGTGCTACCATACCTGTCTTAACGTCATCCCGATCAAAAGGCGAGATCCATGCAAAACCCGCCCTAAACCGGCGGTTCGAGCGAGCAGGCCGGTTTTTGTGATATTCAATTGTGCTTTAGATGAGACGTCTAGGGTTTAGTTGCGGGTTTCCTCTCCTTTCACAACGCATCACCCACCAAGTCGCGAGACCAGATCTTCCACTTCCTACCCGGTGCCGCCGCCGCCCCCACCTGGTATGCCTCTCTGTTCCCCTCCCTCCATCTATCTGTCTCCTTCTCAACCCCAATCCTATTCTGGTCGTTGTTTTTTTGTTTGAAAAATGATCTCTTTTTTTAGTGTTAGATGTTTCACTAACTACCGTTCATTCTCTCTAGATCCCACCAATAATTCACTAATTCAGTCCCTAGTCGGTACTCTATAATTGGTTAGAGGAAGCCGCCTTTTTTAAGAAGAAAGATAAGAATCAGCCTTCAGTTCATTCCGTTTCATGACAGTAGGGAATACCTTGATTTAATTTGATGAAAATTGAAAGTTTGTTTTTAATAAAGTGACATCTTTCTGTTTGTTCCCTTTTTTTTCAAACAATTTGTGTTTAAACTTTTATACGCCCCCACAAAAATTATAAGACATAGTGTAAGTTGATTTTTTTCATGTATATATTTTCAGATCTATTTTCTTTTAAATAGATCTATTTTTTTTTAAATAGATCTATTTTTTCATGCAATTTTTTTCATGTAAATTGCATCCATTATATCATCCCTAAGATTTCAAATAGTCTCCCTCTCGGAGTACCTACCCACAAGATTTTGACATACAAAAATCACAGCATATCAAAACTTGATCCTTTCTATTTACCACACGTAGTAAGTTCTTTTGATCTCCTTCAAAAGAATTCCAAACTCCCAATCTTGGATTAAAATGCTATAATTATATCCCAAAGAAATTAATTTCTCTTGATTCTACATAGAGATCATAATTGGCTTAATAGAAATAGGAGAAATCTTTAGTATCAAATCCTCTTAATATTCTATAATCATTTTTTTCTTTTCTTTCTCCCACATCATTCCAACAAATAAGAGATCCATGTTAAAACATTCCAAGGCTAAGACCAACCAAGGAATCATCAATCGTAAATGCTAAATTTAACATGCCCAAGATTCTCCCAAAAGTTGTCAACAATAGAAGATCCACTGGTGAAAATTACATAGCTACCTTTAGATCATCCATAGAATCAACAACATTCTCCTGAAACTAACTCAAGTATTTCATCATAATGCCTTTTAGATCAAATATTAATGATCTTAACCAGTTTCAAAATAAGTCAAACCACCAGACTTCCGCTGTGCACTCTGATTTAATCCATTAAATACTCTAAGGTCTCTAAATGATTTATGACCAAAATATCACTTTGCACTAGGAATAAGAAAATCCAGATTTCAAAACTTTAATTGAAATTTATGTAGAAGATACTAACCATAACTAACCCTCAAGCCATTAATCAAGTTTAAGGTCACTACATGATCTCCACAACTTAGAATCCAAAATATCCAGATTTAATTAACTCTGGCTTTCTTAGCAATTCAATTACATAATTTAGATTAACCTTCCTTCCAAAAAAATTTACTTCAAATTCAATGGGTTAAAAATCATTGAGCCAATATCACTATGATTAGAAATTAACTCTATCAACCTTCAAATCTTTCTTCACCAAGATTCTTAATATGTATGATCAATGCTACATATGATAACTCACATAAGCATCTCAAAATCTAAATCTCTACTCAATGGCAAAGATTCCTGGTTAGATCATAAATCTACACTTTAGTTCAAGTTAACACATCCAATAGTCTCCAACAATTATAAGAAAAATTCAGTAGCCCAATCCAAATATATGAATTCAATAATTAGAATTTTCCCATCAATATGCCAACTCAATAGCCTCAAAATAAAATCAAATATATCAATAGGAAATAGACCTATTTGTAATATCCAAACATGCCCAAAAGAAAAAAACAAAAAAGGATGCAATGCCGCCCGGAATGCAAGGTTTTTTCCACGCGTAGACGTCTCGACGATCTTGCTCGGACCGATGAAACACCTGATAGATGAGGACTAGAAATTGCTGAATCAACTGCTCCTCCAGAATGGCTGGTAATACCACTTAAGGGCGGATAGACCGTCCACCCAGTGCCGGTACCCACTTCTACTAAGGCTGGGCTTAATAGGAGCAAGAGACTTGGTGGCAACAACCAGAATGATAATACCACATACAGATTCACATACATATTCAACTTCGAAGAACATTCCTTTCAATATTATGAGATCTTCTTAGCTCACTCCAATACTATGGAAGATCTACATACAAATCACACTCTAATAATTAGCAGCAAAACCAAAAGTACGATCACATCATAACCCATATCAAGTTTGAACTTCCAGGTCATTTAAATAATATCTGAATATGGTATAACCGATATGCCATTGTTGACCTTCGTACAATTATCTTAGGTCAAACCTCTTTTTTTTTAATCATGATCAAAGACAATTTATACTTTCCTTCCACACTCATCGAAAACCAAACCCGATGCATACATTTTATCACTATGCCCAGTGATCTTACACCCTAAGCACCGAATTTAATTGTCACGTCCCAAATGATCATAACCTTAAGCTATGATATTTTTCTATCACAATTCCTAATGATCTTAAACGTCAAACTCTAATGCCACTAAGGCTACAGTCCCTAGTGGTCTTAAACCGTAGATTATAATATCATTCCTGTTACAATCTCAGGTGATTATAAACCAAGGCTCTGATAGTTTTTCTATCATAATTCCCCACTCACACTCACCTGAACCTAAACCTCAGGATATCTTAACCTTAAGCTCTGATACCACTCTGTCACGCCCCAAACCCAGCTCCCGGGTCCGGTACGCGACCGGCCGCATGAGCCCTAGAGCAGTGCCCTAAAGATCATGCAAGGCCTATGATTAACAAAAATTCCAATAAATCCACAACTAATTTAGAAATTCAAATAGACAAATCCGACATGTCCAAATAATCAAATTAGTTCAATTACGAGCTCTTCAAATGTTCATCAACATCAAAGAAGAATAAACAACTAACTAACTAATGACTCTGGTGCTCGCACTCTGCGCCCATCCCATCCAACACTATGCATCCTGCAACTCTGATAAAGAAAAAGAAGAAAAGGGGGTGAGCTTTACAGCCCAGTAAGAATCCCTACACATCCATACCAACACAATAATAATATGAATTTGAAAGCCACGACAAATCGATGCACATTTCATGAAATCATAAACCGGCTATCAAAAGGCTCAAATAATCAATATAAGTATGTACGTCAAATATCAATGAAAGTCCAACCACGCAAGAATGATATAGCATACGATAGCACATAAATCTTCATTAATGTTTTCAATGCTTTTTCTTTCCATTCTATATTAACTTGATCCGGATCAATTATCTTTCCGACTTTGGGCTACATCCCGGTCACGTTTCCGGCCCGTGACGGGGCAATCGATAGTATCACATTTCCAGCCTGTGATGGGGCAATCGATAGTGTCACATTTCCAGCCTGTGACGGGGCAATCAATAGTATCACATTTCCAGCCTGTGACGGGGCAATCGATAATATCACATTTCCAGCCTGTGATGGGGCAATCAATAATAACGAGATAAGCCCAAAGTCCATGTTCATTTAATCAATTCACAAACACACATCCATTGCCTTTTTCACTTTATTTCCGGCCTAGACTAACCATGGTCACGTTTCCGGCTCGTGACAGGGCAATCACTATAACATGGTTAGTCCATACCACCACAACCATAAATTCAATTATGCAGGTATAAGTTATACACATACAAGCCTCCATCACACTACCAACCACAAGCCAACACGATCAAAATATAATTAAATATAAAACTATTTTGCTTTGTCTGGATCATAGCATATCAAACATATATAGTGCAAAAATATGTATATCATGTAGGATTGGCGTACAAGGAATCTTACCGAAATTGTAGACAGACTCAAACACAGATTTGGATCACAACCTACGAGCTGGGGTGCTGAGTCCCCTGATCAAAACCTCCTGGCACCGCTGACTCTTCCCCTACAACATCAATTATAAATCACAAACTAAATTATTTAATATTAAAATATTCTGAACTATAATTCTCATCTGTTATGGGGTCCATCATCAGGTCCCCAAACATCTCAATCCTCCCAGATCTAGGGCAGTCGGGATAGCCCGACTCCCATCTTGTACCACCGGCCTACGTCGTCGCCAGCCGTGGCCGCTGCCACGCCGGCGATGATGGCCGGTCCCGGTAAAGAGACCAACATAAAGGAATGATTCCTCTCTCTTCATGGTTGGGAGTACATCTCCCTCCCTTAAATCTTTTTGATCCAAGGGCAACAGCCATGGTGGCTTTGCCCTCTCCTTCCCCAACTCGACAACACCACTGGCCGAACCATCGCCGGCTGCCACTGTTGCAGTCGCCGGCGATGGTGGCCGACCAAGAGAGGGAGAGAAGGAGAAGTTTCTTCTCCTTCTTCTTCTTCTTCCCCCAAAACCGGCAGACCTCCCCTCCCCTCCAGCATCACTGACAGGAAGCCACCATGATGGTGGCTCGGCCTTCATCCGACGGCAGCCACACAGTGGCTCAGCTTCCTCTGTCGTCGCCGGCCGGCGGCCAACCCACGCGAAAGGAAGAGGAGGAGAGATGGGATCCCGAGGAAGAAGACCTCGGATCCACCCTCCCTCATCACATACAAACCCTCTCTGGCCCCCTCACAGACCCAACCAACCTCACCCGCCATGAATCCCGGCCAACCCGGCGGCCGACGGCGGCGGGATCGGGAAGAGAGAGGCCGAAACAGGGGTACCCTGTTTCGGACTCTTCTCCGACGATTCACCGGCCAAAAACCCCTCCAACGCCACCCAAAAACCAATCAATGAAGCACAAGGGCTTACCTCGGTCCGGCGGGATGCTCCGGCGGCCCTTCCGGCGAGAAATCGGTGGAGAAATCCGTGAGTAAACCCACGGATCCGAGGCCTCTTCGTGTGTTTGGTGGGGATCCTCCTCCTTGACCCGCCGGCTTGCGAAATCCGCCGCCTTCCCCCACGATCGCCCTCTTCTCCGGCGGTCAAGCTCCCCCGACGACCGGCCTCCTCCGGCGATTGCCCTCTCTAGCGCCGCTGCCTCCAACTTTTTTTTTTTTGTGGTGTTTCTTCTCCCACGATCGTATATGGTGGATGGGCCCGGTCTTTTCGGGCCGGCCCATCCACCCCTCTCTCTTTTTTTTTTCTTTTTTTTTTTTAGAGGTATTACATCAGTAGCACTGCGGGCCTGCGGCCCAATGGCCTGCATGTCTTAAAAAAATGATCCAAAAAAATTGGGTCGGGTCGGGTCGGGGTGCGGGTCGAAATTGGGCGGACCCGACCCGACCCGAAAAATAGAACGGGTCCAAATTTAAGACCCGACCCGGCCCCGCGGGTCCTAAAATGCGGGTCGGGTCGGGTCTTAAGCGGGTTGGGTCGGGTCGGGTCACGGGTTGACCCAACCCATTTGCAGCCCTAGCTATAACCCATACTTAACTCATGGTTGGAAACCACATTTCGTATCCATCTTTTAGCATAGAGTTAGGCCAAATGGATTGGGATGTGTCAGATGGGTAAAACTAAAATATTTTTTTATACAAATCAGATAAATATAAATATATAAAAAATAAATTTTAGTATTTTATATAATATTAGATAAAATAAAAGTTTGAGATATAAAATATACCAAATCAAATTTTAAATAATAATAGAAACAAAAAGTAGAAATAATTTTTTTTAGATAATCAAATATTTTTTAAATAAAAAAACTAACTATCAAATAGCTAAGCATGTACCTTGTAGTTTTTCATATGATTAATCATACTATTTTCTTCTCCATTATTTCTATAGTTATTATCTATGTTCTTTTTAAATCCGTTGCAAGTTTTTGAATGAAGAACCACCAATGCCGTCAGATCTAAACAAAAAACTGGCTCCACCATGGCTAAATAAAGTTGGATACAAATGGAGTAAATTGCTATTCCTATATTTTGATGGCACAGCTAACTAAATTGATAAACTTTGTCCGAATCTAGTAAGAGAACAAACAAAAAGTACCTATCTAATAATTTTAATTTTATTAGTCATTTCTCGTACTGTCGTTAATGGTGTTGAAGCTTGATGGACAGTACGGTCATATTGCAGTGGAAAAAAGAGAAATCCAATTAAAAAAAATTAAAAATTTGAAGTCGATATGCTTCTCACCTAAAATTGAAAGATGTCGCCGTAATTTTCAAAATACAAAAAACAAGCACCTTAAAAAAATCTTTTACAAAAACACGAAGACAACCAAACCAGCTCACAACCAATCTTAGCTGATGATATGATACAGATTCGTTCTAATCTTGTGACTAAGTACGTAAACATATGTCAGTATTGTTGATTTCAATAGAAAACTCCGTGTTTTTTTTTGTTTATCAAGTCCTCATCTTTTTCAAACAATCTAGATCCTTATAACTAGAGGAGAAATTGGACCAGATGATATCCATTTGGATTTATTTTTGTATTCAAATTTATCATGATATGGATAAAAATTTGAGTATTCAACTAATATTCGTATCTGTATCTATATATCTAAAAAAAAAATATACGGATATGGATAAATAATTATTTAATTTATATCCAAATATCTGATTCTATTTGTAACCATATTTAATTTTATACAACATTCATCAATCTTTAAGAAACCAAATGACAAGATAATATACTATTAACTTGATATATCATCAATTTAGTAATACTTTTGAGTTTTGATCATAAAATTTAGTTATTTAATTTATATCTATTATAAATTCATATTTTCAGTATTTATTTTGTATATATATTTATATAAATTTTGATATATATATATATATTTGTATCCATATTTATTAAATAAATAAATATTAATATTAATATATGATTAATTCATTTTATTTCTGCCCTGCTCGTGGCCATTGACATCTTTCTTCCATCGTTTTAAACCCACCGAAATATAACAAAAATACTTTTTTTTTTTTTTGCTGAAAAAAAAAGGGGAAGGGGGGAGGAAAGGACAAGCCCACCCCCAACCACTGGGCCCCCACCCCGCCAGGAGAATGTTCGATGCGGGTAGACCGAGTCGTGTGTTGGGCACCCCGACCTATTTTACTCATACCCTTTTCACCCGTGGGCCGGCTTAGTTATCCAATCCGACCCTCCGTGTGAGTACATCATACCTAACACCACCCACCCAGGCTACCAACAAAAAAAAAAAAAAAAAAAAAAACTTAACAAATAAACCAACCGACGTGACTCTGACGCTAGGATTTTGCGTCGGCCCACGTGTATTATTACACTGCAGGGCTCATGGAGGAGAGGAATATGGCGCTTGTGTGGGCCTGAGACGCGCGGCGCCGGAGTCAAGAGTCGCCGATCTCTGAAACGACCGGCGCGGGGATTGGGGACATGGCGAGCGGAAGCGGGAGAGGGATACTGGAGAGCTTTATGCGGGATATCTCCCTCAAATCCCTCTTCAGCGGCGGCAGCGGGCGGAGGAAGGTCGCGGAGGACGACCCCGCCCCCATTCCCCAGCTCTCCCCCATCGCAAACTCCGTCGTCTCTCGCTGCTCCAGGTATATATTGCTACTTTCTTGATCTCGACCTCATCTTGTTTTGTTGCTCACGAATCGCTATCTGGCATATCTTTATAATCTATTTACTCTGTTAGCATCATTTCCTTCTGGAATAATTGTCAAGTATACTTAATGCGATTCTCTTTATTGTGCATCTTGAAATGGGAATATGACATCCTAAGATCAAATGATATGCATCGTCAAGTATATATAAGATAGGTAGGTCAATTGTCGGACTCGTATTTGTAGGTAGTAAACTGCTGGTTTTTTAGGCTGATGAAGGCCTCTTTAAATTTTCTAGCAAAAAAAAAGGCCTCTTTAAATTACTCATGTTTAGTTTTCTCGAGTGCGCTAAGTATCTTAGATTGCTCTGGTACGGATCCAAATTTATATGGTTTATCAGAGACAAATTTGGCCAAATTTTGAAATGTAAGCATGGGTGCCATGCAAGACTGTTTTAGTCAGGGTGTGTAAGGCATGCATGAATACCCATTGATTGTGCGTGGCCTTTTTGGGGGTTCATATTTGATAATGCTGGAGCATGTCATGTATGGACACTTCTGAGTTCTCAGTGAGGTGCCAAAAGTAGGGTGTCTATAAGTAGGACTTGTAGAATCCTGGTTAATATATGACTCAGGATCTCGTTAAAAATAAGACTCCAAACTATTAGAGAGCTTGCCGCAGACTCATAGGTATCCACCTTCCTCACAAGCCAGAGAACGGGACTCCATTTCCCCCAAACCCTTCTCTCCTAACTTCCCTCTGAACGTGTTGAGCAGGCTTACTCTAAAGAGAACTACTAAAACAATACTAATCACAAAATAGTGAAGATTTGACCCCTAGGATTAAAATAGAAATCTGAAATTAAAAAAATAGTGGAAAGTAAATCTCTCCAAAGTTAGAATACCTAGATTAGGACCAATTCTATATAATGTTATGACAAGGTGCGTGACACTTGAATGCCTGTATTACAAAGACATTAATGAATAGCTTGTTGACTTTTAACAATCCAACCGAATGTCTGTTCAGGGGCTAAGGCTTCTTTATGGTGGCTTTTAAAGCTTATCCACTCACATCCCATACTTATGATCAACATGTTACAAAATTTATAAATTCAGGATATGTCAGACCAATTTTAGTTTCTACTTAGATTTTATAACTTTTCAATAATGGCTAAGCTTTTTCCCTAGTTCAGCTATGTTGCACCATCAAACACTAACCTCCAACATCAACTTAGAGTCCATGTTAGGGGTTTTATAATTCTAATTTCCTTATCAGCATTCTATATTTTGTCTCTTTTAAATTGATCAGACAGACTATAATCAACTGTGAAATCACTATTATCTGGCCACTATTTGTCGCTATTTTCCTTGCTTACTGTGGCATCCTTATTTTTAGCTTCCTTTTAAAGAGGTAGTGAAAGTTTCAAATAGGTTATGATTTCATGAATTCAAACGTGAAATGAGAAATCGTCGAGGAATTTGTTGCACCAAAGTTTTAAATCCTGACCCAAGACCAAATATTGGTCTAGGACTGGGTCTCAGTATAGTTCCTACGCTTGGGATGGGTTGGAATCCCAGTAATTCACCGGGACACTGATTTTTTATTTTTATTTTTTAAAAATTTTCTCTGTTATTTCGGTAGTTTATTCTTTTTAATGATTGTTTAGAAGTCCTTTAGATTTGTTTGTCATAATTTAGGATTAAAGTAGGCACTTTGTGGCGATGAGAGGATTTATGGTGCTAATATTGGTAATGGCATCAATTCAATATTGGGATTATGGTGCCCATGACTTGTGCTCTCTCCCCTTCTTCCTCCCTTATTCATTCCTCTGCTATGTTTTGTGTTAGAGATGTACTAGTACAAGGTGTTTACTTGGGGCTAAGACTCACTGCAGGAGATGGGAGCCCGTGCAGAAGGCTGAAGTCCTCTTAAGGCTAAAAGCTCAAGTAGAGGCTCCAAATGTGGAATGCCTGAAGTCTCGTCCTACCTGGTACCGGCTGGTCCTGTTCACCAAGGCAATCTATGCCAGCCAATACCATCTGGGATTACCTGGTCTTATAAGTATCAGAGTCTTGGACCTGTCCCAATATTTGATCGCTCATAGGTCTGTCCTGGCCTGATCTGGGACATTTAGGATAGATCAGTACCGACCACGTCTTTAAACCTGTTGGATATATATGTTATCTTAAGTGTTTAGTTTCATTATCTCCCAAATTCTATGGTAGGTGGTGCAAATTCTCATGTTTGTCACTGGAATCATATGTCCCCTTGCAAAACAATGGTCTAACTTCTGGGAGTTGAATCCTTTGAACCCACAAACAAGATATTCGATTACTGAGTTTTAGACACCAATTCTTATGGATGTTTTTCTCCACACTTTTCAGTATTGTTTATTCTGTGGATTGTGGATGTATCAAATCCTATTACTTTTCTTGTCCCACTTCTATCACTTTTAAAATGCTTGATGCGACCAGGAGTTAGTAATTGTTTGGTTTACAGGATTCTTCTCCTCTCAACAGAGAAGTTGCAGCAGTGTTTTGAGACTGAGTTGCCTGCTGAGGTCAAGCAACCCACCGTGTATGCAAGACATTTATTAGAGTACTGCTGTTATAAAGCTCTTCAAGTGTTGACTGATCGTCCAGAATATTTGGCTGATAAAGATTTTCATCGCTTAACATATGACATGATGCTTGCTTGGGAAGCCCCTGGTGAAGGAAATAAATCTTTATCAAAAGTGAGACACCTACAATTTTTAGAAGTGGATATTTGTAAGAAGTTCTGATATTATTTAATGCCCTTTTTCCATATAGATTTTAATTTGATGTTCCATAAAAAAATCATGTTACTATTTGCTAATGAAATTATATCGCCCATACTACTTCCTAGATTTCACCCTGGTCTTTTATTATATAGATTCAAGGTCATGAGAATTTTACTTTTGTTTTGGACCTTATTGTGGCACATATTTGTTGCATTAGGGAACCACTTCTTGTAACCATTTAGAAGTTGAGGATGAGGATGGGGCATCGCTCTTTTATACAAATTCTACATGCATAGCTGTTCAGGTTAGTTTTTTTTGTACTGATTCATTTATTGTAATTACTGTGTCACATTTTAGTTATGCATAGGTGTCAATTCTATCATTTTCATTGGTTGTCCAGGTCGATGACAAGAAAACTGTTGGACTAGAAGCTTTTGCCCGAATAGCTTCTGCTTGTCCTGCAATAGCTGATTTGATCACTGTTCACAACCTCTGTGATGCACTTACAATCTCATCAAGTGGTCAGCTCCATTTTCTCATCTATGACAAGTACCTCAAAAGCCTAGACAAGTATGATCTGATTTCCTGATTCAAGGACTCTATTCCAAACTCATCTATTCTTTTGCATGTGTTTACCCACTACTAAAGTTCCATTTCTGAATATGTTGTGAAATGATCATATCCTTTCAATTTCGTACCTGCTATTAAGGTTTAGGAGTCCTTCATATTTTGCATGTATGCTTTATAAAAGAGTAAGCAATGTGTTCATCAGTGCTCAGTGTTTTGTGATGTCACCTATAAAACACTTGAATTTCTTCATCGACAGGAGCAAAATATCATTTTTAAAAAGAAAGCTAGATTCTTGAAAATATACTGATGCCTTTTCTCTTTTTCTGAGGTCATCTCATAATTTGACATTTCAAAGTAACATGGTTGGCTGCAAGCAAGCATTTTTACAATCATCTCAAATTCTCAATAAAGCTGTTCTTACTATAATCTCGAGCTTGTTGGACTAAAATGGGACTCTAGGTCAACATTTCAACATTTGCATGGAGAATTAGGTGAAAAAGAAGATAATATTGCCAGAAAATTGGTATATAGAACCAAAAGAGAGATGTGCATCTTGTCATATTCTTCAGCTTACTCTTTCAGCTTGTAAAGATGCTCTGTGCTTGCATGCTATGTAGAAAATAGGAAGAGTTTAACTAACTTGTAGATCTGTTTCTTTTCTAGTTTGGGTGAGGTTTTGTCCATTACAAGTGGCTGCTAAAACCTATGAGGATTCAGTTACATGAGAACCGAGTTTGTGTGCCATGGAGTAACCTTCATTCCTTTATCAGATTATATCTTTTTAGAACATCTAATCTTAGCACATGCAGGAAACTGCTCAGTGATGTTTTGAGATTTTTTACAGAGGCAGTTATGAATAATTCAGGTTTAATACCTTTGATTTGTTTCTTTTTTTCTTGTTTTTCTGAACATCGTTGATGAAAAGGAGTTGAACATTGTTGTACTTGGTTTTGGGAAATCTAGAAGCTTTTCAATCACGAGAGTCTGGAATAGGTATGCTACTAATTACTGTTAGAACCTGTGTAAGCAAAACAAACTTTTGGACCACTTTTTTTCGAGATGTAGTCAACCTGACATTAAATCTTTATGAGTTGATATCAAGATCTTGGCCAAGGTCTTGTTTCAGAAGTAAAATTTGCCCATTAAGGCAATCATGTCTTGGCATCTTTTGTATGTGGCAAGTGTTTTGATATCCTTCACTTTTCTTTTTCGTTTTCTTTTTCCATGTCTTCCTGGATATTCTGTTTAAGAATCTGTGCACACATGATGTCCAAACACCAGGTGTGTCTGATATCTCCACATCAGGCAGGAAGGGATGAAGAAGAGAGGTGGTGGATGGATGAAGAAGTCAGAGGGACTAAGAGGAGGTTGTGATCCCCTAATCTTGAGAATTTTGGAATACTGGAAATGAACTCTCTAGAGGGATTCTGGTATCTAGGATCTTGGAAAAATATAGTGCTTGGAGGATCAACAGCCTCCTAGATCCCTTCAACCTCTCTCATTCTTAGCCTTATCTAACTTTGCAACTCCCAGTAGTCCAGGATACATCATTGGGAGCCGGTGCCACATGGGTTTCTAATGATTATGTTAAGAAAAAAACAATCACCAGAACTGATGCCATAAAAGTTGGTACTTTATGAATATTTATTCAGTTATTGTCAGCATTACCATTCTTATGCAATTTTTGAGATTTTGTTTTTATATACATGGGTTTCTAATGATTATGTTAAGAAAAAAACAATCACCAGAACTGATGCCATAAAAGTTGGTCCTTTATGAATATTCATTCATTTATTGTCAGCATTACCATTCTTATGCAATCTTTGAGATTTTGTTTTTATATGTAAATGTGTATATACCAGTTATAAGGAGTATAAAGTTTGCTTGTGATTGGTCTTTCTTTCAGTACCTTTTTGAGGTTTTCCACACCATTTTCTCTAATAATAAGTGGTTTGGGGTGCTTGACCTCCGCTATTAATTTCACAAATAGACCTGTTTGTTTCTTCGAATTCGTTATTCAAAGTTGTTGAAAAAAGTTGATATATTTGTTGATATACATTTCTATGTTTTCTTTTAAGTGATTAAAAATTTATTAAGGTATAACTAGGAGGTAAGTATAAAGATAAAAGGGGGGAGATAAAATCAACATAGATGATCCTTTGGCACTATTGCCTTATGCTTTATGGAATGCCTGATTAAGAACGATATCTCAAGGTTTGACATGTTGAGAATCAAACAAATATCAACTACGTGTGGGCTGTGCACCATATCAACAAAGGGCATGAACTGGTCCTCTAACATGGTCAGCATGCCCTTGGTACGGCCTTTTTTGACCTCCAAAATTGTTTTCCCCCTTTTCCTTAGTTTTATAGTCTTGATGCTTTGTCTCTGTGATATGGTAAGCGTATCAATTTAAATGCCCTAGTCATGGTTTTTGTATGGTATCTTCTATGTCATAACAACACATAACTTGGAATTATAGATACTTTAAAACATGTGTTATAATTAATAATTGAAATGCAATTAGGTTACAAGAAATCATTGAATCAATGAATGCTACTGGAGCTTTTGAAGATTCAAGATGAAATAGTCTACAACCAGTACTCATTCCAAAAGTAACAAAAAAATGTATACATATATGATATTATTGAACAACTTTGAAATGTTTCTGGCATACAACTGCAGCCTCTCACCTTGATACCATATTGAGTGCCTAGAGGGCTTGTCGTTGTCACCGCATAGCAGGTTGATGTTGTGCACTTGGTAGAGGGAGTCACACAACTGCTCGAGTATAATGTACTAGTATGGGACTGATGGCGTTGGCTCATATCCTCCTTGTATTGCACCTCGTCATAAATATGCGGACCTTTGTTTCCTTGATTGTGATCTGGGAGTCATCCTTTTAAGTCCCACAACTTAAACCTCCCAAGTTTTTCTTTTTTGAGAATTAATGGTACTTCCTTTGAATCTCGGGGAAATGTATCTGGATAGCTCCCGGATTTTCCCTAAGCTTGTTCCTACCTTGAAATGGTGGAAAACAGACTAAATAACCAATTCAAAAGTTACCTTGAGCAGTATTGAGAAGTATAGATCAGTCTGATTCTAGGGTGATAGGTACCCAATAAGCCCCTCGCTGCCCTGATTTGGCCTGAGATGGGCAGTATTGGTCCAGTTTGGCTGATTCTAGAGAAAATTGACATTTCCTATAGTGGCCAATATGGGAACCATATTACCCAGCTTTTCATAACCCGAGTAAATGTGCTATTTAGTTGGTTGAATTTCTACGAAAAACCTTCTAAATCCATTGATCCAAGTGACAGTTCACTTGATGCTCTCAACATATAAACATTTAGAAGGTTCTGGGATTTGAGTATAATACCATGTGTGTTCAGAAGGGCATGGTCCTTCTGTTGTCACTGACTGGAATATTTTAGAAATTCTCAAATCTGGAGAAATTGTAATCCTACCCAAGTGATCTTTATTGAACTTACATCTAAATCTTAGTAAGTGTCAGTGATGAAACTATGTTTACTTGAGAATGAAGGTTGCAATTGGATGCTGCTGCGTGCTACTATAGGATCTCGGATAAATTTCTGCTGGTTATCTGAAATCTTTGAGTAGTTACCCCCCCCCCCTTTTTGCTTCTTTGAGCTCTTTTAAGTAGCTTTCTGTGGCCAGTTTATCTTTTTATATAGATAATGTGGTATCTTTTAAGGTTAGACTAACCATATTGCAGAGAATATCACCTTTTAAGATTGCATCAAGGTTTGTTGTACCAGTGTGTACAACTCTATCTAGACGTACCATACCATGCTGGTATTGAATCGAGACTCGGTACGACGGATGCACCGAGTCTCGATATGCCGAATTGACCCTCATCCCTAGCATACTGACATCACATCATCATGGTATCGATGCGGGGTCTGGTATCAAGACGGTGAACCTTGGATTCATACTAAGGAAATTGATGCATAACCATTTTGGTGTGAAGAACTTAATTTCAACCTCTCTAGATTGGAATTTGTCAACTTTTGGTATTGTTGGGTTTGTCCATGCATAACCTTTGAGATGAAAATCTGCTTGTTTTTGATGTTCCTGGGTATCTTTTCTACATAGCTAGAAGTCATGCATTTGTGGAATCTCTTTACATTGAAGTAGCAAGTCTGGTAGAAGTTTTACATGTCAGTGTGTGAAATGCTTTGCATGTGAGAGAGGTGCCTTTTGTATCATCAATGAATTCAAAGCACTTCATAGTTTCTTCCCCTGAAAAATATTGTTGTACTTTTTTTATTTTTTATAGGCATGTTCTTTGCAGTGCCTTCTGGTTAGATCCTGAGTTTTTGCTCCACTATGCTAATGTCTTGGGTCAATCACTGCTGATTTGCGTGGCAGTAACATAAAATTTCCTGAATACAAGGCTTTTACTTATTTATTTATTTAGTGTGTGTAAAGAAAGCTGCATCTTCGGATGTAATTCTAGATGAATGGCCAACTGCTAAACTGCTACTTTATTTGGCAACCAAATTCAGTTGCTTTTATGTAAAATGAAGCACGGCAAAGTTTCCTGGCAGTGCATAAAATATATGCAGAAGAAAGATAGCAGAAGTCAACCTTCTTTGTTGGATGTTTGTCATCAAAGATCTGGGATGTATGATATTTTTCATGTTTAAAATGTCTTTCCTTATGCTTAGAGGTTGAGTTGGTGTCTTGCAATAGGATTGTTTTTCTTTCAATCACGTGCTTACAATTTTTACATTTTGAACCCGCAGAAATATATAGGCGGAAGCTACAGCAGTCTGTAACTGCTGGAGAATTGAGTGAGGAGGATGTCGCTACTTTACTGCGTTTACGAGTTCTTCTCTGTATTCCTCAGGAAGCTGTTGATGCAGCACATGCTGACATCTGTGGTCGCCTGTTTGAAAAGGTATCCAAGTTTGCCATGCTGGTCTCTGAGCTTAGACTCGCAGTTTCTAGTTTCTCTCTGTATGCATCTCCTGAAATATAGCCAGTATGTTATATATTTTAATAGCCAGTATGTTATATAGTTTAAGTATTGTTGAGCACTTCCAGTGTGCTTCATCTAAGTAAAGAAGGAAAATCATGAAATGTTCCATTTCCGAAGTCAAGTGATGAGTCAAACTATGTTGATGCTACGAGATAGCTCATGATGTTCATATCGATCTATTATGCACCTCTGCATCTAGCATTGGGTAGACCTCGTACAATAATTATCCTAGTTCTAGCCAATAGTATAACAACCTCTTCCCTGCTCCCTCAATCTTAATTAACTCACGTCCTGTCAGCGCATTGTGTCTAATTATACTGGAGCAAATCGATACAAGTAGCTAAAGATCTCGCATTTGACATCTCTGGCCGAACAATTAGGCAACACTACAACGCTTAGGTCAAAATCTTTGTTTTCCCGCAAAGGTCGATACAATATGACTAATAATACCGGATCCAGGCAGAATGGGAATATACACCTCTGGATGACCGAAGAACCGAAAGAGATGCTGGTAAAATATGGGGTCTCCCCCTCCAGATATTCTTTGGCAGATTATCTAGATCTAGATACTCGCTCAGTAAAGAGAGTTGTAGGTTCATAGAACATAAAAAGAGTACGCACGCTAACTCTGGATAGTTGCGAAGCCTTCTATGGTATGGATACTTTGCTTGCAGTAGAGAGGGAAGTAGTGACTGTAAGCTAAAAGTATCCCACTTGCTTCAGTCAAATCTAAGTCAGTGTTGAGATGCTAAAAGAAAAGATTCTACTTTACTTTGAATAAATTCAATAGTCTAAAAACCAGTAGAAATCTAAAATTGTGATAGTAGATTATTATATCCCCAAACTGCATCTATGGTAGGCAAATGGATAACTAGCAGAGTACGAATGCAATTTAATCTTTCCTTTTGTCCCATTCATATATTTTAAATATTCAACCCTTTTTTGCTTTTGCTGTTTGTTTTTTAATTCTTCCCGCCGAGTGTTAGTCACACTGTTTGCACTTTTTTGTTTTGTTGTTTGCTTTGTAGTTCGACACTGTATTCTTTTTTAATCTTCGAAGGATGGGAACTTATGTACTTATGTACATATTTGTGTAAAAGTGAAAACAGACTGAAGACTTATAAATTCTGGTTGCAAACTTATATTGTGTTATTTTGCATATCAAAGAAGATTATCTTGTTAATGAATAATTATTTTATCATGAATCCATTGATTGATAATTGACATCTGTGTTTCTGTGTTTTTGACTAATGCATAATTGAATTTTTCAGGTTGTGAAGGATGCAATTGCATCAGGTGTTGAGGGGTATGATGCTGAAGTTAGAGCTTCCGTAAGAAAAGCTTCTCAAGGCTTGCGCCTTACAAAGGATGCTGCCATGGCCATTGCTAGCAAAGCAGTATGTTTTTTTTCCCCTAATAGCAAGACCAACTTTTGCGCATGTGAAGGCACTTCTTTTGTGAAACTTGATGATGGTTGAGCCCTATTAAAGCAGCTAGACATGTTACTGAAAATATCTTTCATTCAGGTGCGCAAAGTGTTCATGAATTATATACAACGATCAAAAGGCGCAGGCAACAGAATTGAGGCTGCAAAAGAGCTGAAGAAAATGATAGCTTTTAACACCTTGGTCGTCACGGAATTGATATCTGACATAAAAGGAGAGCCCACAACAATTTCAGCCGAACCTGTCAAGGATGACTCTAAACAAACCGATGAAGAAGATGAATGGGAGTCCCTACAGACGCTAAGGAAGACAAGGCCCAGCAAAGATCTTGAAGCAAAGCTGGGCAAAGCGGGTCAGACAGAGATAAACCTCAAGGATGACCTTCCAGAGAGGGACAGGGCTGACCTTTACAGGACTTACTTGCTCTTCTGTCTTTCCGGGGAAGTTACTGTAGTTCCATTTGGGGCTCAAATCACTACAAAGAAAGACAATGCAGAATATTTGCTGCTAAATCAGCTTGGAGGAATTCTTGGGCTTACTGGTAAAGAGATAGTGGAAATACACAGGAACTTAGCTGAACAGGCATTCATGAAGCAGGCTGAGGTGATTCTAGCTGATGGGCAATTGACAAAAGCCAGGATCGAGCAGCTCAATGAGGTGCAGAAGCAGGTGGGCCTGCCTGCAGAATATGCCCAAAAGGTCATTAAGAATATAACCACCACAAAGATGGCAGCTGCAATTGAAACAGCTGTGAGTCAAGGGAGGATTGGTATACAACAGGTCCGAGAGTTAAAAGAAGCAAATGTTGATTTGGACAGCATGATCTCAGAACGCCTTCGTGAAAACCTCTTTAAGAAAACAGTGGAGGAGATTTTTTCATCAGGTACAGGTGTCTTTGATGAAGAAGAGGTTTATCAAAAAATCCCATCAGATCTTAGCATAGATGCTGAGAAGGCAAAAGGGGTTGTTCAGGACCTCGCTAAGGCTAGGCTATCCAACTCGTTGGTTCAAGCTGTTGCACTTCTTCGGCAGAGGAATCGAGAAGGAGTGGTATGGACTCTATATTATATATGGTGTTGAATTTTTATTCTGCTTATTCATCAGTAGTCTTAACATCTGTTTGTCAATTGCAAAAAGGGCAAAACAAACATCTGCATTAGATAAATGATTTGCAAGAAACTGTTTCTTTTCTTATCTAAGCTGGCAAAATACACATTTTTTTATTTTCCAGTTCTTATTCCTTTCAAACACACCCACCTTCAACATTGTCTGTGTGAAATTGCTTTTGTGATTTTTTTTTTTTTTTGAGGTCAGAGAAGTGGAAAACCCTGTGAAGTTGTTGATTAATTAGAAAGATAATTTGAGTTCACGGTTTTAGCAGCAGTATAGTTTTTTGCAATTATTCTATTGATAAAGGGTGTCATTTATTCTGCCCCTCATGATGGGTTAAGTTTTAATTCAATCACAATCAAGTAATCTATTATTATCTAAACACAACATGCCACTGTGTTAATTAAAAAATGATGGGATTGAGATGGATTAGATTACAGTTAATCATGATACAACTTACCAAGAAAGCAGTTTCTTATGTTTGCGGTATTCTAGAAAAGGTTGTCAACATAAGTGTTTTGTTGTTGGTGTATTTTGTGCTTCCTGGCACGAAGTAGCTTGTGCAGGTCTTATGCTAACAGTATGCGCACTGGAGTAGGTAATTTCACTTTTCTTGTATTAAACCTGGAAAATTCTTTTTAAACTATAAGCAGCATTCTGAACATTCATATTCTGCAAGTAATACAGATCAGATCTGTTGTTTTGACGACTCAAATGACATTGAAAAATGGTGAAAAATCTTGGCTGCAGGTTTCCTCCCTCAATGACATGCTTGCCTGCGACATGGCTGTCCCTTCCGAGCCCTTGTCTTGGTCCTCACAAGAAGAGCTTGCTGACCTGTACTGTGTTTATCTGAAGAGTATTCCAAAGCCAGAGCAGCTCTCCCGGTTGCAGTACTTGCTTGGGATCAGCGACTCAACGGCTGCCATGCTTCGTGACACAGCAGAGCGAGGAGCATTGCCAACGGGGAATGAGGAAGAGGAATTTGTATTTTAAATGCTCTCTAAGTTTTGTTTGTATTCTGCACTGTGATTCATATTTTACCTGAGAAAACTTCTGGCAACATTTGAGGCCTTGAGTGAGTGGCTTGCGTTTTTCTTGGACGATTGTACAGCTAGATATGGCATTTACATCCATCTATTTATGTTGTTCACCACTTCTCTTGGCAACTTAATTATGCCCTAGAGGCAACAGAGCTATCAGCAAGATCATTTACTCTGAACTGGAATCTTTAGATTTGATTTTAAGTTTAAAAATTACATAATCCAGGTTATGGCATTTTTTTTTCCCGCATGCTAAGATATGTCGTCTATGTACCGAGTCTTATACTAGTGCCATGCTATCATTATGTTATGGTGCGGGACCGGTTTGGCATATCAAATGTCAGTATATTCTTCATACCATGCATATGTTTCGCACTGATTTGATATGGTATGGCATACAATGTTTGGTGCTTTTGCAATTGATATCGTGTCAAAGCTCTATACCTTGCTCTATACAATCAAATGCCAGTGCTCATTTGATTGGTCTTATTTGTCAAGTGGGAGTATTGGATGGCTTTGAAGACCGCACTCAGCTAACGTATGCAGGAAAGTGAAGACCGGTTAAATGGCAGTACCATTGGTGGGGTTTCTCAGTTTAGGGAAATGAGAAAGGGGAAGGACTCGGCACAGATGTTGGGGGGGGGGGGATCGTTGAAAGAATTGGCTGAAGATTATGGGATGGACGGCGGCTTGGCAAACAGACAAATCACCGAAATATTCCACTGATTATAATTTTTGTTGGCTAAATTAATTTTCCCCAATAAGAAATGAGAAATGTGCAGGATTCCCATTATCAAATTCTACCAAATATTTAACTGCAAAAAATATTATAACGGAAACTCCACCCAATTTTTTCTGCAGTTTCATTTACAAGATTTGGACCCTTTTCCATAATTCAATCGTAACCTGCAATTCAATTGTACCATTTGCAACTGGAACATGCCCGATTACCAGCAAACAAGCAGCCCTTAGCAATGCTCAAGGAAATCCGTAACAAGTGCACACTTATACATCATGCACTCCTGAACAATGATGATTGATGCAACTACAGCCATCTATTAAGTGATCCTTTTGAATAACCTCGCACATTATGCATTAGCATCATGAATTACTAGAATAAATTTGGCGTTTAGTCGTCATAGCATTTGCAATGTCACTGGTCATGGGAAGGGTTGGGTCAACCCCGATAATTTGTCATTCCTCAGATGAGGGTCCGGGAGTATAATTTACAGAGAGAGAACCATCATCCACCATTCCAAATTGTTTACAATAGCAATATATTAGTCTTAAACTATTATTCACTGATTGCTCCGGGGAGAACTGAAATCTTCATGGTCCAAAGTTTAGCAAAAAATTGTCCAATTCAATTCTCAATTTTTATCCATTTCCTGTTTTAATGCAATGCAGACTCGCATCCAATTTCTGTCCCAAATGATTAACATAGCCATCCATCTCTAGAAATAAACATAAAGTAGAACAAGCATATATCGAGTGCTCTAAAGGTTTCAGCAAACGCAACCATACAAAAAATTACTTTATTCTCACGAGGCTCAAAATATATGTATGAAGGTTTTCTATGAAGAATGGAACCTGCTAGCCCGCATGCAATGCACCCATAGCCAGGAAAACATATAATAAAGTTGATATTTCTTTCAACTCAAGTGAGGGTGAACTTTATAATTGTTACCGTCTATTCAATCTTCTAATATATAGCTTGCACGATAGACAATAATAGGTTGCACAATGTAATATACCAATCTCTCATAATTTAAAAGCTCTGCAAAATCAGCCAAAGTCCAGTAATGCAACACCTCAATTTAACAAAATCAGTTGAGCAAAGCTCAAAAAAGATAATGTGTTACTGGGTGAAAAGTACAAATCCGTGCCCATGAGATAGGCACCATCTATTCTGAATGAATTTGGTGAATGACTATGAAAACCACAATCTTCAGATAGGCCAACTGGTTAGTAGCTTCGGCCCCAGTAAGTCCACTTCTTTGCAGGCTTTCCCGAGGCAAAGCAGAGAGTACCTACACATGAATTGATAATACTGTCGGTATGACCAGAAACAGTAATTCCACAGAAAGCACACGAATAAAATACCCATTGGAAAATATAAGGAAATATGGTTGGAATACAAAACAAACAAATGCCTAAGGCACTGAAATTCTGGAAGGTGAATTCATTTTGAGTGGAAGCAGATCGAAAAGATGAAAATGAATCAAACAGAATATTAATATGCGTAATACAAGTTAGCATATTTTCCATACAGAGGGACAAGACATAAAATACCGTAACTCAGGGAATTTGTTTTCCAAGATCTCCATTTTCTTTTGTATGATATTCCATGCCTTCATATGCCAAATGAAGGCTCATGAATCAGACACTTTATATTTGAAATGACCAGATTGTCCATGATAGGCTTAAGGGCTCCCACGAAGGAAATGAGTACATTTTAGTCAGTTAAATAGTTCAAGTAGGAAAAGTGGATTAAATTCATCCCAGGAGTTGTCAATGCAGGGATGGCCCAACCATACCAAACCGGACAATTTGGGGCATATCAAATAAGACTGGTCAGCGACTGGCACGGTTCAGCCTATTTATTTGAGACGGAGCTAATTCGCCTATTAAATACCCTCCAGCCCCCCAAAAAATGTGGTTCGCCTGCCCGTGAATCACGATAGTTCCAGCCCCCTTCCTTCCACATTCGACGGTTTCCGATAAGTCTCTCTCTCTCTCTCTCTCTCTCTTTTCCTCTATCTCCTCCCTCCATCCCTACCTATCCAGCTCTCCCGGTTGCTAGCTGGTACAACCTCCAATATTAGTTCGGCAAACCTTGTCTCAATGGGTAACAACTAGGTAAGCAGTTGCTCAAAAATATTTTATAAGCACAATATGCTCAACATTGGATCTTACAAATCAAATAGAAAGATTTCATTATTAATTACATTACTCATTTTTTGATCCTCCCCAAATGCTTGGGATAGGTTAGTTAAACATCTCGAGCACTTAATCAAAGAAACAAAGATTGATCTGTCTTTTTCTTTCTTTTTTTTTGGCGCGCTAAGATAAAATTTAAATATTGATAAACCATAAGACTGGTAAAAATTGGCCAGTTCAAGAATTATGATCAGATCCATGGTATGTGCGTGCAACATACTTGTATCTCTACTACATTTTATTATTCCTTGTAAGAGCTGCAATTGGTTTTAACGCTTCATTCATCACGAGCATTTCAAATGATTAGCATGAAGACTATTGATGTTCTTAGAATGTAGATCTACAATACTCTCAAATTCTATATAGACATACTTGATACATTTAAGAATTAAAATCATTAACTAGCACAATTAGGCATATATTAATGATATGGGGCCAATGATGGTAACAAAGAGAGTTTTATGCCATCCGATATGAGAGTATTGGTGCCATTCGCAGGGTAGTGCAATGCACAGTGTTGTGATATAAAGCACCAATCCCCTCGTGACACACAGTAATATAGCTTTTCTTGGTACTAGGGTTGGGCCCCATAGCATTTTTGCCCTTGGATATAGATCTCTCAATTAACAAAACCTGCTATAGATGAAGGCTTCATTCCACAACTAATCAGAAAGAATTCTAAACTATAAATAAAACATAAGCACATGGGATACCTTCAGGAAGTCTAGGCTGATCAAATGGCGTGCACAATGTCTTAGCAGCTCCATGTTCTCCCTTCGTTCGAGCCTTCACATCTTTTTCGACATCCTATATAAAGAAAACATATCACATCACTAACTTATATAGGACATAGCTGCACAATTTCAATTGTCTATTGAATCTAGTAATAAGACATCTTCAAAAATTCAGGCAAGTAATTGTGTTTCTACAATTAACTAGAAAAATAAATAAATAGAAGATATAACTCATAGAAAAAACTAAAAGCCCATTTCATCGTTTTAAATACTAGTACCAAACCCTATTCCATTTTTTTATTGGAATAATATAGTACCAGTCCAGTACCGACCATACGTACCAAACCCAGCAGCTTCAAAAGAAAAAGAAAAACTGCCGGTACGCAGCAGTAAGGTACCATCACTATGCACTGATATAGACTGGAACTGCCAGTAAGTACCAGGACATAGGGTGTCAACATCCTGGCACCTGGTGCCGGTTTCACATGGGCACAGTATGGTAACATTCTTGTTTTTTCCTTTTTTTTCCTTTTCTTTTCGAGAACCCAAGAAAAAAATAAACTAGACTGAACAACATGTCATGAAACCCTTGTTGTCTCAAATTGTTTCTGAGATATTTAGTGATTTTTGTAAGCAAGGAATTCACTGCTTTCAAAAAATGTGCGAAACAAAAGCAGGGGGTAACAGGAATTCTGTGCAATGCTATCTTCAAATCCAATCTCCATTTGATATTTTGCTAATTTGTAGAGGAACAAAATACAAAACAACAATGATACCAAACAAGCCGTAAACATCCAGACAACTCAAGAAAGACTAATTTTCTTACCAAAATCCCATATTTACAAGCACACAAACACACCCACACACCCCAAGCATGCACACATACGTGAACAAACACATGCACACACACACCCATGCTTGCAATGCAATCTCACACACACATGCACCCACATGCAAGAACATATGCATGCATGCATGCATGGATGTGCCTATTCTGAACCTGTCAACTCTCCAAAGAAAGCTATTTGGTAGCATCTGGAGTGAAAACGAAGTGTTGTAATGGAGTTCTACAATGAAGATCGCTTTACAAATTAAATATGACTTCAACAAACCGTTTAACATCATCCCCATAAGCTTATATTTAAGGTAGGAGGAAATAGAAAGAAGCCATGACCATCATTCATCAGTCTTTATCCTGCCTACATAAGTCTTGTCCATGATACTTCACTCATTTACATTCAAAGAACCCCCTTGCAACAAGCACCATCTGATTATTTTTTGCCTCCTTGTGGTAGGTTTGCCTTGGTATCTACAATTTTATTATGCATCTCAACACCAAAAAGAAAAAAATGGAACGAGTCCTATTTGGAAGCAACATCAATGCTACTTGTTTTTTTCTTTTTTGAGGAAAACTTAGGCTCAAGGATCCTAACAAAATTTCACTGAGACAATGAAAGTAACAAAAAACAACAAGACCCTATAAAGAGGCAACAGCAGGTCCTGAACAACAGCTCCTGGCAATGCATCCTAACAGAAACCATAGGAAATACAGGACCAATCCAATGCAAAAAATTAAATCGATCACAAAATTGAACTCAACCTCTTAAAGGTCCTACGTACTGTGCTGCTTATAAGCTGAAGCAGCTCTAAACCACTCTTTTACCACTTCATTGCTCTTCTAATTAGCTGCAGGCCTCTTTGCTTCTTACTGCCGAACCTTCCTGCATTTCATGCCAACCACAATGCCCAACAGATACAAGCGGCTACCATATCCTGACCAGGTTTCCATTTATGCATTGACTTGAGTCCATGCATCTGGTGGGTTGCATGTGTAAGCATCGGATCCTTTTAGATATCTAAGAATTTCTTCTTATGTCATACCAATGTCTGTGGTCAAGTGTCAGTGCAGGTATTTTAGGCTAAATTGAAGTGCCTGTATAACACAGCAAACAATTAAGTTCCTCCAACACCAACCCTCTCCGCCGCCCCACCTGGGGTCTTCCACGAAGCTTCTTAGGTACAGCCTACGGCCAAAATTTCTGCCAAAAAGACTTTGCAACAAAGCAACAACCGAGCAGAAAATGCTTTCCAGTATCCTCATGCTTACCACAAAAACTGCAGACTAACCGGCCTATTCAATTATGTTTTCTCAGATTAAAACCCATGAAAATCTTGTTCCAACAGAACACCTTGATTTTCTCAGGCATAAGGAGCCTCTTTGCTGAAGTTAAGGGTAGAAGCTATTAACTGAAAATTGATTGTGCCCACCAGCATGTCACTTGATCCTCCTCCTCAGATACCCTAACCTCAGCCAGTGAATTCAACAAGCCGCCCAGGTCGTCTTCTTCCTCCCTAAACATATATCTGAACTAATGCTCCCGAGTAACTATGTCATTCTCTTACTGTCAAATTTTCCCTTAACTTCCCACAGCTTTGAGAAAGTTCTTTCTTTAACTTCTTAAAATAACAACTAAACAACTCTATATTGTAAGGAAGCATATCTAAAAATAACAATATTATTTCTTGAAAAAACAAATTTTGCACCCACTCAAATCATCCCAAAATAAAAGAACATCACTAGGCTAAGATAATAATTGATTTCTAGAGTAAAAGGACTAGCACTTATACGTTTCTATAGACTAAAAAAAGGCCATCAACACTTTAGACTTCTTAGCAGGCAAACTATATCACATGTAACCTTGACTGATTTTTTTTTTTTTGAGGGAAAAAATTAGACAAAGTCCACTGCAATTCATTAAGGTAATGAACACTGACTTGAACATATTTAATTTAAAAGATACAGAAGTATATATATATGTATATAACTAATGGTTTTAGCAAATCAGGAGCACCTAAAATAAAACATTTGTTATTCCATTTCATGTTCATTTGTCATTCCACACCGTCAATATTAAAAATAATGATATTACCTAAGCTAGAATTATGATTTCGCCCAATCAAAGAATAAATGACCTAATAGCCCCACAAATGAGTAGATAATATTATATAGATTATAACTAAATAACTTTCATGATAAGGATATACCACACCTCTTCATCACACCAGGGAGCCAGAATCAACTTTTTGTCGTTAAGAGCTGCTATGAATTCATCCCATGTATTGATGACCTTGATGCAAGCATCTCTCTTTTGTTTTGCTGCATTAAAAAGGCTCTCTTGAATATAGGATAGTATCTCTTTTACTTTTTCTACCAAACTGTGCATTGGTATGTCCATCTTTGCACTATTGTCACGGCGAACAACCCGTACCTGAAAATTAAACAAGAAAATATGTTCTAGGGCAAAACGAAATATTAAAGTAACATGCTTAATGCAAGATGATATAACAAAATCCATTATCAGCTGTAGCACCCAGTCAAGAACTCCATATCATATGATTATCAAGGAAAATTCATTTATGCCAATGGAAAAAAGCCAGCTTTCAGAATGAGATTCCAGAATAAATCAAAAATACTCTTCTGAAAAACTAAATCACCCATTCCATCCATTAGCATATACTTCTCTACTGATATAGTTCATAATTAAATGTATCGAAATTTTATGAATATCATACCCAAACAACCAGATAATACTCGTTTATCTGAGATCAGTTGTAAAATCACACTTAGCATGTCTTGTTGATTATAACAATCCCTGAAATGATTATGGAAAGGTACCCAGTGGCATCTATAGTGATCTCCACCATGCATTCAAGTTTTTTTTTAGAGATATACCACATAAAAGAAAGGAAGCAACGATTCAAGAAGCCAAGAAACCCTCTCTACCCAGCTATATAGAAAACTGGCAAAACCTTAGAGATGTTGTCATCAATTATATTGTAAATTGATGCATGTTGACGAGGTTCAGATAAGTCAACAATAAGATGGCATTCATTTCACACTTGATGGAGCAATCACATAGGTAATTCCTGGGAATCCATGTTACATCCAACCAGAATTTCTGTGTCATGCACAGATCATGCAGCATGATATTCCAAGAAGCATGCCTCTATCATCAAAACAAATCCTTTTTTTACAACACATTGGTATATACATCACTCAGAAACATCATATGCAGAGTGATAAAGAGAGGATGAAAAACAAGTGTATAACCCAGAAAGAATGTATCAGTATATGTGTTGTAAAAAATAACTAGAATAGATGTATTTTATTAATCCAAAACAACTGTTTGGAGAAAGAAGCATTTTTTTCCCTCAAATCTATCCCTCAAAATTTCACAAATGTATTGCATGTGCTCAATACATATACTGATAACTTTTAGATATCTGCTGCATGTACAACTAACATTTGCCGTACGAGTCGGTACCAATGCATACCGGCCATACCGTAGCGATACTGAACCAATATGCGGTACGGGATGCGTACTGACACTCGGTATGCCGAACCTGCCTCTGTACCAGAACACTGTAACAAAATAGTACCGGTACGGGTTCCGGTATCGAGACAGTAAACCTTGTGTGCAAGGTTTAATAATGCAAAGAATAAGTTAGATTCTAAGGTGTTCAAAAGAATATATGAAAAGGAGAATTTTTTTAATACAAAATAAAGAATAACTAGGTGGCTGCATGCAAAACTTTTTTCTATCAGTAGCATCAGATTTTAGATATTTAAGGCTTATTAACTTATAAATCAAAGTTTGACAAGTATATGCAAGAGTTTTTTGGTTATTAAAGTTGAAAATTTAAGATTGCAAAGGGGTCTAAAGTAACAATTAACTTCAGCCAGAGGTGGAGATGCTGATGATGATGATTAAGGAATATGTACGCTCGTGCTTGTGCTATATAATAGTATAGGTAACAAAAGAGAGAGCAGATTACTAGGTATATGCAGATTTACAAATCTGTGAAGTAACCATGTCACTGCCTTGTAAAGAAACAGTACATTGTACTTTAACTGGCCAGTACTTGTATGGGTCTGCTACAGTGCTGTGATGTAAATGAGGTTCCTTGTATAATTCCAATGACCAGCACACTTAAAAGGAAACAAACAACAAACCTCCCATTAATTGAATGTAGGCAAGGTTTGAAATATCGAATGGCTTAGTGCGTACCACTCAGTACATAAGGGATCAAGGCCTCCACGATAAAAGGAGGCTAGATAGAACAAATATTACCTTAACCTCCTTTGGACAACCTAAATCGAGGGTGGGTCGAATATTTTGAGGACAGATCAAGGTTAGTTTGCCCTGAATGGATCCAAGATCGCTCTTGGACCGATTGGTACATCTGGTTACTGCCAGGGAAGTAATGTTAAAGGGTGATTCTCTCTTGTTTTCTACCATTTGAATGTGAAAACAAGAAGAGAGACAAGTTGCTAAAGGGGTTTTCGCATCAGATTGACAAATCTACAACCATTCCTGCACCAGTGATACGCAAATGCAAACAGAATTTCATCCACAATAGGTGCAACTTAGGTGTGCTCAGGACCCACCCATGACAAGGACTGAAATTATTATAAATTTCAAATAGTTACAAGCAAGCGTATCGGATCAGAGAAACTAAATCGTTTTAGGGTAGTCGACTAAAGAAGATAATGCCGTTAAATCACTAAAGAAGATGAATTGATAGACCGAAAGAATCAATGAGCATTAATCTTAGGACATGCTATAAGAATTTTGAAAAATTAAGAAATTGATAAAAGAAGATGGATAGGTAAACTAGTGCCAAGTACTTGATCATCCACGATAATAGTGACCATTTGAATGATTTTGGGTTACAGGTGCTACCAAAGTTGTCAATAGGTGAAAGTTGCAGTAAGGCACAAGTTCTCTTGGAGCCTCGGCGGAAGGCATAATGCAAGGCACACGCCTTGACGAAGTGAGGAGCAAAAAAATATAGACATACATGTAAATAATAATAAATACAAGATTCTAAACATATTAATAATGAATTATCAATTTCTATCCACTGTTCTGTTTTTGATGAATAAAACCATAGCTGCAACAGCAGCTAAAGATGAAGAGGAAGAGGAAGAGTAGGGTGTCGCTTGTTTCTGATACATATCTAGCAGCAGCAGTAGCAAGAGCACAAGAAGTAGAAGAATGCCAAAATCCACCTCTTCAGATCCCAGAATCTGCATGTTTCTCTCAATCAGGCCATCAGAACACAAGATCCATCTCTTCTCCAGTTCACCTATCTCTCCGTTTCATACCTCTCTCTCTTTTGGCCACAAAATCCTCAAATCTTGATCAAACCCTGAATGATTAATGGCTAAGAATAAAAAAAATGTACGGCACACTTTTTGCTTCTAAGGTTTTTCTTGAGGCACAATGCACTTTTTTTAGTGCCCAAGTAAAAGGGTTTCGCCTGAGGGTAGGCAAGATGCTGGGGTTGAGCCTTGTTGCACCCTGTGCCTTAGGCTTGCATTTGACAACACTTGGTAAAAGTTGTTATGAACTATTCCTTCATTGTTTACTTCCTTTTTGGGGAGACTAGGACGAGAGCTAACCCAGCCACAAATCGGGCTAAGGCAAGGGTCGAACCCAAGTCATTGGCACCATCTGTGTTTACTTTCATTTGGATTGTTAACTTTAACATGTATATATTTTAAAGGTATTTTAAGTTGCAAGCTATGTGATGTTGGGTGACACATACATGTTAATGACTTCAGCATGCAGCCATGCACAGAAAACTCTAGCGCACACAAACTTTGATTAGGGCATTTAACTCGATATTCCTGTCTTATTTCTTGCAGAACCATAGCTTTTAGGAAAGAAAAACATGATAAAAAGCCCAGAACTGGAGTTTTGGATGACAAAAATGGCTGTATCTACATCTACCTATCAATACCCTTTTTCAATAAATCCTCGATATGACACCAAACCACTTCTAGTTGATACAACATCAATTCTTGACATTTTGAACCTTGGATGTAGGTCATGTCTTGGAATGTGAAAATTATTAGCAACAATTGAATATTTTATTGTCTTATATAATTTAAGTGACTTGACTAGGACATTGAACCACTTGCTTGGTTTATACATAAAAAGAGCATGCCATGCCTACTGCTGATATATCTATAGGTGTATCAGCTCTTGGTCATCAAACTTAAAGATACCTGAACGCTTTGGTGTCATGTCCAACTATCCCAAGTGTTGGACATTGTAGCCTCCTAAAATTCTAGGCATCATGACATGGTATACATACATACACATCCGTGCCTATGTATACACATTTATATAGGCACAAATAGGTACAAATAACAAACATACAAGACATAAATGTATGCATAAAAGCACTCAACATATACAACATTAAGGCATTCTTAGGTGTATTTTAGTTGATATCCTACTAAGTTGTAAAAATTATTCCTTGTGCAAATTTAGGGATGTTTACATTAATAAAGAATAGTTGAGATAACTTTAATACACAGTTGATAATTGAAGTGTCCAATACTTGAAACTATGTCATTTCTGCATGACACTTCAATGTGGAGTGTCCAACTATGTCATGCCAAGTTATGTCAGATCCAAGTATCCAAAAGTGTCAACATTTACAAAACCTAAAAATGAAATCTCTAGCTAACACAAGTTACAAATAAACTTTTCATCTGATTATAGACATACGATGGCATCCAAGCAAGATCAGACACTGGAGCCATGTACAAGCCAAGCAATCTAGCACACATGAATCCACTCTAGTGTGCATCCGATTTAGTAAACAGAAAATTCTGGTTGACAACTAATATGAGGTCATATTCTTAAGAGGATTAGTTTGTAAATCAAAATAGAAAATAATGTGAAAATCCAAGGCCATCATTCTTCACAATTTGAGATTTGTTACTTATGGGAGAAGGCCATCATTCTTCACAGATCTTTGGTGCTCAGAAGACGCTCTTGTTGATCCTTTCCTTGGACTTTCTATTCCTTAAAAGAGAACTGCAGGTGCAGCTGTGCAACAACTTTTGCATATAAAGAGAAAGTAACATGAGAATCTTGCTTTCAGAGACTTCTAACACACAAGAAGGTTGTGGAGTGTGGAACCTCTCGATACCATGTTATCAAATTTCAAGGACAAACTAAAGCAAGGCAATTGACGGATCTGAAAACTGGTCTTCAAATGCAACCTTTCTTTTAATATTGCACCTATAACAGTCATACCAAAGAAAATCCATTTCAAGATTTCCTGACCTAAAGCTCCGGCTATGTTACATCAATTCAGGTTTGTGTGTTAGGTGTGTATCCAAGTCTCCAATCCTTTCAATATCTAAGAATTTTTTCTTATGAAGCTGGGTCCAAGTGTCATACTAATATCCATGTTTCAAGGTCTAGTATGTGTATGTCATGCTAAACCAAAGGGTTTGGAGAGTACAAAGTATAGATCCCTTTTGGTTGATTTGAAACATTTTCTGCTTAGATCTAAATGTATACATGGAAGATTCGCAGTTATAAGTTATGCAGTTTTGTTCATTTTCAGTTCTCTATAAAATAAAAGAGAGAGAAAGAGGGAGCTAAAAACACTCACCTTTTTATGATGTGGTTGGACTTGCTGATTGGTAGCCTCGATTACAAGGGATAGCTGCTGTGGATGCACTCATTTTCAATGCTAGATAGAATTGGATATGAACACTAGCCTTTCATTTTGTAGTAAGATTTCACAGGAAGGAGAGAATTTTTCACAGTAAAGGACCACAATGTGGTCCCAAGAGAATCATACAGCTGCACAGTAGATGTATTGAGCATATTAATTTCGAGTGTCTTATGTTCTGCAAATCCAGGTTATGACCAGCCAGGATTCTTGTTTCTTGTTATCTCTTTCCTTCATTAGATACTTTCTTCACCTAGGCTTCTCTTTCCTAGGGTTCTTAAAAGAACCGATGATCCGACATACTAAAAAGATTCCCCTGCCGTGCATTATAATAATACCACTAAGGCACTAAACATAAATATAATTGTTAAATCTAGATACTATTATTTAATTCCTTTCTTATTTCCTTCCTTGTCCTCATACAACCTTCCTTGTTTCACTAACCAAAGTAGTCGCTCCTCTTATTCCAATCAGTAAAAGAGTTCACAATTTGGATTTACAAGCATCCAACATTATCTTAGGTTTAGCCTTTATAGCAAACACTTTAAAAATAGCACATGATTTTTCTTCCAGAAATATCTTGTTGAAACACGTCCAGAAAGACCAATAACACATTCTTCCGTTTAAGAGTACAGAAACACAGTTCTATTCTCTATCACCAACTCATCTATATCACCAACTTAAACGGTATAAACAGAAAACTTACTAATAATATACAAAATAGTGTCTAATTGGATAACACAAAATAAAGGAAGTATCGCATCAATTAAATCACTAATCATTCATTGAACTATCACAATAGTCTTAGTATTGTGCACCATCGACATTCTCCGTACATTAGACAACCAGGAACAACATTGGATACAAAACTGAGAAGAATACAGCAATATTCCATTTGACAAACTATGAAATATGAAGAGCAATTTACAGAACAGGAATTTCATACTTTAAATATAAAGCAGGTAAGCATTTATGCATTTATTGCTATGGTGTTAGATAAGATAATTTTCAGAGTCTTTTAAAATGATTATTACACTGATACCACACTAACCAACAGGAAAAAAACAGCAACGGAAGTGCATAGATGCACAACTTTGTTACCACAATAAATGCATGCAAACATGCCAGGACACACATAAAATCACACATGCATGCCAAAGCATGAGTTTCAATGGATCAATTTGGTTGCTACCAAAGAAAACTAACTATGTACCAAAAAAAATAATCAGCTCCTTATCTACCTGATTATTTGCTAAATCCTTTGGCCCAATTTCGAGTCTCAATGGAACACCTTTCATTTCCCAGTGAGAGTACTTCCAACCAGGTGAATAATTATCTCTTAAGTCCACCTCAGCTCTGAAACCTGCTTTACATAGTGTATCAACTGTCGATGTGCAGGCATCAAAGATGGCCTGTGTATCAGCATCCTTATATGGTACAGGAATCACAATAACTTGGACCGCTGCTACTTTAGGTGGCAAAACCAAGCCTTTGTCATCTCCATGAACCATCACCATCACCCCTATCTGCAAAAGCAGTGCATCTTAGACATGGTATATGGTTTCCTTTCATTCTTAAAGTACAGATAGCAATGATCCCATCACTTCATATTCCTTAAACAGGAAGAAAAACAAATTTACTACTGACAAATAAACAAGTTTAAGGCATGCAGAACTTCAAAGGAAAATATTAGACCAAAGTTTTTTTAACAAAAACATCGAAAGGATCACATAAAGAGGACACTCTACAGACTACAACACAAAATAAGATTTTTACAGTAGAAATCATTTTCCAATTTTCCAATAGAAAGAAGAAAGATGTTACAATGCATTCTAAGTTAAGAGCATAATCTAAAATGGATCTAAAAATAAAACATATACCTAACACAACATGTTCCTTAACATTCTTCAGACACTGGGTAACAGGACATGATTATTCATTCATGCATAGCTAAAATGATGAATATTTAAAGAACTTAAAAGCTTTAGAGTTTTGAGTGCTATTAAAATAAATATGCTTATTTTTGCTTCTAATTCCAACCATGCTTTCCAAGGCTTGTAACATGAAACAAAGGAACATGTTCTAGCTTTTGTACTTCTTCATCGTGGGTGCCTTGATGAGATGATCATTTTGGATTTGTTAGAAGCACTAGTTGGTTTGCCTATGCCAAACAACTTAGACCCAGGGGAAAAATTAGATTGCCTTAAAAAAGAAACACTCTAATGTTAACAAGTAGCAGAAAGGCCTTTCATTTAATACCTAATGTCCACACTCTAGCCTTTTTAGCAAGATGACAAATTGAAGGCTTTGCAAACTCCGCAACTTGAGGTAAGACAACAACTATACATGATATTGTAGTGCTTGTGTTATATTCTATTTTATGCTTAGTTTTAAGGTCCACCAAACTAGTGGGGGACAGGGTCAGTTCACCTATTTTTTTCGAAACTGGTCCCGAACCGATAGGAACCGACCGAAACTGATCACCAATTGCCCGGCTTAGTCTGAACTCTGAACCAAGTGGTTTCATGTGGAACCGGTGCGAACCGTCCGCCGAACCAGTTCCGAACCGGTCCCCCTCTCTTTCTTTGGTTTTAAAGGCTGGTTGGGAAGGCCAGAGAAGCTTCTCAGACCTTTCCAACCTATCAGAATACCCTCCCTTTTTCCACAGCAAAAAATACGCTGATTCGGAAGGATTGAAGAAGGATCCAACCCTAAATAAGGTATATCCCATTTTCTCTCTTTTTTTTGAACGCCCAAAAATATCTTAAAAATTGCAAAATAAGAAAAGATCATGCCAAATTTTTTTATTTTATCTTCATTTTATGATATGTTGTAGATTTATGGATGATCTACATGATGACATATAAATTTTTAATTTTTAGATGATATAATTTTTAAAAATTAAAAATATATTTTTGGATTAAAAATAAAATAGTAAACAATAATTCAAAAAAAATAAAATCAAAAGCATATTTAGGGGCATGCAAGCTACTCTTCTGCTAAATTTGATGTCTTTTTATTCAAGTTTTAATGCAATCATACGCATAGTGGCCTAGGCCTAAATTTGAAAAAAAAATTGAGAAATAAGTAGCCTTTGATGCATGCCGACAGACCTTAAAAAAATATGTAGCATCCATTGTAGGGATCTACATGGATCTGAACTCAAATTAATTTTTTAAAAAATTTATATTTAAAAATTATTTTTATTTAAAAATAATTAAAAATATATAATTAATACCAAAAATTATGAAAAATTAGTAGTACATAATACATATTTCAGAAGTATTTTTTTGAATTTATGGTGTTTAAAAATATTTTTTAATTTAAAATTATTAAAAATTTATTAATAAAAATAAAAAATAATACTATGCGTTAGATAAATCAAATATATTTTCTTAAGTAAAATATATTATTTTAATCATAATAAAAAAAATTAAATAATTGATAAACTGACGTACTTGATAAACTTGAAAGGATGAACCATCAAGAAAAAAGGAGCCAGAGCGTGATATTGGTTGGAATAATGGGCAAATGCTCTCAGTCGGCACCATTGAAAATGCAACTGATACAACACAGAGTTCAAGAGAGGAGGGGTAACTAGGCTGAAGCAAGTGATTACCCCGACGTATCTATATGCCAGAAATGCACACAAGAGGCTCGGTAGCTGATGAAGACGCACTCGCCAATTTCAAAGCAACAAAGGAGAGGATTTTCAAGAAGGCGGAGGTGGATTGTCGAACTGCAGAGCCATCTTCCTATCACTCTAGAGAGTCAAAGGCATCTGCTCCAGATGACGAGGAAGCACAGATTCAGTCTGCCATTCAGACGAGCCTGGATGATTAACGGCAGCAGGATGAGGTAACCAGGCATAGGTCTCGATTTGTCCCATATACTACGAGTTGGGCTCCGGTCCTAAGCCGCGAGGAAGATCCAGAGTTTAAGAGGACCTCTTCAATTAGAGAGGTCATATTGCATCTATGCTGGAGTTTTTGGTAGCAGAAAGAAGTCCTCCAAGAAGATTCTACCAGGATCTACCATCAATGATTTAGATCCACATGCCTTTTCCAGCAATGATTCGAAGCAACAGGGAGTTGACACAATGCTAAAGAAGGATATGTGGCGAGCTATTGGATCCTGAGTCCACTTTAACCATATCCCAACGAATGTGGTAGATAATACGTACTATAGGTCTGTGATTTCCTCCATACAGGTTGTCGGTTATGGTGTAAATCCTCCAAGACTAAAGAACATCTACAGTGGGGTTCTCGCCAATAATGAGCTAGAGAAATTGATTGCCTCATACAAGAGCAAGTAACCCACATATGAATTGAAGGTGATGTATAATGGTTGGACCGATCAAACCAGACAGAGCATTATCAACTTCTTGATATATTGTGATACAAAGACTTTCCTCCATAAGTCGATTGATGCTTCTGATCATATGCAGGACGCCATATACATTCTCAGATTAATGGAGGAGGTAATTGATCAGGTAGGAAAGAATGTCGTGTAGCTCATCAATGATAATGGGCCACAATATAAGACCACCAAAGATATTTGATGGAATTGCAACCACATTTTCTAGAGCCAATATGGTGCACATTGGATCAACCTCATGTTGATAGATATTGTGAAGATTCATAAGGTACAACAGACAGTGGAGACAGCCCAAACCATCACCAGATATATTTATAACCACATGGGTCTTATCACTAATACCATCACCAGATATATTTATAACCATACACGGGTCCAATCACTGATGAGGAGGTATGTAGGGGGAGAAATCTTGAGACCAGTAGTGACATAGTTTGCTACCAACTACGTTGCACTAAAAAGCCTTCCTAAGATAAAAGTAGCCCCACGTCAGATATTTGTCAGTCTCGAGTAGCAGAAAAGTGGATTTGCGAGAGCTAGCAATGAAGGCAGCATTGTCGAGACTTGGTGATGAGGCAAATATTCTGGTAGCGGGCCGAGAAGATAATGAAGGCTATCAAACTATTATACGAGTACTTCAAGTCGTAGACAGCGAGAGGTACCCCCAGATGGAATTCTTGTATCATATGATGGAGAGAGTAAAGATTCATATCAAGGAGGCAGATCCAACGTATTTCCAAGAGTACATCAACATCATTGAGCAGCGGTGGAACTACCAAATAGGTAGAAACTTGCATCTAGCAGGTAAGTAAAAGTATTGAAAATTAGACTACTTTTGTACTTGTATAATTTTACTAAAATAATTACGAACTCTATTTGCAGCATACTACCTAAACTTGAGGTTTCAGTACACCGTACCAACTACGGCAATAAGGGTATTTGATAATGCATAACAGAAAGCATTAAACCTAATACACATTGCTTTATAAAAATCAACATGCAAAGAATAGAAGAATAACTGAGCAATTTACAGTTGTTAGCCCATGCTCGATTAGTATACTAATAAATGGCCGAAACTTTCACCTCTGCACACCGCAAGAAGACTACAAAACTTCTTCCATATCTTTCTCTCCAAGATACTCCTTCCATTTACAATGAGCGTGTCATTTAAATGAAAGAGAATAAGAAAATTCTATATAATATCGGCTGTTCCATGTGGTCCCTACTGGATTGAGAAAAGCTGGGCACAGCCCATAACTGATTCAGTACAGAACAATTTGTCAAAATTACCTTC
Organism: Phoenix dactylifera; assembly: GCF_051530095.1. Lineage (NCBI taxonomy): Eukaryota > Viridiplantae > Streptophyta > Magnoliopsida > Arecales > Arecaceae > Phoenix > Phoenix dactylifera. The sequence continues at coordinate 10,740,082 of NC_143192.1, forward strand.
CTAAAAAAAGCTCAGAAAAGAGGAAAAGAGAAGCCTTAAAAATGCAACAAGAACTTGCCCAATGGATGAATAAGACATAGGCTAACTACCAGTTGCATCCATCATTTATCATCACATGTTCTGTAACTATCAGCGAAGGGAATGTCTGATGAAACTCTTTATAAGAACAAGAATACTTCAGGCTTATTGATTCACAAGTATCCTAATTACTATTGATAGCTTACAAATAACCGCTCAAGAAATTACCGTGCGGGTGCTGTATGCCCAAGAATTCTGCCAGACCATAGCCTTTTCACCTTTCTCATTCTCAAAATTTATCTGGAACATCTTTGCAAAATTTTGACCAAGACAATGTGAGGTGGCACCTTGTATCCCACGACCTGTATTTGGAACAAAAGCCTGGAAAACAGTTGAATAGCTATCGTCATGTTTATGCAGGAAAATAAACAAAAAATAGCATGCAACAGTCACAACTGTTTTAACTTTTTGAATACCTCAACACTTGTAGTATATAAACCGCCAGCAAATTTTTCTAGCTCACTTTTCTTTCCCTTGATAACTGGAATTGCAAGCAATTCTTCATATATCCTTCGATATAATTCCAAAATTTCAAGAACCTGAAACCAGGTGATGTGAAACAATCACAAAAACAATGCAATCATCATATTTAAGCATTAAATTCATGACCAGCTAAAAACATAAGAAAATAATGTGGACTACAGAATAAATACAATGGCACCAGATGTAACTTATAAAATGAAGAAGGGCTCATGCAATGTTCAGCAAAGGAAGCTTTCAACTGCTACCAATAATGGCCAGTTTCCTTCTGAAAAGTATTAACGTCTTTATTATTTAATATATATAAGTGCTGAAGGACTGGAAAGTACAAAGGTATTTTCTCTTAAAGGTATCAGATCTCTGACAACTTGTGCCATATGGAAAATCTGATAATTACCATCTCATATGTCCCTTGACATTCAAGTAAATTTGCAGTACAGTCATAACAAAAAGATAACAGAATGGACTGCAGGGTAAATTCATGGGTGTATTACCTTCTATGGACATATTCCCTTGCATTATTGGTTCGCATGTGTTCATGGAATTTTAACTGGTATTTGTTCATTCGTGACTAATAAATGAGGCTGAAAACAATGAATAGATAATCAATTACTCCACGCTCTGCCTTCAGAATACCATTGGGACAAGGAAGAGCTTTTGAGAGCACTTAGGTGGAGGACAGGCCGAGCGTCAACACAAGAACAACCCATCCAACAAACAACCCAAATCTAACCTGAAATAACCATACAATGAGCCCTGCCACCAAAACTACCTCCAAAATTTGCAACCCAAACACTCTGAGTTGGGTTCGTGATGCAGGGCAGTAGTACTATAAAAGATCCAAAAGTCCATGTTTTATCAAAGAGTTTTAGTTATGTTTTGAAAGTCTTTAATGTCAAGTTGCTGCAATATTACTGTAGCTGAAGTGTTCATCAGTATAATTCATGATACTGGAGCAGAAACTTCTTAGGGACTTTTTTGTCTTTTATATTTTTCCTTCTCATGTTTTAACTGATGGCTCGGATATGTCTTCAGTTCAAAGGTCAAGATTTAAAATTGTTGGGTTTTGAGCATGGAATGCCGTACCGGTCCGTACCGGTCCGGCCGTGGACCGGTACCGGAACGGATAAAAAACCGGTATTTCCGGTTTTTTATCCGAACCGGCCGGTACGGGTGCGTACCGGCCGGTTCGGGCCCGTACCGGCCGGTACGCACCTCGTACCGGTGCGGCCGGTTCGCACCGGTACGATTTTTTTTTTTTTTTAGAACCACAGCGCCGCGCGCTGTGGTTTTTGAAACCACCGCGTACCGGCCGGTACGGAACCGGTACCAGCCGGTACGTACCGGACCGGACCGGTACCGTACCGGTCCGGCCGGCCACCGGTACGCCGACCGGTACCGGTACGGCGGACCTTGGTTTTGAGTCTATGTATAGGTTGTCATCCTCTTTTTTGAGAGATGGGTTTCAAGGTGATTTCATTGAAAGAAGGAACATAAACCAAGGTATCTTCCCGCCCTTTATTATTTCTTCTTCTTTCCTCTGATTCTTCTATCTTTATTGCTGTTCTATTTTCCCTATCATTCCATGTTCCTACTGTTTATTTTCTGCAGTTGATTACTGATTTTAAATCTGATTATGCTCGGACATATAATCAATTTATTTTGCACTACTATGATCCTATAAGACCGCTAGAAAGTGGTCATCCATTATTAACCCTAAAAGGGAAAAAAAAACACTTCACAAACCTTATCCCTATTCATCAACCCCTAAAACCTATTCTTCCAAGACTCTAGTCCTTCACTTCTTGGTCCACCATCTCACATAAACCGTCCCAATGACAGAAGCAAAAGCAGGTCTTTTTTTTAAGTCTATAAAACAATGTTGTCTAGTCAATGGACTGCTGGAAACAAGTCATTAAGGTTGCATCTCCCTCCATCATGCTCACATTAGTTATCATGGAAAAGCCTCCGTACTATAAAAAGTAGAGATTAATCAATATGAAATCAATATGTCAAAGAATTCAAGAGCCATAGTGTAGGTATAAAACGACCATTAGAAGGCATGTCATTCTAGCTAGCATATTTGTTCTAGTGAAAAGAGTAGAAAAGACAAGGCAAGTCCAAGTTTTGGTTTAATCTACTCAATCAAACCAATTATATTGAAAAAAATAAATAACACAGCCACATTAAAAACAAGCATACAAGATGGAACAAGAGCTCCTAGAAAATCATTTCCCATGCCCCTAGGTGAATGGACTCATAGAAATGGTAAAGTTATTTGCTCTGCACCTAAGTATTATAATCTAAACTTAAATAAATTAATTAATTTACTAATGGGGGGGAGAGTTTGAGTTGGGGAAGGGAGGTTTAAATTTTAAAAAATGTGAAGTTTCAGAATGCTTCTTTCAATTAACAGAAAGGCAATATTCCAAAAGGTGTGCAAATGGGAAAAAACACTCATAAATCCCTAAAATCCATCTTTCCAAAATACTAATCCTTCACTTCTAGGTACACCGTCTCACATAAACAGTCCTAACCACAGAAGCAAACTCTCTGCTTAAGTCTAATAGGACAGCATCTAGTTGATGGACTACTGGGAACATGTCATTAAGGATGCATCTCCTTTGTGTCTCCAGCTTATCATGCTAATGCTTTTGTTATCAAGGAAAAGCCTCCATACTATCAAAAGTAAAGATTAATCATTATGAAAGCAACATGTCAAAGAACTCAAGAGCCATGGTGTAGCGATGCATCAACCATTAAAAGGCACGTAATTCTAGCTAGCGTATTTGTTCTAGTGAAAAGTGCACAAAAGACAAGGCAAGTCCAACTTTTGTGTTTAATCTAATTAATCAAATCAATTATACTGAAAATTTTTAAATAACGTAACCAATTTTGCTTTAAAAAAAGGCATGAGATGGAACAAGAGTTCCTAGAAAATCATTTCCCATGCCCTAGGTGAATGGACCCGCAGAAATGGTAAATTTTGCTTTACACCTAAATATTACAATCTAAAATTAAATAAATAAATAATTTTACTAATAGAAGAGAGAAAAGAGTTTGACTTGGGGAAGAGAAGCTTAAAAAATGCAAAGTTTCAAAATGCGTCTTCCAAACTTAACAGAAAGGCCATATTCCTAAAGGAGCTGAGTTAAGGACTCTTTGGTTTTCATGATAATTCTTACTTTTTAAAGTGGTGTAATAAAAAACATTTTAGGAGACACATTAGTTCTAAAATATCTCAAGATACAAATTTGAAGCACATGTCTATCCTTGTGACAGCACCATACTTGGATTTCATTTTGCAAATAACTAGTAATGGAAAATATAAGGATAGGACAATGAGCATCCATGTGCATAAAAAAAAGGTAGATTGCATATCTCAGCGACTAGGGCTTAAAAAATTAAAGATACAAAACCTGATAAATTAACAACATATCAACAGTCACACCCCCAGCCCTATTGCGCACAAACCAGGCATGTGAAAAACAGCCACATATCCCATAAAGCTCAGCCCCAAAAGACATGCAAGGCCTTGTACCAGTAATTCACATATGTAGGAATAATACCAATAAAAAAATTTATCTGCTAAATTCCTAGAACAATGGCTAGTGGTAAAACATCAAAGCATCTAAAAATCCACATAACAATATTTAAAAGATACACTCGAAAGCCTCAATTCAACAAACTCCACAACTAAGAAAAATCCTTGAAAACTACCAATATCATCTATCCACTCAACTGTGTCCACAAGACCACACAAAGAGTCCAACACAACTAAAAAATAACCAAAAACAGCATAATGGGTTCCAAGCCTCCACCTTTCACTTGCACAACCCGTAACCAAATGTCTAAAAGCTAGTTATTCTTAGAATCTGAGAAATGGAAAGAGAGAATAGTGAGTAGCTAGTAAGGCACCTATCACCACCACTAGCTGGATCATGCATGGGTAGAAAAAAAATAAATAAATAATGATTTCATGGAATCCATCAGAAGGTAATTTGTGAAACATCTAAAAAAAATATTTATATAAGAAATAACAGAATTGTTATAATCAACTACTACGTACAATCAATGATTTTTCAAAGGGCCAGACATGCAAATCATTACAGCCATGGCTAGTCCTGTGATAAGGTGCAAAACCATATCATGCACTATGAAGGAGGCCTGAAATTACATTTAGCCCTGTGGCAGGGGCCCTAAAGAAATTGGTTTCTCAGCACAAGCAATACTAACAATCATGGTATGCTGAGACCGGTCCGATTCAAGCGTGGAAAATGGTTCCGGCCCCAAACCGAGCGGTACAAGCCCGGTAACAGGACCGGTTCGCACCGGTACCCGCCCTTGGGGCAGCATGCCTGTGCGCGAGGAAGAGCGTCCGTGCATGGTTCTAGGCGCGATTCCCCTGGGCAGTGCACCCATGCGGGCGTGCTGCCCAACGCACGCCCGCACGCGGGGAAGAGCGCCCACGCGCGATACTGAGTGCAATTCCCCGGGGCAGCGTGCACGCACGGGCGTGTTTAATGCCACAGAGGCATTTAACGCGGCGGGCGCACGCTGCGCGTTGGCTGGTTCAGTAGTGATTCAAACTGGTCCGAACTGGAACCGTACCGGTCTGGTACGCTTACCAGTACCAGTACAGCGTACCTTGCTAACAATTAGCCCTAAAGAAATTGTTTCTTTCAAGCATTCAACACGGGGCTAAATGTGATTTCTAACCTCCATCACATGGTCAAATTTGGTTTCATGCCTTGTCAAGGCTAAGGCATAGTTAATGAGTTGTATGCCCGAACCTTTGGAAAATCATTGGTTGTACTAAATAGTTGATTTTATAACAATTCTGCTGTTTAATTTATAAATTATTCTGTTGAACCTTTGGAAAATCACAGACTGTGCATAACAGTCAGACTATAACTGTTCAAATGTTTCACAATTTCTTTCTGCTGGATTATGTCAAATGTAATGGCAAGGTTCGACGTACCAACCGTATCGGTGGGCGCCGGTACCGGTTTGGACCGGTACGGACCGGTACCGAACCGGTACCACTGGTTCGTCTTGATTCATGCATCCAAAAGGTCCAAAAAAATTTAAAGCCAGTACGGGCCGGTATGGTTGGCCAGTACAGGCTGATACAGTTGGCCGGTACCGATTTTTAACACCGAACCGGACCGGTCAGAGCCGGTACCGGTTCGGTACAGGGCGGAACCGGCCGGTACGGGTCGGTTCAGCATTCCTTGGTCAAATCATTATTTATTTAATTGTTTCCTTACCCATGCTTGATCGAGCTAGTTATGGTAGGAGGTATCTTACTAGGATATGTGGCTCACTATTCTTTCTCTTTGTATTTTTCAGATTCTGAGTAACTAGTTTTTGAATGTCCAAATACAGGTTGTATGCATGAAAGGAGTAAGCTTGGAGCCCATTATGTTGCTTTTAGTTTTTTTTACTTATGTTGGACTTTTCTATCCGTGTAATCCTATTGAGAGGATGGATAATATTAAGAATACTTGCTGTGGAAATCTTCTTAGTTGTGGAGTTTTTTGAATTGAGATTTTAAGTGTCTCTTAGATATTGTTATGCAGGTTTTTGGGCCCATGATAAGCACATATCTTTTTCATTTTCACCTGTGTATATCATTATATCACGGATTCCAAGGACTTTCTCAACCAATATACCAGATTATTTTAATTGATTTATTTCAAGTTTCTAATTTTTTGCAAGAAAAGGCATAAAGAACACACCTTTGTGGAACATCAAGAAATGATCTTCAAACAGCAACTAACAATTCAAGCATTAGTGCTTGTCCAAGACTATAAACTAACATACTTGAACAAACACATGATTCTTCATCTATGGCAAGATAAGAAGTAATTGATTTCCACATATTGAAAATACATTATTCCCAATTTCTTTGTACATTACTTTGACACATGATATATTCCTCAACTTTCATTGTCCTACTTGATAAGAGAAGATTAAGTCCATTATTAAGTTTGATGATTCCTAAAGCTTCTGACCAATTATCTTGTCTTATAAAATCGTAATTAAAAAGAAAATAGAAGGAAAAATTTCTTTAATACCTCTTGATCAGCTTCATCTTTTGTCGCAAAAGCTGTATGCCCTTCTTGCCAAAGAAACTCTCGACTCCTACAAATAAATAACATAGAAGTTTAGTTCCTACAACTAAATGAATTAAATAGAATTATTCACTGACAGATATGTAGAGAGGAACAGACACATGGTACATAGATCTTGACCCTTATAAGAGAGCTAAATTAAACGACAAAAATTACTTATCACATCAAAATCCAACCTTTATAAGTGAATTTTATTAAATGAGATAAATTACTTATCACATCGAGAATCCGAACTTAAATTACAAGACAGATATGCAATCTAAAGAATCTTTCCATCAGTGCGAATCAAAGTTTGAAACGATGAATTTTATCAAACAACGAAGTGCCATATCTTATAGAAGATATGTTAATCTTTTTCATTGATCCATGGTTTTCTTACTGTATTTTCTATCACCCGTCCATGGTTTCTTTAGTATCTTCTTGTTCTCTGCATTTGCCTTTTCAAATTGATAGTTGAGGATTAGGAGGAAGGAGGATTTTGTCAGACATAATGGCTGTTTAGATTGATTTAGAGGGAAAAAAAATACTTTTGCAGCTTTTAAAGAAAAAAGTGTTTTTCATAGAGAATAATTTAACTGGAAATTTTTCAAGAGAAGTGCTTAGATAGTTTGGCGAATGTAGAGAAACAGGTGCTGAGCCAGTATGGTTTGTTCTCAGTATAGACTTGTAGACTACAAATTCCAATCAAGTTAATTTAATCAAGCCTCAAAATATTGGATTCAATCCACTAACAACAAATAGTCAATAATTCAATATAGTTATCGCTGTTCTAAAAAGTGCCCAAGTAGGTGCCAAAGCATCCAACTAGGCACATAATATTTCCTAGGCAACTAAGCAATGATTGTTTAAATCTCGCTGAAGACAGGATTACTTGGTAGTTAGGATTTCCATCTGTGGGTAGGATTACTTGCTAGGATTTCCTTCCATGGGGAATGATGATTACATGCATCAATCACACCCCTAATGCTCACCCGCTGGAAGGAAAAAAAGGGAAAGAAAAAGGAGTGAACAAAGGAAAACTGAAGGGACAGAATCCCATCCACCCATAACGGGCCTTCTGATGTCCCTTGGACAATCCAGCAAACGGAAGAGAACAGCAAAAGTCAGCTCTCACTCCAGGCACGCACTTGTTCTTTTCCCATTTCCAATTCCCAGTAGTCCAGCAGTTCCCTGTTCTCAATCTCCAGAAGGAAGCATTCTTAGCGATTCCTCATCCACCATCTCCTCCTTTCTTCCTTTTTATTTTTTTTCTTCTGCTAAATACCTCCTGCAGATCTCTTCTTTGTCGTCCATGTTCTCATTGTTTCTTTGTTTTCGTACTACAGTATTACTTCTGCTACTGCCCCGCAGGCCTACACCAAGTTGGAGAGTGATTAGTGATTGACATTTGCAAAATGATTCAATTTCTTTAGATGCCTGTATTATTGTCAGCATTATGACATTTTGTTGTCCAAATGTTTTACTAATGTTTAGTTCTGATGAAATTTGTGATTTTTCAACTTGTCTAATTAGGAAATATATATTTGATGATGGAACTATTCTGCAAAGTGGTTTATACAAAAGATACAATAATATGTACAAGCTCATGTGCACATATGTAAGCTTAGGGATGCATATTTGAAGCATTGAAGGGCTTTCCTCCCTAGGAGGCCACCTAATCACCTAGGCCATGTCTAGGCCATAAGTTGGGGTCCATCGACTAGCTTCACTCAGTCCTTTTCACAACCTTGCAGGTTATGAAATCTAAGTTGTCCCTATAGAATTAAAACCCAAATCAAGCCTAAGATAGACTTGCCTCGGTCGGAGTTAGATACATGAGTGATTACAGGTCATCTCCTGAATCTTTATCCAATTTAGTTCATGTCTACTTCATGCCAGTAACCTAACCCAACTAGGCAAGTTGATGCATATATTCCTTCCTATGAACTTAATCGCATTTGCTTGCTCCCACAACTCACTAAAATGCGCTTTGCACTATATGTGCTTGCGAGAATCTAAACGTGAAAAGCATTTCTCTTAGAAGTTAGAAGCACTTCTATGCATGGTATGTCGTATCATACCGAACCGGACAATACCAAGCGTACCATACCATGGCATACCAGCACTCGGTACGCCAAAAAAACTGCATACCATACCATACCGACACTATGTTAGTGTAGCACCGGTACGGGGTCCGGTACCGAGACGGCAAACCTTGCTTCTATGTGAAAGATTCCAGAAAAGCTCTTTTAGAAAAGCAGAATCAACATCAAACAATACCAGAATCTTCTGTTTTGAAGCATTAGAAACAGAAATGCTTTATAAAAACCATCTAAAAGAACAATAATACAAATCAGCATATAAAAATTCTGCTCCTGAACTCAAGAATATTCAAAATTAATGGCTTGTTGCAGGTTGAAACCTTTAATAGGATATCCAAAATATATAACCCAAGTTAATGAATGTGAAATTGCAAGAATATCTGCAGCTTTACTATCCTTAAAAACAAAATAGAAATTTTTAAGTAATGTAAGATAAAAAGAAAAATAAACCATTCAATTGCCAACAATCCTGCTGCCACCTAATTGGCGCGTGCAGCACATAAACCAGGAACAAAAAGGAAGAGAACATAACATCAAAACCTGAAAACATCTGATAATGTTTTATTATATTAAAAGAAAAGGCATCTAAGTACACACGGAAAAGTATTTGAAGGGCCAAGAAACTCAAAAATCATAGAAGTTGGCTTACTGATTGTTGCTAATGAATTCAAGAATGTTTTGTTAGCATGTAGTAGAAAACAATATTTGACCTGATGTGTAAAGCCAAGATTACAAGATGAAATCATGTCGAGTACACTGTAGATTGTGACGAACAGCCAACCACATTAATAGAAAGATAACACAGATATCTGACTCATTGTCTAAAATCTAAACTGAATCAGGATACTCAATTCTGACTTCAGACACAACATCAATCAGCATTTAACAAAGACATTTAGGCTGCTATCTGCAAAACTGGTATAAACCATCGAAAATACTTTATAAAATGCTTTAAAATTAAAATCAGCAATCATCTGAAAAAAAAGAGGAGGATGTTAAGTAGCTTGTAGTTTGAAGTCTAATTTGAAAGCTGGAGTCAACAGGTTTTCTCCGCCTTTGCTGAGCAGCTGGGCACTCTATTCAACATTCAGTAGGCATTTCCATAATCCTGCAAATCAGGCCCAAGCTCACCAACTTGGCCTATCACTAGTCAACCGCCTGCCACTTTGGTGAATTGATTTATAACTTACAGTATCTTGTTGCCCCTTTCTCCCTACTCCCACAAAATCCTCCAGCCCACTTTCCTTTACACCCATGTTGAGACCTCCACAACTAAAGGCTCAACAAATTGTTGCCACTTGAGCCCAAAATGGTGCCAATTGAAGAGATTGTAAATTTGTAGGCTAAACTTGATCAAAGAACTGCATGTTTTTTAAATGTGTGGATCCACATTAACCTTGGTTTTTGCCTATGGTGATCGGTTATTTTGCCAATAGTTTGGGAAACCAAAATAACAAAGGAATTTGGTTTGATTTGGGTCAAAGTTTCAAATAGCAGCTACCATAGCATTACAACATTTGTTATAATGGTTTTGAAGGCATCCTGATACATTATATAATATCAATTATAAAAATTTAAAGTTAATTCATATTAGTCAATAAATTGAGTGCAACCTAACTCCATTTTCATTTGAGTCAGATTGAATCAGGTTTAAGATATATCTTATCATTCCACCTGATTTTCAAATCAAATAGGATCAACAATGATCCAAAAAATGAAAACACAAGAAACATATACAAATTGGTTTCATAAACAAAATATGAAAAAGAATAACAATTAAACATGTAGACATTATTAACAATCTCCAAGTATATTCTAATATATAATGCCAACTCTCCTAATGTGCTTGTGTGTGAGGTGTATCCAACCGTCCGCCTTCCCTCTCTTCATATCGATATTTGCATTTCTCCTTCCCATACCCCTCCCATATATCACCTGCTGCCCTGCCTCAACCCGTTCATTTCCCATCCTGCATGAACCCACTAGCAGGGTAGCTGAAGTCCATTAAAGCTTGTGATTACTAGCCATGAGGTTCAAACCTCTCATCTAGCATTCATTATTTAACTGGATCGATCTTACCTTTCAAAAAAAAAAAAGAAAAAAAAAACACACACACACACACACACGCACACGCACACGCACCTCACATGGTACGTTCTAGGTTGATTTGATTGATGGCAGCATATAAATTGTAATAAAAATCAAAATTGAAGATTAATAACACAAAAGTTACTACTAAAAGCAAATAGAAATATCTCAAATTCAAGGATGGTTATGAAAAGTATAGTGCATTAGTTTCAGGTCAATTTAGGTGTTGGGGAACTTGGTGATCCATATCCAACACATTTGGCAACAAGTAATATTTTTTAGTACAAGCCTAATCCTAATTTTAGTTTTGATAAGACCATATAAATTTCGGGTATGTTCTCAATCGGAAAAGGGTCATGAACACAATTTAGATGAACAGCCATAACAGATTGGTCTGCCTCATATGGACAAACAAATACGATCCTAGCATCCTCATTTGCTACTTTCCCAGTAGAAGTGGGTTTTATCCATTCATCCATTGCTATACAAGGAATAAATGGTGAAGCAAGTAAAATAAAATAGATGTTCAATTTAAAATATTACATGCTCCATTGCCCCGCCCTTGGCTTGTCGCTAGATGCTTGACTAGAGATTCACTTACACCTTGTTATGTTGTTGTATCAAATGAGACTTTGAAAAGAGTTATACTTACAGCCTTTCCATTGTGGCCATGATTTGCCAAATCAAGTAGTTGAATAATCCACACCATAAATAAAAAAACAATATTTAAAAAATTCCATTCTCCAAACCAACTTAGAGAACCCAATAATACCATGATCTTTTAATTATTATCTGTACCTTCCTATTAAAATAATCAGTCCCAGATATTCCAATTTAAAAACTTAAAATGATAGCGTAGAAATAATGTTGTTGCTTTCTGAACATATTATTCACCAAATTGTTTTAATAGCTAGCAAAGATGTTTGAATTTTTAAAACATACTGTTTTATTTGGATGAGCTATTAATATTATATAACAAACATTAATTCACTAAACATCAACCACTACAACAAATTAAGAGCTACACAACTGTTGTCGTTTAAGCTTCCATCAGTAATATTATTTAATATAGTGGGATGTTTTTGAAACCATTGTAACAACTGTTACAATGTCCATGGCAATTATTTTAAACCTAGACACAGATTAATCCAAGTACCATTTCATCCTTGGCCTCCTATCTTGGCCTCCTAAAATATAGGTAAATCACTATAGACGAAAGCTAAGGTTGATGTGAGTAGATCACATTAAAAAAATATCAATCAAGTTTAGCACAAAGCCTCTCCAAATGGCATGATTCAGGGTTTACATGCAACAATCCAACTACTCGTTAGAAAGAGGAGGGGGGGGTGGAGAAAGGAGTCGGTGAGGAGTTCGGACCTTGGGAGAGGAGGGGACAGAAGATATCCGGAGGTGCAAAACAGCTCACCAAGGCAACAGACGCTCAAGTTATAATGGTGGATCTGGATTGCCAGTGCAATGTACATAACCATTGAAGTAGCTACAAAATGCTAAATAGGGTGGCCCACTGGTTAGCATAGGTGAACAAAAACCTGTTGAACCAGCAGCTTTTATATTAGGCAGTAGATGACATTTGGGGGTTTTTAGGGGATGGGAATGAGATAAATAAAATGCATAAGTCATTAAGGGCGCCGTACTGGAGGAGGATCAAGTCTTCTCTCAGAAAGGGTTTCATTGGTAGGTGAGCAACATTATATCTTCTAGTTGTTACTTGCTGCAATCCAAACTCCAAAATCTCCTTGTCAGCAATAAATTCAATCTCACATAACCAGCTACACATTTTGCTTTAAAACACATGATTTACATATCTATAGATAATAAGTTAACAAACCATGAGCTGTTGTTCAAAAAATTATTATTTTTTAATCTTCTCTCTATTTCCTGCTTTCATTCTAGACAATCTATATGACTCCCAGTGGGTGCTTGTAAGGCTTAAGGTGTTCATTTCTAGTAAGATTACATGGTCTTAGTTCGAAGAATATAACTGTAAATGATTTTAGTTCTAAAGATAAATGAAATTGAACTAGCAACCAAATCTGGCAACAAGTACTCTCATTTTTAAAATACTAACAATAACATCTGATCTCAAAGGGCTTCTAAGCACCAAAAAGAAACAGGGAGGGCCACGCTCTTTCCGGAGCAGCCCAATGCCTATGTGCAACTCAAGAATGAAACTCCAGATATGCAATGTAGAGTCAACATGTGATGCAACTAAGCTTCAACAATGATTTTAATAATGAAAAGAATTATGAAAATGATATCATATAATCACTTTGTACTGCTTACCTGAACAAGTAATTGACCCCACCTCAAAGTCTGGCATACAAAATTATCCATTCTCATAATACTCATTATGTGCTTCCAAATATTTCTGCTCTAGATATATGTTGGATGAAACTTTTGAATAGCTATCACAAACATTTATGAAATTGTTCTTGTAGATAATTGTTAGCATGGTTTTGTCTGTACATGACATACTGACTTGTATCAGTAGTGAACCAATACTCGATAGACCCTCATACCAAGTGCCAGTACCAAGAACCAAACTGTATTGACATATACTAGATGGGTACCAGTATGGGTACCAAAATTGATAATGTAAGCCTTGATTGCCATACAAAAGGCATGAATTTTAGACATATCAATAAAGATGATGTGATTTTACAACTACATATATTATAGCATTTGATATTTTTTTCATTGCTTCAAATATGCCATTTTGTTATTATTACTTTAGTAAACAGATGAATAATGACTGAATTCACAATATTTTAAGACTAAATAACACAAATATTGATGTGTATTTGCAACTTTCTAGAACAGAGCTGGTAACTAAATTTTTAAACTGTAGCATTGATTGCAAGACAGATGAAGGGGGGAAGTGTGCTATGTATCAACAACATAATACAGCATAAAAGACATAACATAATATGACCGATACAAAAAATAGAGATGCAGGAAATATTTAACAAGCATTAAAAAATGTACCTGATAAAAGGAGTAGGATGGCTGAATTCCCATCTCACGACATTGCACCACTGGTTAAGCTTCAATGGTAAGTCACGATGCCCCCTTATCCATTTAGAGTAATATGGATACATAACAGTCTCGCTTGTAGGACGGATTGCAACAGGAATTTCCATTTCAGACTGTCCAGATTTAGTAACCCAAGCAACCTAGAAATGATGGCAAACACAAACAGAAATCATAGGACACTTGGTTGTATATAACTTGGAAAATAATAACAAACTGGATTTGAGATATCTAGCAAATCTAAAAAAGGAAAAAAGGATGAAACAGTCACTGCAATGCCATTTAATTTTGAGACATTAACAGCAGCATCAGCAGACAACAATCTCTACAAAAGAATCTTCAAATTGCAAAAAACATGGAGATGACACTAGAGCTGCAAGAGAACTGTAATAACAACAAATGTGTGTATATAGTAGTATATACAAACAATCATTTCAAGGGTCAATGTAACTAGCAGGAATTGCATTCTGAAAAACAAAATGCCACACCCTTGCCCTTATAACAGCAAGTAATTCCTAACAGATGTAGCATAGTCATCAAATGCAATCACATCAATCGTTGCAATTGAGACCAGATATAAAGTGTAGAAAGTTTAAATGATGAAATAAGTAATCTTCAGACAATTATAAGAGAAGTGCCAGAAAAATAAAAACCTCTCCACCTCTACCTCCAGTTTTGCCCAGCAATATGCCAACACCTGTGATTTTTAGGAATTCTAGGAGTGTAGTATCAGAAACGGTATTAGCTGAAAAATGGAGCAAGTGGTTGGAAATTTTAGCAAACGGGACACGGGGGGCGGGGGGTGTTGTGTGGGGTGTGGGGTGCTGATGTGCAAATAAGAAAAATCACATCTATCCTAAAGAAGAACAACCACCTTTATCGTAGAAGTTAAAAGTTAAAACTCTTGTATTTGGCAAGATTTTTCACTTAAATTCAGTGGAAAGCAAGAAACCAAGGGAAATCTTATATAAGGATGAAATCAAAGGCCATTTGTTGCCTCTATGGCATTAGAAATGCATACAAATAGGGACACACAAAAAGACTTTCCATCAGTGTGACTCTTGCCCAATTTAAAAGCCATCATTAGATAGTCTTCTTAAGGAATCTAGAAATCTTTATGGGCATGCAACAAAAAAATAAAACTGAAACTATGACACCTGATAGTTTCTGAATAACTCTATACAAAATTAAAGGTATCATCAACACTAGCCCTGTAAATCATCTTCAGCCGATATTAAAGAAAATAAAGAGATGCTTGGGTCAAATAAACCCTATCTAACCCTTATCCTAACACTAACCAGTGTCTCTTGTCTTGCCAAATATCCACCCCATTTTATCCTCAGCTTCCTACACTTTCTTCCTCATATTCTCCTCCAATTCTCCCTCCTCTCCTATCCTCACCTCACATCTTCTCCACATGCACATGATTGAGCCAAGTTCAGGTAAGACCATTTGGAACACCTAGGCCCAGGGCAACACAGCCCAAACCTATCCATCCAGCCTACATTCACTTTCTTTGTAATATTTGAAAACCAATGGGCATCCATTTATTATTCATATATAATCTTCAGCATGGTTTCAAATACCAATATCGAACCCCACTGATGATGTGTACCGAAACTGACAGCATCCAAAAAAAATGAAACCTGTCAGTACATACAATTGAGACAGGTATCGCCGATACGGACTGATGTGGCATGTAGATACCAATACACAAGGTTTCAGCATCCTGACACCTATACCGGAGCAGATTTTATGTCGGAATGGAACAATATCGACGGTACCTTCCCATTTCGATGTTTTTCGAAATCATTATCTTGAATCTTTACAAACATTATTTTACTACAAGCGAAAATAGATATTTTTAAGAGAAAACGTCCATATATGGAAATACAACATCCACACACATGGGGAAAAAATCATGTACAAAAAGTTAACATCATAGGTCAAAAAAATCAATTTAATATAAGAAATAGAGGGAATAAAAGATATTGACAATATGCAATAACTTCCTCATGAAATCTATATAAGACATAGTCCCCTCAAGCCTTCAATAACGAATATATTAACATATTTCTACAAGAAAATCCTTATCATACCTCAGGAGCAAAACCTTCTATATGATCTTTCTCCTTTTGTAGAACATTCTCAGTTACAAAAAGAGGGAAATACGCATTCTTGATATTCATCTTCTTTATTTCTGGATCAAAAAATGCCTGCACATCCATGCAATAGAAGAATCAACAAATAAGGCATTTGACATCTTATAATACAAAAGCAGATATCAATAACATCCAAATTACTAATGTTCTTGAAATTCAAGCCATATAAACTCAAATAAAACATCAACATGTCCCAAGATACTAATAGTTATTGCATCCTTTTTTTGACATCTATAAGGCATATCCGAAATAAGAAAGCTAGTTTGCTGAATCTATCAATCGATGTTTCGGAAATTGAACCAGCAACGGACTATTAGCGCACAAAGAAATCAAATCAACTCTTCCCAACAGCCAATATTCTTCCCAAGGTCCGCAATTTCGATACTGAGTACCATATCGATACCTTATCGGCTCAGTTTGGTACGGTATAGTATGATGCGCCCCTATACCAAAATAGCCCCTTAGCCATTTTTCTTAATTTTTATCTCGATACGCCTCGGTTCGAGCCAGTATGCACCTCAGTACACCTCAATACAGGTCGATACATCTCGGTATGGGATGGTATGCCTCGGTGCGGGGGTACGGGACTTGTACCGACTTGAAGTTAAGTTTTATACTGGTTTCCTCCCAGTACAATGCGATACATATGAGGGACATGGTTGGGCCACAAAACCTATGATTTGTCCTAGACAATGAAGGGAAAAAAACTGATCAAAATATCTGTGATTCAGCCAAAAAGGAAAGAATAAAAGAAGAATCACAATTAGGACCTTCTGATCCTATATGTTGCCATAGACAAGGAAAAGGGAGGTAGAAAGGAAAGGAAGAATGGAATAGGTTTGCCTTGCCCTAACAAAAGAAGGGAAAGAAGAAAAAGGGGAAAAAAGGGGAAAAAAGGGAAAGGTTAGGGCTTGCCAACCTCTTATTCCTTCTTATTTAGTATCTACACATAAATGTGTTTATACACACCTATTGCAGTGACTCAATACCTCTCCCAAAAAAGGCTAGACAAGAAGGTATTACTTGGATTATTTAGCCTTGTATAAGTATCCAATATCTCGCCAGTGCATGGGGACTAAATGCATGTCCTCACATGTCCTTACATACTTGCCTCGTTTGCCTTGGCATCCTTGCCAATCCAGGGGCCTAATCTCAAACACAATCGCATAGCATGATTGGCCCCTGGTCCACATGGACCATCCAAGTCCGCTCTGATACCGTTTGGAACGACCCACGACTCCACCCAGAAAGGGCTAGCCAAGAAGGTCTTATCTGGATTCCTTAGCCCTGTAACAAGTATTCAAATCTCCCCAATGCCAATAACCAATGTGGGACTAAAAAGGGTCCTTAGGCTTATAGATGTAATGTACATAAATTATTTACATACATTATATATATAGCCATGTCCACATGTTTTTGTTTTCAATGATTGCCATGTTAGATTCTCCAAGGCATTGACACCCATGTTTGATGTCCAGACGTCCAAATAACATTGCAGCAAACAAGTTTAATGATAGAATTTGGCTATTTATGTCTTAAAGTCAATCAGAATGATAAATCATTCTACACCTTAAAATGCCAAAGTGGAGACTATCCAAGCATTGCCAACAGTAACCTCCCAATGAATCTAGTGAATTGGGAGGGGTCTCGCACATCCTAGGGAAGCTTAAGAGATCCCTTTTCTCGAGAAGAAAAAGAAGAAACTAAGACACACATCCATCCCAACCTAGATCCATCAAACAAGTCGAGATCCACCGGTCCACTACTGCATTTTTTTTTAAATGGAGGTCAATGGCCTATGTTGGAATATACATATATCTATATATTCGCATGGTGCACATATAAGCATGCTTGTCCATGGAAATTTAAATTCATTACCAAAAGGAGGAAAAGTGAGTGAAACTACAACTATATTGCAAGCATATATTTTATGTGTAAATTGTAGATGTGTCCTTTATGCAAACACATACATATATATAAATGTATGTGTAAATATATGTATACCTATGTATGTATGTATATATGTATATGTATATACATATATCTATATATTTGTATAGTGTACATATATATATATAGACACACAAGTATTGATGTACACAAGTATATAAGTACGTATGTAGTACATAAAGATGCATGTATACATATGCATTTGCACATAATGTCTTTAATGAAAGAAATAGCACAAACAAGCACAAGGACACATCAAAACATATATAAACACCTAAATAATTTCAGCCACACCCACAGAAAGTTCCACATGTGCACATGCACACACACAACATACTCATTTCAATATACATACAAAATGCACTTGCAATCACCCACATTCACGTACACATGCACAACATATAGGCTTGCATTTAATGCACTTTGCCACCTAAGCAAGCATGCACAATGCTTGCTTTGTGAGCACCTTAACAGCATCACCTAGCCTCGAGGTAGGCAAGTTGCTAAGGTTGCACCAAGGTGTAACTTGCACCTTTAACAACACTAGTTTAAGTACAGTCATATTGAAGATAACTTTATCGAAGAGGTTAATGAAAGAATTTAGGACTAAGCAAGAAGCATAAAAAAACTAATCTAGTATTAAATTGGGAACCTTCCATAACCTATATGAAGATTTAAAATTAAGGTAGCAGATCCCACACAAGTTTCAAAACTGAAGTTGTGCAGCATCAGTACAGTTAAAACGGTTTGAAATTGTCAGCACTAACAAGAATAAAAAGGAACCAATACATATCAACTCCCATTCTCCCAATGTGTCCAATCTAATGGTATGCAACCAATATGGTCAATGCAAACATATTCAGGTGGGAACCAATATCCTGCTCCCGTACCAATCTTGTTTTCCTATCAGAACAGTAAGGTACTAGTACTATATCAAACCAATGATATTTTAAATCCTTGGATTGTAATTTATTGGATTAGTGGCATACAACTAAGTAGCCAACCCTAAAGTCAAAAAAAAAGATTGGAACTATAATCTGCCGACGTATGGTTGCCTACCTATCATTATCTTCATTCCATATTTTTCAGGTCTCTAAAGCTAGAAGGAAGCCCTAGATAGAAGTTAAGTCTAGCAAGAAAAAACAAATGTAAAAAGCAATTTGTGATATCTCGAAATAGAGTGAAAACCTAAAAGTTTATTAAGCTTAAATAATCCAAAATTTCCTATTAGAAAGTACTCATGCTGTATGAGGGAAAGATTGCTGTAAAAAATTCAAACAGAACATAAAGGGAACATTGCCAAGGGCATTAATAGGAATCACTTTATCTGACAATCTTGAAGTTATCTTTCCATATATCTACTTGTACATCAAAATAAAAAATTAGTGGTAGTTGTCTTAAAATATTATTAAGATCATGACACTAGCAAAGCAATAATCTCAATATTCCAAAGATGCCAATCATGGCATTTATGTTAATATTTAATTTCCTTTATAAAGGATACATATGCATCTAGCAAAAAAAAGATTAAAAACTGTTTCCAGCAAAATTATTGTAATGAATTTTTATGTGCCATTCAGTTAAAGTTAGGCTACCAACTTTTGTTAATGAACATTCCAGAGGATGGCAAAGAAGCTGGCAGGACTTATCATGTGGTCCTTATAAAATCTGAAATATTCTATAAAAAAACAGATTACAGCTTCCTGTTATGTTTTCCTCAGAAAAAGCCAGTCCAAGTGAGGTTTATATGCTAACGAAATAGTAACATGTTGTCCTACAAAATAAATAATGCAACATATATTGTGATTGAAGGGCAAAAGTGTATGCATATATGTAAGTATGTACATACGTCTGTACCTACATCTAACTATATATGGAGTTATGGACCCTGTTTCAATATACATCCCTGAATGGGTTGTGTTTTAGATATTCATCAATAGATCTGCAGAAAGCATGATGCTTGTTGCACTCATAAATATTTATGGAGATCTCATGAAACACTGCCATCCATGTCTATTGCTTGTAAATAAGTATTCCAAGACCAATTTGCGTTGAGCGATGAACAAATTGGCCAGCCAAGTGATGCAAATTGACTAAATGTGGTCCATTTATTCCTAAACGATGAATTGGACATGGCTCTCACCTAGTTAAAGAACAAGTCTGGGTCAAAACTACTCTAGTTCAAAATGGGTTTAATCTTACTAGATAGAACAGGTCTACTCAAATTTATCAGAATTTTGGAGATCAGGTACAAAATCGCCTCAGATTCCAATATGAGACAACTCATACAGGATCATACGTATGTCTGCCTATCCCGTTGCACCATGACTGAGAAAACTGCAGCATTAACAATCAACAAGACTAGCTACTTATCCCTTGGAAAGCATGCAGTCTTCTTATTGGTTACGATTTTTCAGAATTGGTCCACATAAGAGTGAGCAAGTTGCCAGATCTGTTGGCTTTCTTGCTTGTGTAGAAACCCTAATCAGACATCACTAACGAACACTCCCCTCCCCTCTTTTACCAAAAGCCTTATACCTGTAAAAGATCACGGAGGAATAGAGAGTTTATCAAATTTACAAACAAAATACCCAGTTCAATCATGTGATCTCCAGATAAATATTTTTTTAAGAGAAATAATAGCATAGCAAATACCAGCAAGGAAACAAAAAAAAAGTGTATTTTAGAAAGGTTGTCGTCTCATAGATGAGTTAATAAAATTACGCTACAAGAAATTACATGACCAGACTACCAATAACTGGTACGACAAAAACAATTATAATTTACCAATACAAAGCCAGAAATCAAAGAACTTACTTGTAACATTTCCCAGATTGCCATCGTCCATGGCCTTAAGATATAGCAGCCAGAAATGTCATAGTATTCAATCATTTCGCCAGCAACACAAACCTAGAAACATGTAGAAAATAATTCATGTTACTACCATTAACAAGAAAGAATGACGATTATAATGTAGTGAGAAATTTAAAACATTTGTACTACTGTGTACCTCAGAATACCATTCTCCAAAATCCTTATCTTTCTTATAGGTCAAACCTAGACGAGTTTCTTTCTTCACTTCCTTCTTCCTTGCTGCTAAGATACATTAAAAAATAATGCTGTTCATACCGCTAATAGACTAGAAAAGTACAATGGTATCTATGATGTACAAATCTGTAGGGTTAATACACACCATTACTGGTATCAATATTTCTAGTCGCCATGCCTTCTGATAGAGTAATGCCTGATCGAAAAATCCCCTAAATCACAAGCAAGATTAATTAGAGTTTAAGAATTGAAAGGAAAAAAGGATAACAAAATGGATTCTTTAGCATATACAGAGGAGATGGTTATAATATCAGCTCATCAGGGTTGTAAGTATCCTTGTAAACCAGCTAAGCAATATGCCAGAAAAGGAAAATGGATAATCCGTGGGTAACAAAGCAGCTTGCTTAAAGAAAACCGTCCCTATTTTCTTCCTTATCTAGTGTGTAATTTGTTTCAATCAAACACATTGAAGATGCAAATAATCCCATCCACAACAGAAGCAATGGGATCAAAGCAGAAACGATTATGAATCACAAAATAGGCGCTAGTGTCATATATAAGAGGAGTTCATATTACAACAGAAGAGTGCAGTTTGGCCCAGTTGAACAGATTTTCTGCAAGCTACGCACAACTCTGGCCTAACATTTAGCAGTTCAACAATGCCAGAGATATTATGGCCCTACCCAGGGGTAGTCTGGGTGATGGCTTACCGCCATTATGTAGCCCACTAGACCACTGGCCATGGAAGGGGGAAGGGGAAGCGGGTGAAAAAGAACCATCACCCATATTTTTCTTCTTTTGTTTAATGTCTAAGAATGGTTAAGACTTAAAAAGTTTTAACACCTCAACCAATTCCTCACTGACCAAATTAGAAATGTGTTTAGAAAAATAATCAAAGGGGAAAACATAACAACCATTGATAATAATCAATGAAACATATAGCATTATCAGGAGAAGTTATTTATTTATTTATTTTGTTTCTATATTCTCTTCAATGGGTAAAAAGGTTGCGAATTTAAAACCTCAAAATTTGCAATTTTCCTTATTAACAAGTCAAGTGAAAGGATGAATATCCTCATCATCCTCACCAACATTGCAATAAACACAGTTTCTGTTTGCAATAGTCTGCAGCTAATATTCTGTCCAAATGCCAAAGTCCATAATCTATCAGATAGGTTCTAATTGTCAAGAAAAAACAGAAATCAAAATGGCATTTGATAAATTTGAATGACAATAAGTGCCATATATGCCCATATAATGTATGCATCGGATGTGATATAATTGCAAAATTCAGTCCCCATGAGGGAGATAAAGGCAGTAAACTCGTTGTTACTAAAAGCATACTGAACAAAGGACTGATTTTTAGCATATTGCTGCCAGTTCCTAACTAATATATCCTATAATGAATTAGAATAGTCATTGAAAAATCTATAGTCAGAAAAGCATTATAAAAATTTGAAAGTAATCAAATGATTTTTTTTCATACTAACATTAAGTAGAAGATCTATTATTAAAAGATAAGCTCATAATTACAGAGCTTGACTTAATGGCTTGCCATACCAAGCAAGTAGAAATAGTTAAAGCCCCACATGATTTGATATTATTACACCAGCTAAATAAATTAATAAACAGAACGAATCATTCAATCAAAAAATTATGCCAGGGTAGACATTGATCTCTAGTGAGACACTGCACCAAACAATCAACCAGACCGCAGACTGGAGGGAAGATTTATTCCTTGGAAAGAGGAAGGGGTTCCCCTTTTTTCCTCTGCGTTCACTCACTATATAATTAGCATCCAAACCCATTTGGCTGATATTAATTGTGATCCATTATGATGTGATAGATCTCTCAAATGAAACGGATTGCTGATCTCTTCTTTTGAAGAATTATTGTTAAAAGTAGGCAAAAAATAGTTTCACATTGATATATTAGAATATTTAAAAGAAAATAGATCTGAAAATATATACATGAAAAAAATCAACTTACACTATGTCTTATAATTTTTGTGGGGGCGTATAAAAGTTTAAACACAAATTGTTTGAAAAAAAAAGGGAACAAACAGAAAGATGTCACTTTATTAAAAACAAACTTTCAATTTTCATCAAATTAAATCAAGGTATTCCCTACTGTCATGAAACGGAATGAACTGAAGGCTGATTCTTATCTTTCTTCTTAAAAAAGGCGGCTTCCTCTAACCAATTATAGAGTACCGACTAGGGACTGAATTAGTGAATTATTGGTGGGATCTAGAGAGAATGAACGGTAGTTAGTGAAACATCTAACACTAAAAAAAGAGATCATTTTTCAAACAAAAAAACAACGACCAGAATAGGATTGGGGTTGAGAAGGAGACAGATAGATGGAGGGAGGGGAACAGAGAGGCATACCAGGTGGGGGCGGCGGCGGCACCGGGTAGGAAGTGGAAGATCTCGTCTCGCGACTTGGTGGGTGATGCGTTGTGAAAGGAGAGGAAACCCGCAACTAAACCCTAGACGTCTCATCTAAAGCACAATTGAATATCACAAAAACCGGCCTGCTCGCTCGAACCGCCGGTTTAGGGCGGGTTTTGCATGGATCTCGCCTTTTGATCGGGATGACGTTAAGACAGGTATGGTAGCACAATGGGACGGGCTTTGTTTTTACCGGTGTGATCTCGCCTTATCTAGACCACACCGGTAGAAACAATTTTTTTAGATAATCAAATATTTTTTAAATAAAAAAACTAACTATCAAATAGCTAAGCATGTATCTTGTAGTTTTTCATATGATTAATCATACTATTTTCTTCTCCATTATTTCTATAAAGTATTGTTATTATCTATGTTCTTTTTAAATCCGTTGCAAGTTTTTGAATGAAGAACCACCAATGCCGTCAGATCTAAACAAAAAACTCGCTCCACCATGGCTAAATAAAGTTGGATACAAATGGAGTAAATTGCTATTCCTATATTTTGATGGCACAGCTAACTAAATTGATAAACTTTGTCCGAATCTAGTAAGAGAACAAACAAAAAGTACCTATCTAATAATTTTAATTTTATTAGTCATTTCTCGTACTGTCGTTAATGGTGTTGAAGCTTGATGGACAGTAGGGTCATATTGCAGTGGAAAAAAGAGAAATCCAATTAAAAAAAATAAAAATTTGAAGTCGATATGCTTCTCACCTAAAATTGAAAGATGTCGCCGTAATTTTCAAAATACAAAAAACAAGCACCTTAAAAAAATCTTTTACAAAAACACGAAGACAACCAAACCAGCTCACAACCAATCTTAGCTGATGATATGATACAGATTCGTTCTAATCTTGTGACTAAGTACGTAAACATATGTCAGTATTGTTGATTTCAATAGAAAACTCCGTGTTTTTTTTTGTTTAGCAAGTCCTCATCTTTTTCAAACAATCTAGATCCTTATAACTAGAGGAGAAATTGGACCAGATGATATCCATTTGGATTTATTTTTGTATTCAAATTTATCATGATATGGATAAAAATTTGAGTATTCAACTAATATTCGTATCTGTATCTATATATCTCAAAAAAAAATATACGGATATGGATAAATAATTATTTAATTTATATCCAAATATCTGATTCTATTTGTAACCATATTTAATTTTATACAACATTCATCAATCTTTAAGAAACCAAATGACAAGGTAATATACTATTAACTTGATATATCATCAATTTAGTAATACTTTTGAGTTTTGATCATAAAATTTAGTTATTTAATTTATATCTATTATAAATTCATATTTTCAGTATTTATTTTGTATATATATTTATATAAATTTTGATATATATATATATTTGTATCCATATTTATTAAATAAATAAATATTAATATTAATATATGATTAATTCATTTTATTTCTGCCCTGCTCGTGGCCATTGACATCTTTCTTCCATCGTTTTAAACCCACCGAAATATAACAAAAATACTTTTTTTTTTTTTGCTGAAAAAAAAGGGGAAGGGGGGAGGAAGGGACAAGCCCACCCCCAACCACTGGGCCCCCACCCCGCCAGGAGAATGTTCGATGCGGGTAGACCGAGTCGTGTGTTGGGCACCCCGACCTATTTTACTCATACCCTCCCCACCCGTGGGCCGGCTTAGTTATCCAACCTAGAGGTGATCAAAACCCGGGCCGGGCCGGGCTCGGGCCGGGCTCTCCAGTAGAAATTAAGCCCGATGGCTATGCCCAGACCCGGCCCGGCCCGACTGTCGGGCTTAAATTTTTGTCCAGGCCCGATCCAACCTTATAAATCTGGTCCCAGGCCCGACCCGACCGGCCCGACCGGCCCGACCCGACAGGCCCAACCCGACCCGACCGGCCTGACCCGACAGGCCCGACCCGACCGGCCCGACCCGACAGGCCGGACCCGACAGGCCAATAGAAAGAAAAAATTTCTCATAATGCAGGATACATAAAAATACTGTAATTCTGTACAGTCAAAGAGTTAAAGATAGTATTATTTTATGCCACACCCAAGTCGCATCGATTTGTCAATACATTCCCTGCAAAAGCGATGCAAGCACTCCATAACCGTTCTTGTCTTCCTAATTATTCCTGGTGCATAGAAGGGTTCAGTAAGAAAAAGGGACTTTTCTTCGGTATAACTAGCTGTAGCATATGACTGCTTCAAGGGATATGTGGAATGGATCTGTTTTCCTTCTTACCCAGAACGCCGCCAGCAGAATCACATAAAAGTACTTATGAAATCAGAAATAGAATTCTGAAATTATGCAAAACAGGATCACAGGAATCAACAACATTCACTAATTTTAACATAGAAAATGGAATGGATCTGTGTTCCGAGCTCTCTCGCTGCCCCCCTACCTCTCTCTCTCTCTCTTTCTCTCTCCGGGCTTGGGCAAAATCTACCGGGATCGAGCTCGAAGAGGAGGAGGAGGAGGAGAAAAGGCAAAATCTACCGGGATCGAACTCTTACCGGTGACTGTGAGTCGGTGACCGGAGCCGCAGAGGTTGCCGTCCGGGGGAGAAGGACGCGAAGAGCCGCCGGCCGGTCGTTGAAGAGGCGACGACACCGAGAGGAGGCGGCTATCAGGCTCTCAGCGAGGGAAAAGGGGGGGCGGGGGCGGCGGCGGCGGCTCTCAGCGAGGGAGGGGGGGCGAGGTAGGGGGGCGGCGGCGGCTCTCAGTCTCAGCGAGGGAGGGGGGGTGCGGCGGCGGCTCTCAGCGAGGGAGGGGGGGGGGGGGGGGGGGGGGGGGGGGGGCGAGGGAGGGGGGGCGGCGGCGGCTCTCAGTCTCAACGAGGGAGGGGAAGGGAAGGGAACTTAGGGAAGGGAAGGGAAAGCCTAGGGTTTTGTTAAATTTTTTTAATATATTATAATTTATAACAGGATTTTATAGCCGAGCCGGGCCGAACCGGGCCATTTTTAATGTTTCCAGGCCCGCCCCGGTTTTTTTGGTCGGGCCGCTTTTCCTACCCAGGCCTGACCAATGGGCCCTTTTTCAATGCCCAAGCCCGAAAAATTTCGAGCCGGGCCGGACGGGCTGGGCGGGCCAGAAGACCCGTGATCACCTCTAAATTCCAATCCGACCCTCCGTGTGAGTACATCATACCTAACACCACCCAGGTTACCAAAAAAAAAAAAAAAAAAAAAAAACTTAACAAATAAACCAACCGACGTGACTCTGACGCTAGGATTTTGCGTCGGCCCACGTGTATTATTACACTGCAGGGCTCATGGAGGAGAGGAATATAGCGCTTGTGTGGGCCTGAGACGCGCGGCGCCGGAGTCAAGAGTCGCCGATCTCTGAAACGACCGGCGCGGGGATTGGGGACATGGCGAGCGGAAGCGGGAGAGGGATACTGGAGAGCTTTATGCGGGATAGCTCCCTCAAATCCCTCTTCAGCGGCGGCAGCGGGCGGAGGAAGGTCGCGGAGGACGACCCCGCCCCCATTCCCCAGCTCTCCCCCATCGCAAACTCCGTCGTCTCTCGCTGCTCCAGGTATATATTGCTACTTTCTTGATCTCGACCTCATCTTGTTTTGTTGCTCACGAATCGCTATCTGGCATATCTTTATAATCTATTTACTCTGTTAGCATCATTTCCTTCTGGAATAATTGTCAAGTATACTTAATGCGATTCTCTTTATTGTGCATCTTGAAATGGGAATATGACATCCTAAGATCAAATGATATGCATCGTCAAGTATATATAAGATAGGTAGGTCAATTGTCGGACTCGTATTTGTAGGTAGTAAACTGCTGGTTTTTTAGGCTGATGAAGGCCTCTTTAAATTACTCATGTTTAGTTTTCTCGAGTGCGCTAAGTATCTTAGATTGCTCTGGTACGGATCCAAATTTATATGGTTTATCAGAGACAAATTTGGCCAAATTTTGAAATGTAAGCATGGGTGCCATGCAAGACTGTTTTAGTCAGGGTGTGTAAGGCATGCATGAATACCCATTGATTGTGCGTGGCCTTTTTGGGGGTTCATATTTGATAATGCTGGAGCATGTCATGTATGGACACTTCTGAGTTCTCAGTGAGGTGCCAAAAGTAGGGTGTCTATAAGTAGGACTTGTAGAATCCTGGTTAATATATGACTCAGGATCTCGTTAAAAATAAGACCCCAAACTATTAGAGAGCTTGCCGCAGACTCATAGGTATCCACCTTCCTCACAAGCCAGAGAACGGGACTCCATTTCCCCCAAACCCTTCTCTCCTAACTTCCCTCTGAACGTGTTGAGCAGGCTTACTCTAAAGAGAACTACTAAAACAATACTAATCACAAAATAGTGAAGATTTGACCCCTAGGATTAAAATAGAAATCTGAAATTAAAAAAATAGTGGAAAGTAAATCTCTCCAAAGTTAGAATACCTAGATTAGGACCAATTCTATATAATGTTATGACAAGGTGCGTGACACTTGAATGCCTGTATTACAAAGACATTAATGAATAGCTTGTTGACTTTTAACAATCCAACCGAATGTCTGTTCAGGGGCTAAGGCTTCTTTATGGTGGCTTTTAAAGCTTATCCACTCACATCCCATACTTATGATCAACATGTTACAAAATTTATAAATTCAGGATATGTCAGACCAATTTTAGTTTCTACTTAGATTTTATAACTTTTCAATAATGGCTAAGCTTTTTCCCTAGTTCAGCTATGTTGCACCATCAAACACTAACCTCCAACATCAACTTAGAGTCCATGTTAGGGGTTTTATAATTCTAATTTCCTTATTAGCATTCTATATTTTGTCTCTTTTAAATTGATCAGACAGACTATAATCAACTGTGAAATCACTATTATCTGGCCACTATTTGTCGCTATTTTCCTTGCTTACTGTGGCATCCTTATTTTTAGCTTCCTTTTAAAGAGGTAGTGAAAGTTTCAAATAGGTTATGATTTCATGAATTCAAACGTGAAATGAGAAATCGTCGAGGAATTTGTTGCACCAAGGTTTTAAATCCTGACCCAAGACCAAATATTGGTCTAGGACTGGGTCTCAGTATAGTTCCTACGCTTGGGATGGGTTGGAATCCCAGTAATTCACCGGGACACTGATTTTTTATTTTTATTTTTTAAAAATTTTCTCTGTTATTTCGGTAGTTTATTCTTTTTAATGATTGTTTAGAAGTCCTTTAGATTTGTTTGTCATAATTTAGGATTAAAGTAGGCACTTTGTGGCGATGAGAGGATTTATGGTGCTAATATTGGTAATGGCATCAATTCAATATTGGGATTATGGTGCCCATGACTTGTGCTCTCTCCCCTTCTTCCTCCCTTATTCATTCCTCTGCTATGTTTTGTGTTAGAGATGTACTAGTACAAGGTGTTTACTTGGGGCTAAGACTCACTGCAGGAGATGGGAGCCCGTGCAGAAGGCTGAAGTCCTCTTAAGGCTAAAAGCTCAAGTAGAGGCTCCAAATGTGGAATGCCTGAAGTCTCGTCCTACCTGGTACCGGCTGGTCCTGTTCACCAAGGCAATCTATGCCAGCCAATACCATCTGGGATTACCTGGTCTTATAAGTATCAGAGTCTTGGACCTGTCCCAATATTTGATCGCTCATAGGTCTGTCCTGGCCTGATCTGGGACATTTAGGATAGATCAGTACCGACCACGTCTTTAAACCTGTTGGATATATATGTTATCTTAAGTGTTTAGTTTCATTATCTCCCAAATTCTATGGTAGGTGGTGCAAATTCTCATGTTTGTCACTGGAATCATATGTCCCCTTGCAAAACAATGGTCTAACTTCTGGGAGTTGAATCCTTTGAACCCACAAACAAGATATTCGATTACTGAGTTTTAGACACCAATTCTTATGGATGTTTTTCTCCACACTTTTCAGTATTGTTTATTCTGTGGATTGTGGATGTATCAAATCCTATTACTTTTCTTGTCCCACTTCTATCACTTTTAAAATGCTTGATGCGACCAGGAGTTAGTAATTGTTTGGTTTACAGGATTCTTCTCCTCTCAACAGAGAAGTTGCAGCAGTGTTTTGAGACTGAGTTGCCTGCTGAGGTCAAGCAACCCACCGTGTATGCAAGACATTTATTAGAGTACTGCTGTTATAAAGCTCTTCAAGTGTTGACTGATCGTCCAGAATATTTGGCTGATAAAGATTTTCATCGCTTAACATATGACATGATGCTTGCTTGGGAAGCCCCTGGTGAAGGAAATAAATCTTTATCAAAAGTGAGACACCTACAATTTTTAGAAGTGGATATTTGTAAGAAGTTCTGATATTATTTAATGCCCTTTTTCCATGTAGATTTTAATTTGATGTTCCATAAAAAAATCATGTTACTATTTGCTAATGAAATTATATCGCCCATACTACTTCCTAGATTTCACCCTGGTCTTTTATTATATAGATTCAAGGTCATGAGAATTTTACTTTTGTTTTGGACCTTATTGTGGCACATATTTGTTGCATTAGGGAACCACTTCTTGTAACCATTTAGAAGTTGAGGATGAGGATGGGGCATCGCTCTTTTATACAAATTCTACATGCATAGCTGTTCAGGTTAGTTTTTTTTGTACTGATTCATTTATTGTAATTACTGTGTCACATTTTAGTTATGCATAGGTGTCAATTCTATCATTTTCATTGGTTGTCCAGGTCGATGACAAGAAAACTGTTGGACTAGAAGCTTTTGCCCGAATAGCTTCTGCTTGTCCTGCAATAGCTGATTTGATCACTGTTCACAACCTCTGTGATGCACTTACAATCTCATCAAGTGGTCAGCTCCATTTTCTCATCTATGACAAGTACCTCAAAAGCCTAGACAAGTATGATCTGATTTCCTGATTCAAGGACTCTATTCCAAACTCATCTATTCTTTTGCATGTGTTTACCCACTACTAAAGTTCCATTTCTGAATATGTTGTGAAATGATCATATCCTTTCAATTTCGTACCTGCTATTAAGGTTTAGGAGTCCTTCATATTTTGCATGTATGCTTTATAAAAGAGTAAGCAATGTGTTCATCAGTGCTCAGTGTTTTGTGATGTCACCTATAAAACACTTGAATTTCTTCATCGACAGGAGCAAAATATCATTTTTGAAAAGAAAGCTAGATTCTTGAAAATATACTGATGCCTTTTCTCTTTTTCTGAGGTCATCTCATAATTTGACATTTCAAAGTAACATGGTTGGCTGCAAGCAAGCATTTTTACAATCATCTCAAATTCTCAATAAAGCTGTTCTTACTATAATCTCGAGCTTGTTGGACTAAAATGGGACTCTAGGTCAACATTTCAACATTTGCATGGAGAATTAGGTGAAAAAGAAGATAATATTGCCAGAAAATTGGTATATAGAACCAAAAGAGAGATGTGCATCTTGTCATATTCTTCAACTTACTCTTTCAGCTTGTAAAGATGCTCTGTGCTTGCATGCTATGTAGAAAATAGGAAGAGTTTAACTAACTTGTAGATCTGTTTCTTTTCTAGTTTGGGTGAGGTTTTGTCCATTACAAGTGGCTGCTAAAACCTATGAGGATTCAGTTACATGAGAACCGAGTTTGTGTGCCATGGAGTAACCTTCATTCCTTTATCAGATTATATCTTTTTAGAACATCTAATCTTAGCACATGCAGGAAACTGCTCAGTGATGTTTTGAGATTTTTTACAGAGGCAGTTATGAATAATTCAGGTTTAATACCTTTGATTTGTTTCTTTTTTTCTTGTTTTTCTGAACATCGTTGATGAAAAGGAGTTGAACATTGTTGTACTTGGTTTTGGGAAATCTAGAAGCTTTTCAATCACGAGAGTCTGGAATAGGTATGCTACTAATTACTGTTAGAACCTGTGTAAGCAAAACAAACTTTTGGACCACTTTTTTTCGAGATGTAGTCAACCTGACATTAAATCTTTATGAGTTGATATCAAGATCTTGGCCAAGGTCTTGTTTCAGAAGTAAAATTTGCCCATTAAGGCAATCATGTCTTGGCATCTTTTTTATGTGGCAAGTGTTTTGATATCCTTCACTTTTCTTTTTCGTTTTCTTTTTCCATGTCTTCCTGGATATTTTGTTTAAGAATCTGTGCACACATGATGTCCAAACACCAGGTGTGTCTGATATCTCCACATCAGGCAGGAAGGGATGAAGAAGAGAGGTGGTGGATGGATGAAGAAGTCAGAGGGACTAAGAGGAGGTTGTGATCCCCGAATCTTGAGAATTTTGGAATACTGGAAATGAACTCTCTAGAGGGATTCTGGTATCTAGGATCATGGAAAAATATAGTGCTTGGAGGATCAACAGCCTCCTAGATCCCTTCAACCTCTCTCATTCTTAGCCTTATCTAACTTTGCAACTCCCAGTAGTCCAGGATACATCATTGGGAGCCGGTGCCACATGGGTTTCTAATGATTATGTTAAGAAAAAAACAATCACCAGAACTGATGCCATAAAAGTTGGTACTTTATGAATATTTATTCAGTTATTGTCAGCATTACCATTCTTATGCAATTTTTGAGATTTTGTTTTTATATACATGGGTTTCTAATGATTATGTTAAGAAAAAAACAATCACCAGAACTGATGCCATAAAAGTTGGTCCTTTATGAATATTCATTCATTTATTGTCAGCATTACCATTCTTATGCAATCTTTGAGATTTTGTTTTTATATGTAAATGTGTATATACCAGTTATAAGGAGTATAAAGTTTGCTTGTGATTGGTCTTTCTTTCAGTACCTTTTTGTTCCCTGAACTGCTGCAAAAGGCATGGGAACACTTTCTTTCTCTTTCCTTTTTTTTTTTTAAAAAAAAAAGATAGAATATCGATGTCAGGACTTTGAGGCTCTGGCACATAACCTCCAACATGTATGCTTTTATCATAGGGTGCTCAAATCTGCAAAATGCATAATATGGTCGCCACTTGCTTCAAGCCTTCACCTTTCTGATGGAGAAATGATCTTAGATGTTGATGGTGTTATGCCCACTCAATCTGTTCTGCAACACGTAGGAATATCTGCATGGCCAGGTTAAGTGACTTCCCTTTTCATTTTCTTTGTTCTGACAACTATATTCGTTTCCAAAAGCCTGTTAGGAACATTCTTTCTTTCTTTATTTTTTTCTTTTTAATTTTGGCAGGACGGTTGACCATTACCACCCATGCTCTTTACTTTGAGTCCTTAGGAGTGGGTTCGTATGACAAAGCTCTCAGATATGATTTAGCAGCAGATTTAAAGCAGGTTGTAAAGCGTGAATTGACTGGACCATTGGGTGCTCGCCTCTTTGATAAGGCTGTGATGTATAAGTCAACCTCTCTGTAGGTTCTTCATTTACATTGATTTTTTATTCTGACATCGGATTCATTTAACTTATGCTAATTGGAAACAAAATTTGCATGCACTCTATTGCAGAGCAGAGCCTGTTTATTTTGAGTTTCCTGAATTTAAAGGTCATTCACGCAGAGATTACTGGTTGGCAATAATTCAAGAAGTCTTACAGGTGCATAGATTCATCAGAAAGTTCAATCTTGAAGAAATTCAACAGGGAGAAGTTCTTTCAATGGCCGCTTTAGGCATCTTCAGATACCGTGCTGTGAAAGAAGGTTTCCATATTACTCCCCATCACTTTAAGATGACACTTGCTTTTAACTTAGCTGAAAAATTACCAAAAGGTGACATTATCTTGGATGCTCTATATAATCACCTGGAACTGCTGCATACTGGATGCCAGAGCCATTTTGCTAGTGATTCTTCATCTGATAAAAAGTTGCGGGCTCTTCCTTTACCATCTTCATCATATACACTTTCTAAAATGGGGTTACTGAAAAGGAATTATATGATTAACGAAAGAGATTTCCTTGTTGCCAATGTCTGCATTGGTGCAACAAGTCCTTTAGAGATGGCTGTAAAAGAGTCGTTTTGTTACTCTGAAAGAGCTGAGGCAGCATGTGCAACAGTGGATCAGGTGAAAGTGGAAGGGATTGATAGAAACATAGCTGTGATGCAGGTATTATATAACCAGAGTGTTATGTTTTCTGTTTCAGTTTCTGCGTTGAAAAAGGAATGACTGAACTTGGAGGTTGGAAAATTTTCAACATAAGTTTTGAGTAGAATAATAAAATGTGCCTTCAAACCCATATCTTAGATGTAGCAGATATGCTTACTATTTTATATTTCACAACTTTACCATATCAAGAAAATCGGGACCAACAAATTGCGCTGTCTAAAGTCAACTTTCACAGTCATTGTTCTAGATGGTAAAAAGAATTACTGATACAAAAGTAAGATTTTGAGTTGTAAGAATGTTTTTCGATGGTTTCCTCCCTTGCAATAGGTTGTTTTATATTTCTTGCTTCAATGTAGAATTTATGATCTTTCTTGCTGTTTCTATGAAAGGAAAGGGGAGATACTTATTTTTGGTGAAAATAAGCTCACTTTGAACCAGAGGAAGGTCAATTCATGATAGATTTTAATTCATTTTTGATGTATTGGGAATCTTCTGTAGTAATCATCTGTTGGTCTAAATATATGGAACTGTAATCTTCTATCTTGACAGAGAGAAATATATATTTTGCAATTAGCAGCTAGCTATTTTGAATATTCATTTCTTTAGTAAATTTTTATCATGGAGAGGAAATAACCTTATGATGGTTTTGACTTACTGTTGAACATGTTGGAGGAAGACTGCACATACTACTATAACTTATCTAAGAATGCAAGCCCACGTTACATGTGAGGGACTAGATTTTTATTA
This sequence comes from Phoenix dactylifera, assembly GCF_051530095.1. Taxonomy (NCBI): domain Eukaryota; kingdom Viridiplantae; phylum Streptophyta; class Magnoliopsida; order Arecales; family Arecaceae; genus Phoenix; species Phoenix dactylifera. The sequence goes on from NC_143192.1 coordinate 10,774,362, forward strand.
GTTCCTGATGCACATGGAGTTTTATATCACATGAGTCAGTCAAACTAAATGTGTTCACTATAATCTTTATATGTTGATAGGAGCATGAGATAAATTTGCTTTAGCAGCTGGGTTTTTGAGTATTTATTGCATAAGCAGAATTCTTATTATGGCAAGAAAGAAACTTATGATTACTTTGAATTACTTTGTAACATGTTAGAGATAGACTAGTATATTGGTATTATTTTGTTGAACAGTAGAGAAAGTGGATATATAGATTTTTTCCTGATTGTGGATTTGTGTTGCCTTCGTTGCATTTTTCCATGAATTAGCTTGGAAGTTAGATATTATCAGTTTATCAGCTTTTTCTTTTTGATCCCTTGTGATGACTTGTGTAAGATAAGCTAACTTTTAACTGTCCCCATGGTTGGGTAAAGGCTTTATGTTACAAAGTTTAGTTCACAATTACAAATTTTGCATGTCTAATTCCTAAATGTTGCCATGGGACATTGTTTCAGAGTTTGTTAATCATATTATACATTCACTCTTGGATACATGGTACGGGTCTATGCTATTTTTTTTTGAGTTGCCACATGAACTTACATCATTTAAGCTGATATGATCCTTTTAACCCAAAAGAGAACTCGACACTCACCAATTATTTGTTGCAATTAGTTTAACTAATCTAGAATTAAAAAATGCTTGAAAATAATAGGATTTTTTCTTCGTTTTCTGCACCAAACATGATTCCGGAGGTTAAAGTATTGAATTGCTACAAAAATGCATGGAAATTGACAAATTAATGAATCTATGATCGAGCGAACCAAGGCATTTTTAAAATGCAATTTCTCTCTAAAAAATAATATATCTGAAAAGCAGCATGGCCTAAACTCATCCCAAGTTTTACTTGTAGTTGTATTATTGATATAAGAAAGCTATGGAAGAGGACCTATTAGGTTTTAGGAAAGGGACTAAATCTATGGTTGCTGGAATTTTAGGTTATTATCCATGTTTTGGTAAAAATGAAGTAGAAGGACAATGTTCTTAAAGGAAACAGACATTGGTTGACTGCAGTATAACTAGGAGCAATTACATGACCCTGATTTTACTTTTCCAAGAGGGCTTCTGAGTTCAATTATTGTCTTCCTGATGTTCTTGATAAAAATAAAAAGTCCAAAAGTTTAGATCAAGGGATGCCGTACCGGCTTGAACCGGGTGGTACGGGGCAAACTGTACCGTACCGGTTCGGTAACGGTACTGGGTACGGATGACGTACCAATACTTGCTACGCTAAAAAAAACTCCGTACCGTACCGTACCGTATCAACACTGTGTTAGTGTGACACTGGTATGGGGTCCGGTACCTACACGATGAACCTTGGCTCAGATAATATAAAAAATCTTTTGTTGGTTTTTTATTTTCTACCAAACGAAGCAGATAATAGACTTGTATTTTAAGAAAAACAAATATTTTACTTGCAACCAACTAGACTTTAAGGCACTAACAAATTTTAGTGGAATTAAATTCATGGCAACGTCGTTGTGCTGGTACTGGGCTCCGTACTGATTGTCCGACGGTACGGCCTCGCGTTGTGCCGTGCCGGCTCAGTACTAACACAGTAGAGGCAGGGGAGAGGGAGAATGGGAGAGAGAAAAAGAGAGAGTGGGAGAGGGATGGAGAGGGAGAGGAAGGAAGAGAGAGGTTGGCCGGTGGAGGCCGGAGAGCCTCCGTATGGAGGAGGCGGAGGCTGGGGGACGCGGAGGCAGGGCTCCGTCTCTAATCCCCTATTTCGTTTGAAACAGGGCCCGTAGAGGGCTCCATTTATTTTTGCCAATTTTAAGTTGAAGACGGCAAATCCATTGTCGGGGCTCTTTTTAAATAAAAAAACTTAAGTAAAGTTGGCAATGGGTTTGTCAACTCAACTTAAAATCCGCAAAAATAAACGGGCCCTTGTTTCAAGCAAAACAGTGGACCGGAGCGGAGCCCTGCGTCCGCGTCTCCCCGGTCTCCGCCTCCTCCTCACGGAGGCTCCCCGGCCTCCGCCGGCCAGCCTCTCTCTTCCTTCCTCTCTCTCTCTCCCTCTCTCCTCTGTCTTTCTCTCTCTTTTTCCTTTTTCTCCCCCTTTGGGGATGGGGTCTCGGTTTCGATGACGGAACCGTCTCGATCCGCTGCCTGTATAGCTCGGGATGGTTTTGCCGACCATGGTTCATGGTTTAGATGCTTATAATGTGTTTATCGGTAAAAACAATCTAAAATAGTATGGTTAGAATATAGTAGAAGTACTCTATACTCCAGCATGTAACTTCTTTCACAAGAGCATATCTCATTAATTGCAACATATCTTGAAGATGAGTAATATCTTCTATGAAAGATGATCTTGAAAAAAACATTGAGAAATAATTTTCCTAGATAATATGAGATATATTTAAAAAAACAAACTGCTCCGCTCTTGATGAACTGGGAGTCACCTCCCTAGTCTTAGGATGATCTTTGGTGGAATAGCAACTGCTAAGATTAGTTTAATGGAAAATCATCAGTCAACACCCCAATTGATGGATATCGGAATCAATAACATATTAATAATAATTTCAGCAAGTTGCTTTATTGAACAAATTTCTGTTTGTCTAAAGGAAACTCAACCCCATATTACATTATAATGATCCTTTCAATAGGAATACGAAAGCCATTATACTCTGTAAATCGTAGGCTCTCTAACTTCGAATATGACTTAGAAAAAACTCGACAAGCAAAAACAAGACCAGGTCCAAACTAAAAACACTAAGTTCAGCTCCAATCGGATGGTTCATTCAATTAATATTTACATTGGCGGAGGGAGACTTTAGAATCAATAAATCAGCCATCATACCAGCAATGCAGGCCTTATTGTTCTATTAAATTTTCCTTTAAGTTGCTAAGGTATGTTTCAACCACATACACCAAAGAGGCACCTTTCCACTTTATCCACCCAACTCTAATCAATTAACTATATCCTCAATCTCTCCACTTCATACATATATTTCCTTGTGAGTACATCTTGGGTTTTTACGAGCAATTAGATGTGCACATTGTATATAGTTGTATTATCTATGTATGTTATACACTGAACTCATAATATATTTGTGGTAGTAGCAATTTGGCGTGTGCAATACATGTCTGAGCGAAAAGCAAAGAGAGAGCAAGCCATAGAGTCCAAACTGTTTCGAAGTCTAATCAGAGTCCAATCTAATTGAGAGTGTAATTAAAAAAAAAGATTCAGAGTCCAATTTGTTTGGGAGTTTTATGAAAGCGATCCAATATAATTGGGAAAGGAGAGACTGTGCACATGATAGTTGATGTGGGCATGAAATTCGGATAACTACCAATCAATATGAAAGTGTATTCTGGTATAAAAAAATGATGGATAGAATCAAGAAGGAATATTGTTTTCATTTCAAAACTGTCTTTTTTATGTACAGTACAAATAAGTTGATCTTGGGCTGTTAGTGGCTTCACTATGCTATTGAATTTTTCTGACTATTTCTCCTAAATTATATGAAACATTATAGTAGGTTAAAATATAACAGATTCTTTTTTCCCCAGTTTTATATCCAGATGAGGTGAATCTTGTATATCATGTTGCAGGAACTACTTTACCCAGTTGTCGAATCTGGCAAATGGCTTCACTTTCTAGCCACATGGGAAGATCCTTTTAGATCAACATTCTTCTTGGTTTTGATTCTTTATCTTGCTTACAGGTAATATTCTTTTCAAGGTTTCAACAACTGCTGGAACAAGGCGGTACAAGTGGTCTGTACCGTTCTGGCAGAAAATTGACACCGGTGCATGGTGTGTCAATATGGGATGCAGTCCTGCACCGTGTGTCCATATTGGTATTGTGCCAGTTTTCAGTGCCGGTTTTTAGAACCTTTCTAATTTAACTAATGTTTTGCTATTATATATGGCCCCTCAATCCATTATACTCGATCAGTACATCTATCCTATATGTTATACCTTATTATTTCATTTTTGTCTGTTATGTTTGACAACATAATATTGTGACTTCTAGGGATTGGGTCAGGTACATATTGCCTTGCATTTTCTTATCTCTCGCCGTTCTTATGCTTTGGCACAAATACTGCAGCAAAAGGAAACCACTGGGGGCTTTTCAGATCAAATCTCCCCCTACTAAGAATGCAGTTGAGCAACTTTTGACTTTGCAAGATGCAATTGCCAAAGTTGAAATTCTTATGCAGGCAGGAAATATTATTCTTCTCAAGTTAAGATCTCTCTTGTTTGCAGCAATCCCGAAGGTTTGTCTCCTCAGCACTTCAACCAAGTGTCCAAAATAACACCTTATAGTATGTTTCTGGATATGATATATTATGCTACCCAGCATTCTCAATTTATGGTGTATCATATTTATTAGTGAAGGATCTTAAACAAATTTATAAGTTATAGCAGAATACCCCTCAGGGGTATACATTTGTTTTAATTACTATAGCCCCAATAGCAGGTTTAAGTCTTTCCATTCTTTATAGAATCTTGCTAGAGGTTTTCAAACTACAATGAAATTTCACTACCACCGATTACCCTAATCATTTGTAAGCATATAAAAACACAAGTATGATAAGTGTTCTTTTGTTTTTTTTTGGCACTCTGGTGACATGTAGAAACATGTTGTAACTTGAGGTCCATGTGTTGGAATTGTTGAAACTTGAAAGTCATGGTAGAATCTGGTAGTCCTTAATTTTAGTATGTTTATTGTGTTTGTGACTATACTTTTTATATTCATTTTGTATGTGGACACGCATACAACCTTTTTTGGTTGTTTCCTATATCAATGGTGACTTTTCTGATTAAATATTGTTTGACTCCATGATTTAAGTCAAAGTTATGTTGATTTTGAGACTTGCTTCTCAATTTTGTAGTATTAGAGTCTTGATACTATTGTTCCAATATCTCTGGAAAAAAAATTCAGATCTACAGATATTTGGAAATCCATCTTGGCTGCTGATTGAGTTGTCATTGTTATCTTTACGTAGCCCTGTTCCTTGCCTAGTATCAAGAGCGCCACTAGTATCTAATGAATTTCTTCTGGTTGTCTTCCAGAAGGTTTGTTGGCTGAACTCATATGTAGGCTATTTAGCATATGATTAGTTTCTGATAAGGTCTTTTTGAGTTATTCACCAAAAATTTATTAGTTCTTTCCATAGTCTGTTTCTATAGTCTGATCTTGTTTAAATTAATCCAAGTTACTTCACTTTTCAGTGGATCTTGATTCACCACCAAAACTTAACAGGCATTTGTACCTTTGGTTTCTTTTGCATCCACAATCCATATTAGTAGTCATCATGTTTTCTCAGGGTATTAATCGTAATTCTTGTTTTTGGTCCCTTCTAGTGCTAAATTCCCCTGGTTAAATACCTGTTGGCCTGTCATGATGCTATCTTCAGATCTCTACGGCTTATACCCCTTCTAGTTATTGAATGAGTCTTCTTGAACCTTGTTTGGTATGTCACTGGGCTTTTTTCCTGCTCTTGATTCAGAGATCTACATTTTCTTTCTTCATTTCTAGCTCACCTAACTTTTGATAATCATTTTTCTTGTTCTCAATTATGTTCTTTCTTCTAGAGTCATTTCTTAGTATCTACTTTCTTATTTTCTATATGCTTGATCCTGTAATCTACTTTTACACATACAATTTTAGCATATAAAGGATCCATAGACTCATTATTAGTTTGAAGGATACTCTTTCTTGGTGGTTTATTTACTGGCTCGGTCTTTTTTTCTAGCCTTAAAACATTTTCGATGGCACATCTTATTTGTGGAATCCAATTTTTCGCTACTATGACGACGGATGTAAATATTGAGATGTAGAGTCTTATAGTTTGGGGCTCAACTGCTCAGTGCGGTACATGCTGTATGATGTACTGTATCAGCACAGTGTATCCGCTGGCACGGCCTGCTGGTTGGTACACCCTTATACATAATATTTTAGCCTCCAAATTCTTTACCTTTTTTCCATGTTCACTTTTTATAATGCCAAGTTTGTGTGTAAATATTGTAATTGTATTATCTAAATGCCCTGATCATCCTATTTGGCTTCTGTTGAAGCTTTTGTATTGTTACTTGTCATGTGTTTACTATGTAATACTTAATTTCACATGACTTATTATAAAAATACTCTGGAGTCTGGACAACTATTTTTGTGCACTAACAGTTTAACTGATTTTTTCCAATGAAAAAGAATTTCGTTCAATTTGGTCAGTATTGCAGGTACCATAATGTCCTGGGATGGGCGCGGGATACTGGTTTGGGTGGCAGTTCAGTAGGTACCAGTTGGGACCTAACCATGTCCCTCTATGTTGAAAAAGGAACATCCTTGCTTCTTTCTTTTCTTGTGGCTTCAATCACTATAGGAGTCATAATCGCAGAGAGAGAGAGAGAGAGAGAGAGAGAGAGAGAGAGAGAGAGAGAGAGAGAGAGAGAGAGAGAGAGGCTTAACCTATATTTAGTATTTCCTTATTGAGATCCAGTCTTGTTGATACTGGAGGCCTCTCTCATTGCCAATAGTTTGGCTGAAAAATAAGAAAAATAGGGGAAAATCATATCAAAATTTTCTCATCATGAAATTGGAACACTGTTATAGGATGGGGATCAACCTGCAACACTATATTTTTGTGTTTTTGATGCATCTCTTATTATACATTATATTATTTTTAGAAATAGATTAATTATCAAATAATAGGACAATTTTGGGAAAAAATTGTTGCATATTTGCACTATCAATGTGCACATGGTGCAAAATTTTTGCATGATTGGATCAATTTTGTGTGCTGAGAACACCTGAACCAATAGCCAGTTTAGAATTATCCTGACCAAATGACTTATATTTAGGTCAGAGAATATATTTGTAACCATGGAGGGTGTTTACAAAAGCCCCTAAACAAATTTAATTTTTACAATTTCCATAAATTTAATATAATAACAAAAATATTTAAAGATTGCAAATGATTAGATTAAACATGAAAAAAGTTGGAATAAGTGTATCAAATTTAGAATAATTTTGCTAACCAGAGGTGTCAATACGAATATGGGCAGCATACACCCTACCATCAAATTTACAAAAAATATAAAAATTTAAAAGTAGTAAAATAAAAGAGGCATCTCAATAAGGTATTGGGATGCCAGACTATCTCAAGAGTTAGGATTGTAGCATCCTAGTAGCATATCAACATAGGACTAGACAAACAGAGTACGCGGTACTGGGTTTTAGACCCTTTGGTTTGAACATATACAGATGCCTGCTTTGGAAGGATCTTGGCCCTTATCAACAATAGATAGTCAAGGCATGAAATTACAACATGCCGGTAAAGAATTTCCCATTGGGGTGGGTTATTTTTGTTTTCTTTTTTTTTTCCTTCGGGGTGGTGGTGGGCACAGCTTTTATGGGCCCCAAGGGTGGGGAATTCCAAGATTAATGAACTCTATAAACTATGAAGATTTTTCCTGGTTTAGAGGGGTCCATTGCTCCCCTAATGCCCATGCAACTTCACCTTTAGATCAAATGTGACAGTTAATTTAGCTCGAGAATTGCTTTGTTATCAGGTTCTCATTCATTGCTAAAAAGGACTAGAAACTCATTATTATATTGTCTTTGGTTTTTGTTCCATTTGCTTCATCCCTTGACCATCAATTATCTTACGGCTGGAAAAGTCTAATACATCGATGTAAATTACATGGACAGATGGTACTCTTTTATTTTTATTAGAGTACGCAGTACTGGGTTTTAGACCCTTTGGTTTGAACATATGCAGATGCCTGCTTTGGAAGGATCTTGGCCCTTATCAACAATAGATAGTCAAGGCATGAAATCACAAGATGCCGACAAAGAATTTCCCATAGGGGTAGGTTATTTTTGTTTTCTTTTTTTTTTTTCTTTGGGGTGGGTTGGGGACAGCTTTTATGGGCCCCAAGGGTGGGGAATTCCAAGATTAATGAACTCTATGAAAATTTTTCCTTGGTCAAGAGGGGGCCATTGCTCCCCTAATGCCCATGCAACTTCACCTTTAGATCAAATGTGACAGTTAATTTAGCTCGAGAATTGCTTTGTTACCTGGTTCTCATTCATTGCTAAAAAGAACTAGAAACTCATTATTATTTTGTCTTTGGTTTTTGTTCCATTTGCTTCATCCCTAGACCATCAATTATCCTACAGCTGGAAAAGTCTAATACCTCGATGTAAATTACATGTACAGATGATACTCTTTTATTTTTATTATTATTTTGGGTACGGAGTACTCTTTTTGTATTTATGTTCTACCAGTTATGTTTTATTAACCTTGTGATTTTTTACTTTCAGGCCACTGACAAGGTTGCATTCGCATTGATCATGGTGGCAGCATTGATTGCCATTGTTTCTTTTAAGCATCTGATAATATTGGTGGTCCTTGAGGCATACTCAAGGGAGATGCCATTGAGGAAAAAGAGCAGTGACAAGTTGATGAGGAGACTAAAGGAGTGGTGGGCACGCATACCAGCAGCCCCTGTTCAGCTCATCAGATCAGAAGATAACAAGAAAAGGAAATGAAAGATGATCTTTTTTGTGAAATCTGCCATCATATTTTTCCTCAATTTCTGAGCTTATCATCGAGTAATCTTTTCTTCCATTTTTCCATTTGTGTTGTATTTTTGTACATAGATGTTTGCTGGAAGGAAATGTGGGATGCTGGCATAATAGTATATAATTTTGAGGTGTTCCTGCCATGTCATACGGACGACAATAGTCTCTAAAGTTACAGGTGAGGGAATTTTTTGAATATAGCTTTGTCTGAGAGGGTCCAGTATTGTTCCATTTCACTCGTGTAATTTTTTTTCCATCACCCCTTCGAGCCTTCACATAAATCAGGCTGACTTGCCTAGCAAACAATATGTATAGGGGCTGTTGTTTTTTATATTTCAACAATAACAGTTCTGCTGAAATCAAAAATCAAGTTGGAAGCAATTAGCTGGTTTAATAGGAACTGCTGTTCAGAATTCTATGGTTCTGAAAATTTGTAAATAGCTATATTTATACATGTCATTTTCCCGACAGATCTTCCACCAAAGGAACTTAGGATGGATTGGAATGTTTCATATCCATCCAAAACCAGCATACTCACATTCAAAAAAGCTGGCTCCATGTTGACAGGTAAGCCATATACCTATGTAATCATCAAGTAGGCCTGATTATTGCTGCCCAAGATAGTCAATCTAGGGAACTTCCCTTAGGAATGGCAGGGAAGAAATGTCCTTGGTATCTCAAGCTTAAGTAGGTAATAAAGCAGTTCTTGATTCTAGTGTATGTCTTTGATCATGAGGCCAGATATGTTTTTACTATCTTTGGTCGCTAGTGTATTCATGGAATTATTTAGTCAACCGAACAGAAGAGTTGCCAAGGCGGGCGGGCGGGCGGTAGGCATTCGTTGCTGCAAGGCATCCGTAAACTGATGGGGGATTGTGTTGCCTTTTGGATCACTTTATGCACTAGGAGGCAAACAAATTAGTTGATTGGGTCGTTTCTTATATTGCTCAACGCCCTGGTAGTACTTTCTGGAATAGCTATGAGACTATTCTCTCCCCTTACGTCAAGGGATGCTATTTTCTAGGATAGCTATCAGACTATTTTTCTATTTTTTTGAATGTAGTCTTACTAAAATTGTACGAACTATCTGATTTATATGAAAAAACAAAAAAAAAAGGGGGGAAGAGTTGATAATCATAGGTGATGTAGTAGAAGATTAATTGGCTTTCCATTTCTCGTAACCCCCGTGTAACTCTTGGTAAGTAACCACCTTGCCTCCAATGAAAAGTTGTGACCCAGGTCCCAATTAGAGAGGATAGACTCACTTTTTTCTATCCAGATTGTCTTATTTTGTTATAGCAATGTCATCCATTCGTAGAAAATGACATTAGAAACCTGGTGAGATCAATTTATACTTGAATCATTGAATGCTACTTTCCGCTAACCTCCTAATATTATCATCATATTCGGCAACATAAATTAATTTGCATAGAATATTTTAATTTAGGTTTGGTAGGGGCCGCGCGAATGTGCTCTCTCCAAGATAAGGGCCGCTGCCCTAGGCTGGTCATCCATCTGCCCCGTCCAGGTAAGTATGGAGGCACCTCTGTCCCTGGTTCCTTGGTTTATATTTGCTCGCCCAAGCTATCCTCTCTTCTCTACCAGATGTGGGACTACAAACTAACACCACTCCACACGACATTCGTTCGTGCTTCATACCTCCTGGAGTCACACAGGTGCCCAACTGCGGCTAGTCATCGATGTGAAGCAACAAACAAGCCGAAGGTTATAGAAAGGAAAAAAAAATCTTTTACTGTTCTGTCACACCTTCGATCTGAGATCGCGAGCCGAAGATCACAGTAACCACCGCATACTCATAGAAAACTCTTTCCACAAGCATGCAATCATAGCCAGACAGCAAAAATAATTTAAATAATAGCGTTTAAATTCTAAGTAAATAACAAAAATATAAGTTTTATAAAACCTTTAATATTCTAAAATATTGCATCAATCTAAAACAAAATTTAATCTAAATATAGATATCAAAATCTTGTCTTTAATCACTTTTTCATGATAAATATCCGAGTCGATCTAATTCTTCGGATCTGTAAAAATAGTAAGAAATAATATAATACGCTAAACAGCTTGGTAAGTAATGAAAACTTTAACTAGACAATTTATATAATAATAAAAATATAAATACAAATTATGATGAATTAGTATAAAAACATAATTAATCAATTCTATTTCAAAACACAAATCTATTATAAATCCATATCTTTCAAATATCTATATACATAATCATAAATTTGATTCGAAACAAATCGTATTCAACTCAACAACCTTTAACTATGGCCACACTTATACTCTGTGGCTAGGCCAAAAACAGAACTACACTTATACCCCGTGGGTGGGCCAAAATACCACACTTATATCCTACGAAGTGGGCCAGAATACCGCACTTATACTATGTGGAGTGGGCCAAAATATCACATTTATACCTTGTGGTGGGGCTATAATCAATAATAGTCAGAGTGTTGGTAGAATTTAGAACGAACAAAAATATGATGTTAAACAAAGAAAGTTCTGAATAATAGACCAGCTTCCTTCGGGGGAGGAGCAAACCCATAGTTACAAGGCTATATTTTTCTCTCCATCCTTCCTAGCTACAATTCCCTACTTTTAAAAATAAACACCAGTCACCCATCAACCCGTCACCCATCAACCCATCACCCATCAACCCATCACCCATCCATAACCACCTCTTATTCACCCGTCTTCACATAACCACCCTCGTTTTCCGGCTGAGACCCCATCTTTCCAGCAACCACGTTCTTCTTCATGCTATGACTTCACCATCTTCCGCTCTAGCCGCCCTAGCCGATGTAACCAACTGTTGTAACCAGCCCTTGTATCTCCCTACGATCCACATGGCTCCCAAAGTATTTGGGGTTGAGACGCTGAGTCCTGCGGGGCCTATCTATTCCTCCCCCCTTCGCAGGAACTTTGTCCTCAAGGTTCAGCTCCGGAAACCGCTCCTTCAGCTGATCAATATCTTCCCAAGTGGCATCTTCGGCCGGTAAAAACTTCCATCGGACCAAGGCTTCAGTGGAATAATTCACATCGTGTTTAATCCACCGATATTCCACTATCTCCTGAGGTTCATACTTGATCTCTCCGTCCTCTGTAATGGGCAGTGGAGCTTCACACACCTGGTTGCCCTCGCCAACTACCTTCTTGAGCAAGGCTACATGAAACACATGATGTATTTTTGCATGGGATAAAAGTTCCAACCTGTAGGCCACGGTCCCCACTCGCTGTAGAATCTTATATAGCCCAAAGAATTTGTTTGCAAACTTTGGATGCACTCTTCTGAATATTGAATGCTGACGATATGGGGGAAGCTTCAAAAATACCCAGTCTCCTTCGTTGAACTCAACCTCTCTTCGCCGTTTATCAGCCTGTTGCTTCATTCGATTTTGCGCCTTCTCCAAGTTGCTTTTGAGCTGTTTCAACAGCTTATCTCGCTGCTGCAACTCCCGTTCCACCTTTGTTACAACCGATGAACCTGTGAGATAGTTGATGATTGTTGGAGGAGCTCGCCCATAGAGCGCTAAAAACGGCGTCATCCTTGCTGACTGATGGAAGGTGGTATTATACCAATACTCAGCCTATGCAAGACACTTACTCCATTTCTTCGGATGTTGGCTAAAGAAACATCGTAGGTATTGCTCGACACATCGGCTAACCACCTCTGTTTGCCTATCAGATTGTGGGTGGTATGTCATGCTCATTTTCAGCTTGGAGCCTTGCAGTTTAAAGAACTCTTGCCAAAAAATACTCATAAACAGTTCAGCAACTTGGCTATCTGCTTTATGAATAGTTCAACAACTCGTTTGGCAGTGAAGGGATGCGACAGTAACAGAAAATGGGCATATTTGGTAAGCCGATCAACCACAACGAGTATGACGTCCTTCCCTTCCAACCTTGGAAGCGCTTCCACAAAATCCATTGAAATGTCCTCCCATACCTGAGTTGGAATAGGGAGCGGTTGTAGTAGCCCTACTGGAGACCGAGCTTCGCTTTTGTTTCTCTGGCAAACCAGACATGTTGCCATAAAATCCTGCACATCCTTCTTCATTCCCATCCAAATGAAAGTCTGGTGCAATCTTTGGAATGTTCGAAGTACACCCGAATGTCCACCAACTTTACTCCCATGGAACTCCACCAGCAGTGACTCTTGCATAGAGTGGTTCAGTGGAAGCCAGACTCAGTCCTTACGGAAAAGGATGCGATTTTTGACTTGATATTCCGGATCACCTTCTGGTTGGCTGCTGAGTTGGGCTAACTTTTGTTGGCCAAAGGAGTCAAGAGCCTGCCTTTCCTAACATTAGCCCAGACAGTCAACTCTGGCCCACTGATGGGCTCAATTGCATTCCAATTGGGTTTGCGACTTAGTGCATCTGCTGCTGATTTTTGCTTGCCGAGTCTATAGAGGATTTTGTACTCATATCCCATGAGCTTTGTCAGCCACTTCTGTTGTTCTCGGATTATAATCCACTGCTCCAATAACAATCGAAGACTCTTTTGATCTGTGAGAATCTGAAAACATCGACCCAACAAATATGGCCTCCAAAGCCGAAGGCCCTTAATAAAGGCTAACATTTCTTTCGCATACGTGGACCATCCTTTCTTCTTTGGGCTGATTGCCTTGCTTATAAATGCTAATGGCTTCCCCATTTGACTAAGTGCTGCTCCGACCCCCAGATCCGAGGCATCTGTTTCCGCTACAAAGGTTTCTGCAAAGTTAGGCATGGCCAAAATGGGAGTACAGTCATTGCTTTTTTTAACTGCTGAAAAGCTTGGCTGGTTTGGGGTCCCCAACTAAACTGCCCTTTTTTCAACAAAGCTGTCAACGGTGCCGCTAACATCCCCTAGTTCTTCACAAATTTTCGGTATTAACCTGTGAGCCCAAGAAAGCCTCTCAGTTCGGTGATGGTTTTTGGTGTAGGCCATTGGACCATTGCTTCTATTTTTGAATTGTCCACCTGCACTCCTTGACCAAAAATAATGTGCCCCAAGTATTCGACTTCTAACTTCCCAAATACACATTTAGAAGGCTTGAGATAAAAATAATGCTCAGCCAAAATGTTTAAAGTAGTGGTAAGATGGTTCAAATGAGCTTCCTATGTGCCACTATACACTAAGATATCGTCAAAGAAAACAAGTATGAACTTCCATAAGTGTGGTCGGAAAATGGCATTCATGGTTGCTTGAAAAGTAGATGGGGCATTGCATAAACCAAATGGCATAACCAAGTACTCAAAATGGCCATTGTGAGTTCTAAAAGCAGTTTTATGCACACCATCCTCATGCATCCTAATCTGATGGTACCCTGCTCATAAGTCTAATTTGAAAAATAATTTGCTCCATGCAGCTCATCTATCATATCATCAATAGTAGGAATAGGAAACCTATCTTTAACTGTTACCTCATAAGAGCTCGATAGTCGTTGCAAAATTGCCATGTCCCATCTTTCTTTTTCACAAAGAGTATTGGTGATGAAAATGGACTTTGGCTAGGACGTATTACCCCGGATTCCAACATCTCCGAAACTTGTCTTTCGATCTCATTCTTTTGAAAGTATGCATATCGGTAAGGCCTCACGTTCACCGGGGTCACTCCCTCCTTCAGCGGAATTCGATGTACGAATTTTCTTTTTGACGGTAATGCTTTGGACTCTTCAAAAAGTTTATGAAATTTTTGGAGTATTTAAGCAAGGTTATTAGACACCTCCATGGACTTCATCATTTCTGCCTTTCCCTTTTCTTGGTCCGCCAATTTGATATACACTGCAAACAGCTGCCTTCCTCCTTCAAACTCTCTTGCAATTAACTGTAAACCCACAGGTTGAGCAGCTGAGGGTTGCTGCCCAGTCAGCAGGCACTTCTTCCCTTGCCAAATGAACTTCCTGGTGAGTTCCCTCCAATCACAAAGAACTTGCCCAAGCTGCTCTAACCACTGGATGCCCAACACCACGTCCAAGCCTGTAATAGGTAGTGCAAAAAGGGTCACCCCGAACTCCTACCCTTGCAGCCGAATACCGCCCCATACTTCTCCTGGCACCGGAGCCTCTCGCCGTTCGCCACCCTTACTTCAAATTCTTCAGTCACCATGAGAAGATGAAGAAGCTTGGCTATCTTCTCGCCGATGAAATTATGGGTCGAACCGCTGTCCACCAAGACCGCCACGGAGTGCTGTCAGATCTTTGCCGCCATTCTCATGGCTCTTGGGTTGGACCACCCCGACACCGCATGGACGAAGATTTCTGGAACTTCCTCCACCTCGGCATGTCGCTCTTCTGCTTCTTCCATGTTCGCCTCCATCTCTTCCATCATTGGGCCTTCAACATAGAATGCTTGAGGGGCTTTGCAGTGGTGGCCATGTGCATATCTTTCGTTGCAACTGAAGCACAAGCCCTTTTCCCTTCATCTCTACATCTCCTCCTAGGATAGCTTACACACCAGTGATCCTGTCGTAATTCTGGTCTGAGGGGGTGGCAAGATTACCCTCCGAGTGTACATAGTGGTTCTTCCAACTTCGACCTTAAGATTCTTCTTCTTGCTACTCAGCCTCTCGTCTCTCATGCGTGCCAGCAGGATAGTCTCCCTTATTATCTTTGGGCAAAACATCTGCATCTCCTCTGAAATTTCCTCCTTCAGACCACCCAAAAAAGCTCCTATGAGCACATTCTAAGGCCAGTTTTCCACACAATTGGCTAGCCTTTCGAACTCTCTTTGATAGTCATGTAGAGCTCCCTGTCGTTTGATGTGCGACAATGCCTCATCATCATTTTGGTAGTTTGTTGGTCCAAAATGAGCCCAGAGTTCTTACTCAAAAACTTCCCATGTGAGCAGATTTTCCTCACCTTTGTATGCCTTATACAACCACTGAAGCCACTAATTAGCTTCACTTTCCAAAAAGCAGGCAAGTGTGGCTACCTTCTGATCTGGTGCGGTTCCCTGGCAGTGGAAGTACTGCCCTGCCCGATTCAGCCACTCCGTTGGATCATCTCCCATGAAGAGGAGAAAATCCATTTTGGCTCCACTACCTCCTCCTCGGTGCCCCGTAGAGTTGGAAGACTCTTTCCGTTCCTTGCCGCCCTTGAAACGTTGTGACAACCCCTTTTCCGGAGACCGCGATGGTCTAGCATCAGGTCCCGAATCTTCTTGAGCGCCTCGTCCAAGTGCTGCATCCTCTTCATCGATGATGATTCCAGCCGCCGTAAGCCTTCATGCATGCCCTGCAAGTCGGCCTCCAACCTATCCAGCCTCTCTTGTTAGCTGCCATTCCCCTGTTCTGATACTAAATGGTAGGATTCAGAATGAAGAAAGATGATGTTAAACAAAGAAAGTTCTGAATAATAGACAAGCTCCCTTCGGAGGAGGAGCAAACCCACAGTTGCAAGGCTATATATTTCTCTCCATCCTTCCGAGCTACAGTTCCCTACTTTTAAAAATAAACACCCATCACCCATCAACCCATCAACCCATCAACCCATCATCCATCCATAACCACCTCCTATTCACCCATCTTCACGTAACCACCTTCGTTCTCCGGTTAAGACCCTGTCTTCCCAGTAGCCACGTTCTCTTCATGCTGTGACTTCTCCATCTTCCGCTCTAGCCGCCTCAGCCGTTGTAACCAGTTGTTGTATCTCCCCGCGATCCACATGGCTCCCGAAGTATTTGGGGTTGAGATGCTGAGTCCTACGGAGCCTATCAAGTGCCAATATATAACCTCCAATTGGCAGAGTTTAGAACATAGTTAGGTTGAGAGTTCAAATCTGATACACATCCAAGTTCTTTTTATAAAATAATAGATATATCATAATCCAATCAAAATATGCATATACGATGCAATAATAATAAATAATTTAACAATAGTTTGAAAAATATTACTTCAATTTACATATCTATTTTTCATTCAAATCACCATCTTGTAAAATTCATAAATCTCATATAAATCCATTAACAATTTATTCGATGTAAATATAATATTATATAAATGAAGAATTTAGAAAAGCTAGATCATTACTTACCTTGCAAATGCAATTCAACTAATAGATCCAATTAATCCCAAAAATCTTTCTTAGATCCTAATATTCCAAAATTATACTTTTTATTAAAATTTTATCATAATTATTTTAAAAATAAAAATTCTAAGTTCCAACACCCTCATAGGGCTGACCAAGTAGGAGTGCCTGATATTCGGGTTGGTCCGATCAAGGTGATATCATCAAATCATGCTCGGACTAGGGCACAAATGGTTCAACTACGATCATGGGTGATCAAATCTATTAGTGTTGGCAATGACTAGGCTGGAGCTGGCACGCTACTCGACAACCCTCGATCAGGACCCTTCACCTAGGCCGATTCAAAAATTACTGAGAGTCGTATTTACATGGTCCAATCAACTATAGAGTAAGAAAGTCCAAATAGAGAAAGAAACTTTGAAGAGAGGAAAATAAGAGAGAGAAAGGATGGGAAAGAGAGAGAAAGAGGGAGACTAGAGAGAAAGAAGAGAGAAAGAGAGATAGAAGAGAGAAGGGGGTAGAAGAGAGAGAAACCCTCTCTTTTCTCACTTTGTGAATGAGGAAGTTTCTCTTCCCCTTCTCCTTTCCCTTCCTCCCTTCCCCCATAGGTCCAAGGGGGTGGCAGCCATAGTGGCCTAGCCACCAACCTGATGGTGGCCACAGGCGGCCGCAACCCTAGCCAAACTCGACATCTGGTGGTGGCAGAATTAGAAGATGAAGGCCGAAATAGGGCACCCCTATTTCGGATGATTCTCTGGTGATTTGCCGGCTCAAATCATGATGAACAAAGGACAAGACACTAGAGAAGAAAGAGAAGATGATGAAGGACTCTTACCTCGGTCCGGCAACTCTTTCTGATGAAAATCAGAGAATGAAACTCTTGGAATCTGCAGTGATTTTCTTGGTTATTTGTTGATGGAACTCAAGGAGGAGAAGGTCTTTAAATAGGCTGAATCCGTTCTTTAGATCGCGAAGAACTTCCCAATCTCTGACGTGATAAGGAGGAAGAAGACTCCCAGCTAGAGTCTTCTTCCCTACCTTTCTCATGTACATCACACGTAAGGCTCAGCCCAAAAATTGGCCGGGCCGGTCAAGTGGATTGGGCCTAGTCCACTAGATTTCACATGCTACCATCTAATGGCAATGACCTGAAAGCTACCATACTCATCTCTGGAATCAAATCATAACAGATGAGCTCCAAATTTCTGTAGCTCTCCTTGAGATCTTCCTTAGGGCCACCCAACTCATCTCTACGAACACAACACCTTTGCTGCGAGACCTTTCACTCCCTCAACCCCATCAAGCTCTTTGCGATTACCTCACCAACACATAATTGCTAATTATAATTTTTAAATATTTGGAATGTAAATGTTACACACAAAAATTTGAAAAAATCAAACTATATATTTTTATAAAAAATAAAAATATTATTATTTTTTTCGATCTTTTGCAAAATTGATAATTAATAAATATTTTATATGAAATATATTAATTAAAAGTTTAATATATTTAGAAATAAATCCGGTCGGATCAGTTAATCCTTCACCCGCTAGGTATTACGGGTCGGGTCGAGATCAAACCCGGAGTTGCCAGAAACCCGCTTTGAACCGGCGGGGATACGAGGGAGGGGTAGAAGAGAGGAAAAGAAACCACGCCTCACCCTAAAACGCCAAAGTTTGCTCGCTCCCGTTCCTTCGCTGTCTCCGACGCTGGGAAAAGAAACCTCGGTTCGCCGTCGAAGTGTCCATATTTTATATTTATCTCGCGGTTAACCCGCGGTTGAGCCATACACTCATCCATGGGAAATCTTCTCCAGGAGAATATGTTCGCAGGCCACGCCATTGCGGCGGCCGGCTCCGTCGCCGTCGCCTCCTCCCTCACTCATCCCCTCGACACCCTCAAGACGCTCCTCCAGGTATTATCTACATCCATACACATGTTTCTGCAATCTCTCTCTCTCTATGCGGAAGAGAAAACACAGCCCTCTCGGTTCCTACGGTTATGGGTTTAAGAAATGTATATTTCGCTCTTTTTTTTCTCCTAAAAACGAAAAATAATGATTTTTGCCATGGTAATTTCTACAAGCATGGGGATTTGGATTCATTATTTCAATATATTGTATTATTATTCTTTCAGTTTTACGCAATCTTTTATGCATAAGATTTTGCCATGCCTTTCCTGCATATCGGAGTTGCGTGGATTTATGATTTCTTGCTATTGTTGTTGGGGGGCGATTATGAATTTTGAGCATGAGCAGGTTGGTGCGGGGTCTGCGCAAAAATTGAGTATCGCTCAGGTGGTAGAAAGCGTTCGATCGGCGTCAGGAGTTTCAGGTATTCCATGCCTTCTCTTCTCCTATCTTTGTCCTTTTACTGTGTTTCAATTATTGTATTCATGATATGTTTTTTCCTTTTAGTTTGAAGGTTACAATAACTAAAGTTCAATGCTGCTCCATTTGCTCCTGTTCACAAGATCATGTGATTTTCGTTTTTAATTTTACATCTCTGATAAAAAAGATCAAATGTGATATTGTTAAATAATAATTGTAGTTTAAACAGACTCAATATATATTAAAGGATCCAGTTTTGCTTCAAATGGCTACTGTTGCACCATTCACAGAAATTCAATTTAGCTTCAAATGTCTGCTATTGCACCACTCATAACTGTAATTATAGAGTTTTCCCTTGAAATGGTGAAGACTAACTTAGTTCTTAGCTTGTACTTTTGGCATGTAAAGTAAGTATGAAAATCACCAAATAATTGCCACGTCTATACATTTGCTGGTGGGTATCTAAATATCTCATTATTAAATATTAATTATTCAGAAATCTATACCACTCTTGCAAAACTAAACCTTTTTGAGAATGATTAGATTTGTTGTTGATCCTAAAGGATGGTCTTACATAGATCTTGATGTTAAAATTGCTGTCCTATTTGGATATTTACATGTTCACATGGAAGAACCACCTAGATTTTATAGCTATTGGATAGTGAGAAAATAATAAACACCAAAATTTGGTAATTATTGGCTACCACAAATAATGCTATCTTCAATTGTAATCATAGTAGTGTAGAAATCGCTCTCCACCATTCTGTTGTGCATGAGTGATAAGATAGTGTGAGAAGAGCTCGTAAAAAGATTATAATTTTATAAAAACCTATAGATAATCTCATCTCTTATTGTAATCATGATTTTTGACATTGTCAGTGCTGCTAATGATATTAAAGTCCAGCCTGATTCTACTGAAACTATATAAATTATGATCCTAGATAACTTGAAGCACAATCAGACGATGGGAGATAAGTTGCCTTTTTTTTTTCTTTTTTCTCTATTTTCCTCTATATTGGATTTTCCTTTCTGTTTTGAATGAAACTGTGGATCTTGGAGTGAAACTGACATAATGGAAACTCCAATCGACAGACTGAAACCATAACCAAGTTTTGAAACCTTGCTTTTAGGAAATCTTTCCATTATGCCAAACATGATGAACTAACTGATTTTGTCAGTTGTTTGGCCTTCATAAAAAAGGCTTTCACCTCAAAACTAACTGTATTCTTCTGACCTAAACAGACCTTAAGAATTGATTGATCTGTATTACTTGTGGACATCTGACTTTTTTTGATCTTTCTTCATATGAACCAAATACTTATGTTGTAAATTTATTATTTATATCTTTGTCAGTCATTGTGTAAGATTCTTAAAATGCTTGACTTTGTCCTAGCATCAGATTGTCTTTGAGTGGTTCTGCTTCTGACTTTAATTTCAGTTTCATGTACTTGAACTTTTTGAGTTTACTCCATTTTGTCTGGATATAGTTGAACATAAAATTCAATGCCTATAGTTATTGTTCTCTGACTTGTTCAGTTGTACTTGGTGTTCTGTTGTCTATGTTGACTGGATCAGCCTGGAAAGCAATATGCATATGCCCAAAGATATTGCATTGTAGTTTTTCTGTTTATCTGAAGTCCTGTTATAGGTACTTATTGTTTAAGTACTTATCTTACTACATTGTTGTCATATCTTTGTGAATTTACTATTGTAGTTGTCTGTTACTATCTTCTGTAGGTATATATAGTGGGTTTGGATGGTCAACACTTGGTAAGATTTCAGGCATAGGAGCACGCTTTGGAATCTATGAAATAGTGACAGCTTTTTATAAAGGTACTCATCTGATTTAGATTTTTGAGGTCTGTTTTGATGAAAAAGAAACTATTGTTTCACTTTTCTTTTTTGAGGACTTATGTATTGAAGTTGTTAGCTCACATGTTTCTGTGGCTTACGCAGCATCCTTTTAGTTTTTTGTGTAGCCAATGGGCATGGAGTTTGTTGTTGTACTGCAGAGTGGACTGATGTTGGATAAATATAATTTAGACATTCCTAATTATTTATTAATGATGCTGATATAGTCGCTAGGCTATATTTAATTAATTTAAACAAGTTTAATCAAGGCAGAGTGCTAAAAAACAAGGCATCCAGAACTCCAGTAGGGTGTAGCACGAACCTCACATATTTTTAGATATCCTAACCTATGATAAAATAAAATAAAAATAAGCATTTTAAAGATGCGAAACTCATATTATAGAAATTAGTAACATTACTAGGCTTTTCCAATGATTTATCTGTATGTAATAAAGAGGGGGTTATGTAAAAGAACCTTAACTCAAAAAAGTTTATCTGTGAGAGCATGAAGCCGAAAGTTGTGATGGTCTTGTAGTTGTTCTAGTGTTAAGTCCAAGTCAGACACTGCTAGAATCCAGTAATTCTGTTTCGGCTTTCTAGCCATTTCTCATATACTGTGAAAGTATATTAAGAGAATGAAACTCACTCACCTATCGTGCCTCCTCATCATCTATTAAAAGATGAACCAATAACTACAGTTTTTGTCTTCCTTCAATCATGTCCACTGGTCCAACCTTTGTGTGAAAACAAATGGGACATAAAAATAGCTCGTTACTCCTTGAATGGAGAAAAAGGAGAAAAAAGTGCAACACAAAATGCACAATGGAGAGAGGAATGGGGGGAAAGAGACTGGGTACTGAGATAACAAAATGACAAGTGGAGCATTGTTAAATGATTGGAGAATCAAAGTTTGGAATATTGGAGCTCATGAGATGCTTTTGAAGAGTTGGAGATTTTCTCTTTTTATTCCATGCTTCACCATGTTTTTGTAGTTTAAAGAGATGAATCGCTTAGTCCTGTGGCTTTTAGGAATCAAAACTGAGGATGAGGTCTGTAAAGATATCAGAGATCCAAGATGATTTTCCTCCTTTTTCATATTTATTTGCTTTTCAGGGAGATGTGTGAACTCACCTCCTTCCCCTTTTCTTTTTAAAGTTTTTGCTTGTCAAAGATTGTTTGGTGTATTAAGAAAGAGAAAGACTGAACAATTTGCTCACTCAGCTTGAGGGTATTGTGAAAGAAAATAATGCAGAAGTATACAGTGCCTTTTTTAACTATTACAATTTACAAGTGACCATATTATGATTGTAAATCTTATTTCATTGTGTCCTATCACTCTGTTCTAAATATTTAACAGTATGTACATGAATACTTGTGGTAATTCTCATGACCAACGGGAAGAATCTTTAAGTTGAAGCCAACTTGTCATATCACACAAAAGGAAAATTAGAAGAAAATTGAAACTTATTTAGACTGATGCAAAATGATTACAAATATTCATCTGTCCTCAAATTGCACTGCATCAGCAGAGTCATTCTCCTTAAAACCATATATCTTGGGCAGCTGCTTGAGTGTTGGATCATTGATGAATCAATTTTCCCTTCAAATGAGGTCTATGAAAACAAACTTTTTACTTATATGTTCAAAATTTAGATGTTTAGATGGCTGCTCTTCTAGCTTCTTCCTACCTTTTTCAGGAAGCTAGTTTTCTATTAACTTGCATGCATGGACATATGTGGTACCAAAGCAGCAAAATACAAATTTCAGATGCGTATGTTTAGGATCACAAGAAAACGTCCACCAAATCACAGCTTTTAGCCTATGTTTCTCACACCTTGGCCTTTGACCTTGGATGAACACCAGTATCATAGATATTATATTTCTACAACATACAGGATGCTTAGTTGGCTAAAATAACTACGATTGTTCTACTTATTCATGAAAATACTGTCATGTATGCAACACATATCATGGATTGTTATTGTAACTTGGCAGATGGAAGGGAAGACAACTACGTGTATGTTTCTGAGGCCCTTTTGGCTGGCATAGCTGCTGGTGCCATAGAATCTGTTATGTGTACTCCATTTGAACTTCTTAAGCTTCGTAGACAAGTTTCAGCAACACGCCTTAAAACTTCGAGCTCTCATAAGGCTATGCAAGAATCAACTCCACTAATTTCAAAACTGTTACCTGGTTATAGTCCTGGTATCAAGGCATGGAACAATACTGTGGGCCTTTTGTCCACTCTTTCACCCAAACATCCAGACATGGTTGGTGTGCTGAAACAGTACCCTTGGATGCTGACTGGTTCCGGGAGGCCACCACTTGCATCTGATGTTAAAGGTCCTTTCAATATCATATCCTTGGAAGGATGGAGTGCTTTATGGAGAGGACTTCGACCAGGAATTGCTCGGGACTGTGTATTTGGCGGTGTTTTCTTTTCCACCTGGCAATTCTTTCATATAGCTATGCTTAACTGGAAGGCTCTTGATATAAACCCTCCTCCCAGGTTGTTATAATGGTCTGCAGCATGATATTTAATAACCTTAGTATTGGTAGTTAAGTTGTTTCGTTAAATTATCATACCATTATATCTGTGACCAGCAGCATATGCTAATCTGATCAAAATTAATGTTGTCATGCCTTGTGGCAAACTTGATGTTCTCAGTGACCAATGAACCGATTCTATGGACAACCTAAATTTGCCTTTTATATTATCATCTATACTCGATAATAGTCTTAACATTAAACTTCTCTTTCCTGCTTGTCATCTGACAGTTGTTTATAATGTTATTCAGGTCAATTGATGAAGTAGGTCCTGTATCCCCATTGGCTTCTAGTCTTGCTGCTGGCTTTTCTGGAATGGCTGCTGCTGCTTCTTCTCACTCATTTGACACTGCCAAAAGTCGATCACAATTTATTGTTACACCGAAGGTATTTTCTGATTTTTTCCAACTATATTGTTTTGAATACGTGATTGATATTTTAAAAACAGCCTAGACCACCCCTGCTCAATGTTTACAGTCAGATTGGCTACACATCAATGTCTATCGAACCAGGCTGAACCGCTGCTCGGGCAGTGCCGAACCGGATTGGTTCGTCCAATACATTCGGTTTCAGGCCCGTACTGGCTGGAACCTCTACCGAGCCTGCCGGAATCGACCGGTAAGTGTCCGAACCGCTTGGTTCAGTGCAGACTCAGTGAGTCAATCCAGTTTCGAATTGGGTTGACATTGTGGACTCCACCTAATGTTTTTAAAGTATCAGGTGTCTGTTCCCAACAACATTTCGAAAGCGATGGTTCTCTCCGCCACTTTTTCTTTCCAAATACTTCACAAACAACACTGATTCAGGCTATTAGAAGGAAGATTCAAGGCTAAATAAGATGTGCCTTCTTTCCCCTATTTCATTCCCTCTTTTTTGGGAGCTTGAAAAAATAGCTCAAAAATTACAAAATAAGAGAACATTATGCCTTTTTTTTTTGATTTGGACCTTTTTTTTTATAGGTTGTAGATCTATGGATGATCTATATGCTGACATAAAAATATTTATTTTTCGGATTATATCTAATTTTTAAAAATTTAAAATATATTTTTAAATTTAAAAATAATTTTTCAAATAAATAAAAATTTAAAAAATATAAAGTCAGAAATGTATTTAGGGGCATGCAAGTTACTCTCCATAAAAAATTGGTGTCCATTCATTCAAATTTTGATGTGATGATGCGCAAAATGGCCCAGGCCTAAATTTGAAAAATTGAAAAATAAGTAGCCTTTGATGTAATTTTTGGCATTATTTATATATTTTTATTTTTTAATTTAAAAATAAATTTTTAAATATTAATATTTTAAAAAATTAATTTCAGCTCAGATCCATGTAGAACCCAATAATGGATGATATATATATTTTTTTAAGTCCTTGGGCATGCATTAAAGGCTATTTATTTCTCTTTTTTTTTTTCAAATTTAGGCATAAGCCACTGTGCGCATGATCGCATCAAAACTTGAATGAATGGACCCCAAATTTTGCTAGAGAGTAGCTTGCATGCCCCCAAATACATTTCTGATTTTATATTTTTTTTATTTTTTTTATTTTTTATTTTTTATCTGAAAATATATTTTTAATTTTTAAAAATTATATATAATTAAAAAATAAAATTTTTTATGTCATCGTGTAGATCATCAATAGATCTACAGTATATAATAAAATCAAGCCCAAATTAAAAATTTTAGCATGATTTTTCTTTATTTTGCAATTTTTGAGCTATTTTTTCAAGGCTCCCTCTCCAAAAAATGAGGGAATGAGATAGAAAAGAGGAAGCACACCTTATTTAGGCTTGGATCTTTCTTCTGAAGTGGAATCGGTGTGATTTTTGACTTGTTGGAAAGGGAGAAAGGCGGAAAGGCCTAACGGCCGCTTACAAATGTTGTTGGGAAGGCCTTCTCGAGCCTTCCCAACAACATTATAACACCACACAAACAAAAAAAGAGGCACCTGGTTCAGAACCGAGTCGACTCGGTGCGAACCGGCTGGTTCGCATCAAGTTCAAATGGTTTCGGCCGGTTCGCACCGGGAAGGTCCGGTTCTGGTCGTTTTGGGACCGGTTCTTGCCGGTTCGGGCTGGAACAGAATCCAAATGCCGAACCGAGCCGGTTTCGAACTGGGGCGGCTCTGTACGGGTTCAACATTCCATGTTTGAGAGTTTAGTTTCTTATTTTTCTCCAAATTTCAAAGCTTCTTAGTCTTGTTGAGGCAAGGTTTATTGTTATTTGTTTGACCAAGTTGGCTCATGTTTGTTTATTTTCAAGGTTTTTAGTGTACTGCATGTGCTTAGAACTAATTTTACAACAATTACTGTATATTCTTTGTATGGTTGAAGATGATAAATTTGTCTGGATTGGTTCGAGGACAATTTTCAAACTGTATCTACTTCTCACTATAATGCAATCAACCATGGTATGCTGTATCGATCGTTGCCGGTCGGTACCAGGCGTACCATATCCGTACCGATGGGTACCGGTATCGGTACGCCAATGTCGGTACACCTGGCGTACCACATACCATACCGTACCAACACTCGGTACATCTATACTAGTGCGGCACCGTTACGGGTTCGGTACCGGTACGGCGAACCTTGCAATCAACCATGCCGCAACATCAATAACAAATATATAAAAAAGAGAACCATAACATATAACAAGATGGCTCTTAAATGGCACAAGTTGCATCACCTGAGTACTAATCCAAGAACAAAACAAATGATGTGGGTGACTTCCATCTAAATCTTACCTCACTGTAAAAGAAGCACAAGCATCATTTCCTAGTGAGCTTAATTATGGCGTTCTCCTATGCTACCTTGTATGGGTTTTCAACATTTTCAGTGTGGATCAATTCTTTAGATGCTATTGCCATGCTAATCTTGATTGCAAGCATACTGTTCTTCCACACTATTCTAGTATCTAAAACTATAGGATCTGCAGCATCTACATAAATTGATATATTGAGTGCTTTACGAGTTTCTTCTTGTTGTGTTGCCACTCAGCCAGTGATTAAGATATCTTGGTAGGAAGCTATTTTGCAAGCTGTTGATAAACTAGATGGCCTATGAACCTGAAATTGAATTGGTAAACAAAAAGCCATCAATTTACTACTACAACCAAATGCATTTTGTCTCGAAATAGACAAGCTGCTTTTAGGTATATCGCTATATGTATTAAAGAACAAATATTTAACTTTACAAAACCTATAAAGCAAAATCTCTCTCTCTCTCTCTCTCGTGCTCTCGCTCGTTCACTTTTTCCAAGATAATGTGTATGATGATGCCTCATCAGTGTTGGCTTATGCTTTGCAGTACATGGCCATGGAGAGGAAGCTTCTTCGATGGAAAGCACCTGGAATTTGGCTAGAAAGAGTGACAGGGATGTCTCCTGCTGATAGGAATATCATGTTCCGTGGTCTTTGGTTGCGGATGGTGCGTAGTGGAATTGCATCTTCTGCACTTGTTGGAAGTTACTTATTGGCAGTTGAATATCTCTTTTAACTGCCATTTGACTGAGGTTGGAAGCATCAGAAAACAGGCAGTGGCCCCCCTAAACAATCTAAACATGAGGTATGCTAGTATTTTCTTCCTATCTCATCATGACTTCTTCTCAGATCTGTTTGCATTACAGGTCATTTTGCCTCATATTGTTCTATCAGTCAAGACTGAGTGGGTCAGCATACAAGATATCGCGTAGCCTATCGACATGCTCCGCGAATGTTCGGTGGGATCAAAATTACCAAGAGGTGCAGTTTCACCGGAGCAAGTAGTTTTGAGAGAATTACATTTCATTGCTGCTGGATGTTTGGATAACAACCTATTAGTTATATTCAGAAGCAAATCTGTTAGGAGTTCATATGTTCATGGTGTACTTTTATCTAATTATTCTGATTTTGATGATATCAAGTGAAGTTCGGACGGTGGCCACTGTCTATGACAAGAAGATTTGTGAGCTTGTTATATGAAATCTTATCAACATTGAATATCCAGAAATTTTGAACATTCTAGTAGAACTGTTATGATTTGATTGCAAACAAGGAGAGCCAGGGGGCAATTGCGCCCCCTTGAACTTCTGGATTTCCCTTGTTAAGTGGCTGTTTCAGCTAGGTTTCTCTCTGGTTTTATGAAAATTTTGGCAGCAGATGAAATATGGCTTGTGAACTAGGTGTTTTGATGCATTTCTCTCTAAAACTTGGAAGTTCCTAGTTATAGAGGCATGGAACTTTCTAGGAGGATGTGATAACCGTGAGGTCATGTAAGGGTCATACCATGGTAACATGAAAATATAACACAAAAATCACATGCTTACGTGTTGCCTTCATCTAAATTCGATTTATTGATGGATTTATCTAAATACAAAGTTTGTTCCACGTGTGTCTAAAGAAATGTACAAGGCAAGGAGGAAGAATGGAAGAAGCTAGCGGAAACACCGAAAATGCTGATGCTGAACGAAGAGTCATCGATTGTTTTCTTTTTCCTTTTTTCACTGCATAAAGATCATCATAAAAATAAGAATATCGCCAATCCAGGACCCCATGCCAGAGGTATCAGGTATATGCTTTTCCTCTTCCTAGTGTTTTTTTTTTTGTTTTTCTATTGCATAAAGAGAAGAAGTTGAATAAAAGGAGATTTTAAACGAGAGATTTCTCAATTTTCTAAAGTAACAGTTACACTGGAGTGCAGTTTTGTTCAACTTTTTCTTTTTTCCTCTTTCTGAATTTCTTTTTTATTTGCTGCTTTATTTTGTACCATGGAATTATAGTTTGCTTCCTATTTTATTATTTATGTTATTTAAAATTTAAATCAAAAGCAAGATGATCAGGATATGTTCTTGATTTATTTAGTATAAGATGGATGTTTGATTTCATAGGTAGAAGTTTGTCATGAGGTAATCTTATAAATGGTTAATAATATATCATAGATTATATAATTGTAGCATCAAATTACTTAATCCAATGTCTTCTTAAAAATAGCTACCCTTGGGATATAAAATTACATAAAGAAAAAGCTATTTTGAGAACCCAGTTAACAAATTAAATTGTAACCATATGTTAACCCTAATTCGAACCGCATGCCTATTTTCACGAGAATACAACTTGGCACTTATACAATTTATATTACTTACTGTTAGTTAATATAAAATATGATATTCTTATAATCAACTGAAGGAATTTGTTAACCGTATGTTAGTGCTTCTTTAGCTCTAGGGATTTAAGTCTAGACATTGTGGAGTCTGGTGGTAAGGCAAACTATTCATAAAAGCAAGCCTGTGAATAGGTGGATGCTGCAAATCTTCCTATAGATTCTGGTGTAAGAATTTGGATATTTGATTACCACATAAACCAGTAGGATCAAGTCTGAAGAGCTTGCTTACAGAATGGCTCTTTTTAGACAAGGTTTGACAAGCTATCAACTCTACCTGGTTTAAAGAGTATGCTGACTGGTTGGGATACAATATAACAAAGGATGTTGCATTTGTTTGTACTATAAAGAGTATGCTGATTTTTGTAGGATGCCTTGATTGCTAGTGTCCTCACATTTATAAATAACTCTGAGCATTCTCTTGCAAAAAACTAAAATACACTGAACAGTATATTTAAAGAGATAAAACTACAGGTTTCCCGTATCAATCTCCTGACATCAAGCAAAGTTTGTTGTGGAAATATTGTTGCATTTTTAGTGCCCTTCCATCATATCACCATCCTTCATTCTTGTATGTGTGGTCTTTCTTGCTTAATTATTTCTTCTTGACTTATTTGTCTAAGCATGGATTTTTTAAACCTAGCCAGTTTTGGAACGCTTGAATTTGTCATGATTTCTATATACTGATTTTGCTAGTTTATTCTTGTTTTATGATTTTAGACATGTCATAAAAAACACTAAAGATTGATTTGAGTGTGTCGACTATTTAAACCTTGGTGTGATCTATACATCTTTCTACTAACAGGACTTGGTATATGAATGTTGTTGCCAATTTATCTGTGTTTGGACAAGTATATCTAGGCTTTGTGATATTTCTTGATGCGGGTATTCAAAGAATTTGATGGTTTTGTCTTCTGATAGGAGATATTACCTGCATGCAATAATAAGACAATTTTTATCATTTCGGAAGTGGACTGGCAACCATTTCTGATGAGTATTCTAGTACCATTTCTTCCTGCATTTTGTGCCCAAACTTCGAAGTTGCTTAAAGGTTGCTTTTGATTGTTCAAGTAGTGCAAGCATAGTAAGCTGTTGGATATGTCTATAACTTTGCCAAATTTGTTGTTTATTCTTCGAAGCTAGATTACAGTTTTTATGAGAAAAATAAAACCAATGCTTACTAACAATTAATATCATATACCTCTTTTACAAGCTTGTTGATACTCTGTTGACCTTGAAAACATCCAGTTTAACATAGATTTCAATAAAATAAATGGTGAAAGAATAAAACAAATGGTGAAAGAATAAAATAAAATAATATTTTTTTTTTGTGATTAAATCCTAAAAATGAAATATGGATGTTGAGGCTAACGGTGAGGATAGATGTTTGCTACTCTAAAACAGATCAAATGAAATGTCAGGACACTAGCAATCAAGTTATGTTGTCGGATGCCTTGTGTCCTTACATTTGATGGCTAGTATCCTGGCATCTGTTTGCCAGTGTCCTTGCTGCCAAGAAGAAAGAATGATCATAAAATAGAGAGTTAAAAAGCAGAAGTCAACATAGTGTTCATTCTCATTGTTTTCAATTACAAAGCATGTTAATATAACTATAGAATGAGAGTAAGAAAGATAAACTAAAATCTGCTCCAATAGTTTCCAACTTATTAAAATGTTGCAAGATGATCTCTTTGTCAGTTCTTTTGGATATGTCTTTCTTAATATATGTTACAGAGTTGATATTTATCCACTAATATCCCATCTGATTGAAAAGTATGTCTATTTACAATTTTTGTTGCAAAATAGGCTCTCTTAGCAGTACTTGTTGCAATTGGTAAAGCTAATGTTGGTACCAGGTAAACAAAACAGATATTCACTATGTTTCTTTGCCTTATAAGTTTTCTGTTTCCATGCCAATGATGTTATTCTCAAGGTAATTGTCAAGAGCCACTAATGATTTTGGTGAAAACTTTTAATTATAAAAGTAAGTTTGATCAACTTACTTTTGTCAAAAGTAGAGAAGGAAGCAGCTAGATTTAGATGAATAATAATAACTTATCGTTCACACTGGTAAAATAACCATTTAACTCATGAAGTTACTTTTCTATGACAAAATAAAGAAGCTCCACACATTAATAATGCAGATTGGCAACTTCTTGGGCTACCCTTTGTGATTTACCTTGAGGTATAAGCATAACATATCCTCAATGTTTAGAATCTCAATTTCATATTCTTCATAGAATTATGAAATTCTAGAAGAATTGAATCCCATCCATTATCCATCATAGTACAGAAGTTTTGAAACCTTAACAAGATTCTCAGTATTTCGAGTATCTTGCTCTTTTATTTTCTTGTTACAATTGCTTTGATGTCCCCAATATTGGATCAATGAAGCACAAGTTGAATAGAAAATCAAAAGTAATTATCGACTGAAATAACATATATGCTTCAGTTCTTTAACTATAATTCAAGAAATGTTCAGCTACTATCTTCATAACATTAACTACAATTAAGAACATGGATATTAAGTATAGTAGAAGTTTGTAATGAGAACCCCATGTATCGTGAGTTTGTTTAACACTGGTATTGACTCAAATACAGGACCGCTTGAAAGCTCATCATTATCAAGTACTTCTATAATTTCAATTGCTTGACATTCACAAACAGTAATGATATGTAGGATGCCCTGGCAATGAGAGGACATGAGCAGTCAGTTAAATAATAGACGAACTTGGAGGTATGTCGATTGTAATTCATGTGTAAAACAATGGGCGAGGTGTGTAGAACTTTTTGAGTGTCAAATGGTGTTGAGTAGCGATTGATTACCCATCAAAATAAGAATTTTGAGGCCATTTAGATTTACTTGCATGTTGTTTGCTCCATGATATCCTTGTTCTTTTATCTTGTCGAGCTTAATCCATGCGTTAATAACAATGTTCAAATGCCATCTCAAGTGTTAAAGCATTAGTAGAAGCAATGTGTACATCGCCCTGAAAGTGCTCGACCATGCATCATCTTTTATCCACAGTGCACAATGAAATTATTATTCACCTTTTATCATATTTTTATAAGTCTAGGAGGCTAGAGATATTCTCTCTCCTCTCTACATGATAGAGATAAAAAGGGAAAAGAAAGGGTAGTTATCACATTTTGATCTGTTGCAAGAGAATGATCTAATTGTACTTAGGTCAAACACTATATTTGTAACTTGAATTAAATTTAAGTTGAGTCTAATAAAACCATAACCATATCAGGAGTAGCTCAATAGGGTTCAGACTTGATTGTATAAACTTGATTAGTTCATATGAACCTTATTAGACAGCTCAAAGCTAGTCATACTAAGCTCGAACTTAGTACTTACTTAAGAGGCTCTGAGACTATCCTAACATAAATCTAGCTCAATTAGGTATACCTAAAAAATTCTAACAATTCCCAGTATTTCTTATTAGCTATAAAGATTTGTTAGGCTTAAAATTAAAGTATAGCTCAAAAATTCTAACATACGTATGTATGTACGTACATATGTGTGTGCGTGCGTGTGTGTGTTTTTCTTTTTTTTTTGTTTTTTCTTAAGAGGTGCTTTAATTCGAAGCTTGAAGGCATTAAATAAGTCTTTGCTTTTATAAAGTTAAAGAATAAGATGATGGCATCCCTCTCCTTGCTTGCACATATACTTTCGAGAAGATGGGGTTGCTGCCATTTAGGATTTAACCTGGAACATCCCCTAGTGCTTGCACTAAAGATAGGAGGGAGAACCAGGGTGCTCAAGTGTTGCCGACATTGATTGCGTGTATTTTACTTTACCAAAGTTACCCTCCACCCTTGGTTATCATCAAAGATCTCAATATTTGACCCAACAACTTGAATATATGATCTATTGCAGTTTTGTTGACCAACTTAAAACAACTGGATATTGGCATTTCCTATCTGTTTATTAGAACAATAAATGAAAAAATTTACATGATTCTATGCTGAGCCTTGAACTATAGTCAGGTAGCCATGTCATGCAAAATTATACTAAAAAGTAAATCTGTAGGTTGTCAGAGATTTTTGAAAGCCTGAAATAACTCTATACGTGTGGAGATTGTGGCAATATCCGTAAAACTTTTTTATGATAATGTGACCCTTAGTGATAATGAAAATTGTTTTACTTCATCAGTATATGTTGTCTAATTGATCAAATGAAATGGGTGGGAAGGAGCTCGAGTTCAGGATTCCAGCAAAATACCACACCCAGCGTATAGTAAATTATGTATGTGGGGTGATTTTTCTGCCCTAAAATTTCCCCGGGGGCTCGTGGGAATATCATTATGGTTATCTAACAGCTCGCACCGAAGGTGTCAGCTTACCAAAACTAAGTTGGCTGAGTCTCTCTTGGTGGTTGCACTAGAGACCTAGAAGGTAGTTAATACCTCACAAAATCTCATTTCTTATAAACACATCTTGTTAAGAAAATAATAAAATTTAAAAAAAACTTCTCCTACATGATGTGAATTGTAGAGGGTAGACATTTGGACATCTACATATTAAACAAAGATTTGCATGCTAATTTTCTATGCCGAATTATACTTATCCTAACTAATCTAGGAACTTTCTACCTGGAAAAATGGCCATTCATGGGAAATTCTTCTAAAGAGTCGGCAGATCTATTTTACATTTTTACACAAGCAGAAGCAAATCAAAATTAAGTCATCGGCAGCAACCACAGGAAAAAAATCAAATATACCACAGACTTGAAAGGAGCTTCTTCGCCAAATAAGTTCTGTGGATTTGTCTTTCCAGCTTTTCACTAGGAGAGCAGGCCATCTATAAACCTCACCGTGCATGTAGGAAGAGAGCAATCCTTTTTCTCCCAACTGCCAAGGGATAATTTGGTGGTTGCCGACCTCAAGTAATGTTGAAAGAGCCTCCTATTTTCCTCTAATTACATGCGCTCTAATCTTCTTTTGGTCCCAAATCACCCATCAAACAAGTGAAGAAAGAAACTGGATGAAGGAGAAGGTAATGGTGGTGGAAGAGACCCTCCATTCCAAACGATCTAACAGGGAAAATGCCTACGCTAGTGTTACTGAAATGGGGTGCGATGAAAGGGTGGGGTGTGATGGGAGAGCAATTTTCCCAAGGTCACATACTTGGAGATTTGCAGCAGCAGGATTCTTGGTATCTTACCAAGGACTTTGTTTCATAAACCAATATCACAGAGCCCAGGATTCTTCTATTTTTTACCCTAATTTGCGCATGAGGCTGGATGCTGCGATTGTTTCTTGAGATAGATAATAAGACATATATGCCTGATGACAGATATATTCCACACCGTTTTGGATTGTAATCTGTTATTAGATGAGCACTGATCAGCCGAATTCAATCAGGGGGATTACCAAATTGAAAGAGATGGACATAAAGAAGTCTTCCGATGCTAGGGAACCTGGAATTTTGAAAGACCAAGAATGCCATAGCATATGACAAGTTGAGGAAATTTTCATCACAATTGAATAACTTTCCAACTGAGATGCCCAGGGTGCTCCACTTTTCCCAGAAGGATGTGGAGCGAGCTGGATGCTCCCAATATGAGCTGCTAGAATTATATCAAAATAACATGAGCAGAATCTCAGTCACTCAAAATGCAACTCCGGTTGGACGTATGAGATGCTTAAACCTTAGATGCGCTGGAGATAGGTTTGTTCGAAGGAAAAATTTGGGTGCTGTCAAAAAATGGACTATGACACACATACAAAAAAGGATCAGGGACTAGTATAGCCATTACAACAGGATAAGGACTTTGGATCCTTATAAGCAGCAAAAGGCTTTAGTAGGAATTCAGGTATATTTTGTATTCTTACTGAAAATTTTAACAAAAAAGTAACGAACATAAAACTTTTCTCAAGAAGGAACATACTCATGATTATATAGTGAAACATACAATTCAGACATGACAGATGGGCAGAGTCAGTTACATGTCAGGCAGCAAGCTAAAGCTGCTGGAAGTGATCCAAGGGCCAAAAATGCGATATTAATTGCCCCAGCAGAAGTGCAAAATGGGACCTGCAGCCAGATTCATTCAGAATGGCAACTTGGCAGAATCACAAAGCAGGCTTAACTGTTCCAATTCTGCCATCCTGCGTTCAAAAGATGCCATAATCCGGCAAGCTTAGTCCCATCTATTCCACAAGTGACTTCACAAAATAA
Source organism: Phoenix dactylifera (assembly GCF_051530095.1). NCBI lineage: Eukaryota > Viridiplantae > Streptophyta > Magnoliopsida > Arecales > Arecaceae > Phoenix > Phoenix dactylifera. The sequence continues at coordinate 10,809,025 of NC_143192.1, forward strand.
GTAGTAGGTGACAATATTCTCTAGCAAGGACAATTCAGTTATTTTGATCATGCTATGAAAATTTAGTTTTTAGGCCAAAATAAACCCTCAAATAAATTTCTTAGCAGCCCATAAAATAGTTTGCAGAACATGATATGCTGGAAATACCAATAAATATAAAGAAAAAAGAATGAAAGGAAAGTGAACCTTGAATAATATGATGACCATGTCATGCTATCCAACTGTCTTCTAAAAGGGGTTATAGTATTATTAACTTGATGGCTAAGTCAGCTCAAATCAGCTATCAAAGTTATGCAAGTCAACAGGAAGAACCTTTCCTCAAGGATCAAGCATTCCATGTCCTAACGGTATTTCACATTCTTTTTGAAGTTGCAGATGACTGCATAGATTACAGAATATTCAAGTTTCACAGACTACTTTAAGAAAGGAAAAAGCTTAACCTAGGCAACTTCTAAAGGGAAATCATAATGTGCACAGAAACAAACTGCAACTATCTTTATCTTTTGGAAATCAAACATCCTTATAGTACTAGGGTAAGCAAGTAGATATTAGCATACTCATCCCCAAAAAAACCATTCTAATTTAGTAGCCCCATTTGTAATCCATCACAAAATTTGCACTTTGAAGCTCGGTCCAAAAGATTCTGGAACACTTTGATTAGTAATAAATACTACATATAAATGTAACTATCAGCAATTCACAGACCATATGGGCGAACATCAAGTACCCATCATTACCAGACCAGACTGGACAATTGGACTGCAGATCTAATGAACCAGTCCTTAGCTAGTTTGGTTCCTAGATCTGACCAGAAACTTAGCAAACCTGAAAAATCACTCAAACTGGCGGAGTTTTAATAAAACAGCTGATCACTAAAGCAGAAAAGAAAGACTTTTGCCCTTAATCCAAAACCTCCTCATACTATGACACTATTATTGTCCACTCACTTTTAGGTTTTTCTGAGAAAAACTAAAAGGAAACCTAATTGCCAGATTCGTGATGATCTAATATTTGGAGAAGGCAAAGGGAGGTAACCTCAAATGGGACCACATCAAGGATGCAGCAGGCATGGAGCCAGCAGTTAAGGGAGTCGAAGTGCTTGGTGAGACCCCCACTGCTGCCATGAGGTAGGGCATGACAGCAAATGGGCAAGACAAGCTGATAGTCTCATTGCAGTGGACCACTAGGTTGGCGCACAATACTGGAGACTGAAGGGGCAAGCCAGTGGACCTCAGCACAAGCTGGCAAGCTCAAAGACACTGTTGGGAACAGTGGTGGGAAGCAAAGAAGCACTTGGGAGGTGGCTCTGGCCTTTGGGAATGTGGAGACTGTTGACAGGTTTATCTGAAGTAATGAAGTTTATAATAAAAGAATAAGAAAGAAGATAGTACAGAAAGCTGGAAAAGTGGTTACCCACTAAACTCTTCATGTTACGACATCATCGGTTCTGCTACAATATCAAAATGTCAATATCTATTTGCCATATAAACATGGAAAGTTTTATAGTAACACGTGTGTGCATGAATGCACCCACCCACACATGGATGTGCACCCAGGCACCCACACATGGATGTGCACCCATGTACAAGAACACACTGGCACCCATATGCCCACGCACCCACAAACCCACACACACCCATACATACACTCTCATGAGCGGCTATCCTCTCAACCCAAAAAAAGGAGGGAAAACTATGGCTATCCTCTTCCTTTAATTCAAAATTCGACATTTTATGTCAGCTAGACTATTATTCTGTTCCTAAAAGTACGGGATTATCTATACTACAGGGTGATATTCAATTCGATGAATTGGAGCTGAAAAATCCTCAATCTCATGGATGGACTCGAAATATCTTTATAATAACAAACCTGAGTTTCTAAAATTTTATATTGTTAAAATTTCTCGAAAGAAAATCTCAGTTAGGATATATATTTCCCCCCGCATCTCCTATTCCCAATCTCTTGGTGATTTCTTCTGACTCTTTCATTTCTAGGGGTCTATTTGTTTTGCATCTCCAATTATGTTACTCCTGCAATTAATTATTATCATGTGACTTAAAATAATGGGCTTCAACTGTGAGGGTTGAACATACATTCTCAAGAATCCGATGAATATTTAAGAGAAAATAATTTTTCAGCACTAAAACAATCACTATTTACACATTACTTGATAAACAATGTTTTGCTTATGATTATTAAATATAAGAGGACATACTACAAGGGCATGACAAATTATGAATATAAAAGAGACCAAACCACATATAAAAATACAAGGATCAAGATATGGCAGATGGAGGGAAGAAAGAAAATTGAGACAACAAAAGCAACTAAATGAATTGACCATGCGAAGTGACCTATATTTTCATAAATGTGAGTTTACCTATGGCATATAATTATTTTTTTTTCTAATTTGTTACATTTTTCGCCAGTTAAACAATTTGAAACGTTCCACTCCTTGCAGCTAGAGTATAGTTATAAAGGATTCAATGTGGACAGGCAAAAGATATGATGGAGATCGGGTTTATAAGTCTCCTAACACTGGAATTTGTAGAGCAAAGTTTGCAATTTTGGACCTTACCGCCCGGTAGGGTGCCTACCATACCATACCGCCACGGTACCAAGACTTGGTTTGCCTTCCATATCGATTATCGGTACCAAAGTACGTACTATACCGACAGGTACAGGGTGCACCAATTAGGCACCGATACGGAGTGCATGCATCTATTGGCCCAGAGGTTTAATGCTTATAGGTGTTGCATGCACCTTTGGGGCTACATGATCATATCAATCAAGCGAAAACAGGTAGGCATCATCTTAGGCATACTTGCTCATTGAGATAAGATGCTTATACATGGTTTTAATAAGAGGATAAAGATTTGAATGGCTTATGATGCCACCATTGAATGGCTCTTTGCCGCATTAGGAAGAGCCTTTGCACTTGCAAATAAGAGTCCTTAGGAAGTGTTTTAACAATATGTAATGAGGCTGCCATTGCCCATTATGCTTGAAATGAAGAAAGCGTAGAGTTACTCAATCGAGTGGTTTATTTGAACATGATTAATGAATTAAGCAGTGGAAGCATGTGGTGGACTGATAAGCCGAAGAGGTGAAATAGTTTCAAAACATCGAAAGTTAAAAAATGGTTGAAAGTTCGTCTTGGAGATGGTTGACTATTCTCGGTAGTAAGTTACGTTCTAGCAATAAGAAGTTTTCGTTCATCAAAATTATAATAACAAATGTTATCATTAGACACATCAAAACAATCTTCAGGATCAATCTTCTGACAATGGTTAGCTCTCCACTGCTGGAACATTTCCACGCCTTCCCTAACTAGTCAAACAAATGCTTGCATTACTTGCATCCAATGTTGCATGGACATGAACATAGACATGAGAATCCGATCTAGTTACATTATCCAAGTTCTTGATTTGGAAAAAAGCCAAATATACAAGATACAGGGACACATAACAATGATTTTAGTTTTGTAGAGTAGAAAAATGTTAAAAGAATATATTTATCAAGTTGTTTTTCTTATATGTAAATGACCAGTGCTTCTTTGATGTTAGTGTGAAGTTATAATCTATTGTATACATATATGTATATGCATATGTGCAAGGTTCGCCGTACCGGTACCGAACCCCGTACCGGTGCCGCACTAGCATAAGCGTACCGAATGTCGGTACGGTACGGTACGCGGTACGTCTGGCGTATCGACACTGGCGTACCGATATCGGTATCCAACAGTACGGGTACAATACGCCCGGTACTGACCTGTACCGATCGGTACAGCATACCATGCATATGTGTGTATATATCTATATAAATGTATATGTGTGTATATGTATATCTACATATATTTATATCTATATATATATATGTGTGTGTGTGTGTGTGTGTGTATAAAATGGCCGCTCAACTTGTGTAGAGTTCTTCATTTTCCATGTGGGTGCTGGTATTAATGTGCTCGGCCATCATTAAAGTTCATTGCTTAATGCATGATAGAAATTTTGCTACTAAAACCTTCTATTTATTATAATTTATAATGTTGTTGTATTGCATTTCAAGAATAGTTGGAAAAAGGAGAAAAAGATCGTACCCTACGCATTGCACAAGGTAGGTATTAACGATGCTAGTATTAATGATGGGAGTTTCTGCATGGCGATTGTTGTACAGAGTCCTCCGTTCACCCTATGGATGATATTAATCTATTATCTATTGTATATATCTAAACTGGAGGCTCAGCTTGTACAAGGTTCTTCATTCTCATTTAGGTGCTTGTATTAATCAGCTTGGCTATCATTAAAGTTTATTATTAATATGCAACAAATATTAATGATATTGGTATTGATGTGCTCGGCCATCATTGAAGTTCATTATTTAATGCACAACAAAAATTTGGCTATTTAAACCTTTTATTTATCATAATTAGTTATATTGTTATATTAGATTTCAAGAACAATTGGAAAAACGAGAAGACCATACCCTACGAATCATGCAGGATAGAGGTGATCACGGGCCTTCTGGCCCGCCCAGCCCGCCCGGCCCGGTCCGAAATTTTTCGGGCTTGGGCATTGAAAAAGGGCCCGTTGGTCGGGCCTGGGCAGGAAAAGCGGCCCAACCAAAAAAATCGGGCCGGGCCTGGAAACGTTAAAAATGGCCCGGTTCGGCCCAGCCCGGCTATAAAATCCTGTTATAAATTATAATATATTAAAAAAATTTAACAAAAACCCTAACTTTGGGCTTTCCCTTCCCTTCCCTTCCCCTTCCCTCCCTCGCTGAGACTGAGAGCCGCCGCCGCCCCCCCTCCTTTGCCCCCCTCCCTCGCTGAGAGCCTGAGAGCCGCCGCCGCCCTCCCTCGCTGAGAGCCGCCGCCGCACCGCCCCTCCCTCGCTGAGACTGAGAGCCGCCGCCGCCCCTCCTCCCTCGCTGAGAGCCTGAGAGCCGCCGCCGCACCCCCCGTTCCTCGCTGAGACTGAGAGCCGCCGCCGCCGGCCCCCCCTCCCTCGCTGAGAGCCGCCCCCGCCCCCGCCCCCCCTTTTCCCTCGCTGAGAGCCTGATAGTCGCCTCCTCTCGGTGTCGTCGCCTCTTCAACGACCGGCCAGCGGCTCTTCGCGTCCTTCTCCCCCGGACGGCAACCTCCGCGGCTCCGGTCACCGACTCACAGTCACCGATAAGAGTTTTCTCCTCCTCCTCCTCCTCTTCGAGCTCGATCCCGGTAGATTTTGCCCAAGCCCGGAGAGAGAAAGAGAGAGAGAGAGAGGTGGGGGGGCAGCGAGAGAGCTCGGAACAATGGGAGAGTGGGGAGTGGGGACAGTGGTTTTGTTTTGGGTGGAGACGGGAGACAGAGAAAGAGAGGAGGGATCTTTCATCCCTTCTCTTTTTTGGTTTTGGTCTTGGTTTTCCTTCCCTCACATTGCTCCAGTAACCCAGTTCCAGCTGGGCCATCAGGAAGAAAGATCGGGGGATTGGAGATGGACTTCTTGGAGGGTGGAGATTCTCTGAATTTTCTCCTCTCAGTTTCTTCTCCCTAATTTTTTTTTTCCGGTTGGATGGTGCTTTATTTGTATTATGATAATTCTTATGAACTGAATTTTTTGTATAATTAGTTGAAGATGGCGAGGAATCAATTCTAACATGGAAGAATCTAGTGAGGATGAAGATGACGAGGAAGAGATGGAAGAGGGATTACATGGTTCGGTCATTTAGATATTCTATTAATAACTCTAATAATTATTCATGTTCAATCAACAATTGCTAATGTTTCAATTTTGTGTTTGTAGGTTTTGAGAGTTAGAAGATGCAAGGATGTTCTACAGTTTTCTATTATGGAAGTGGCTTCAAGAATTATGAACTTTTATGAACTTTTGAATGCACAAAGATGCATATTTGTTATAATGTTAATGGGACAATGTAATTTGTATTTTGTATTTTATTATTGGGTTGTAATTTTCAGCTGGACAACAGTGTTTCATACATTTTATTTTCTTTCTATTGGCTTGAAGCTGCAAATTTTTTCTTTTTTAATGTTTGTAGATATATTCAAATTTCAAAGTTTGAAACCACCACCAACACTATCTATTTAAAATAGGCTAGTTATATCCTTAACATTAACCAATTAACCAATTTAGAGAGCCCATTAAGCTGTTGGGCCATTTTTGCCCATTTCTAGATTCCAAACAAAAAAAAAAAAATCGGGCCTGTCAGGTCGGGCCTGTCGGGTCGGGCCTGTCGGGTCGGGGCCTGTCGGGTCGGGGCGGTCGGGTCGGGCCTGTCGGGTCGGGCCTGGGACCAGATTTATAAGGTTGGGTCGGGCCTGGACAAAAATTTAAGCCCGACAGTCGGGCCGGGCCGGGTCTGGGCATAGCCATCGGGCCTAATTTCTGCTGTAGAGCCCGGCCCGAGCCCGGCCCGGCCTGGGTTTTGATCACCTCTAATGCAGGACTAGCATTAATAATGAAATTTTTGCATGGAGGCTCTTGTGCAGAGTTTCTCTGTTCATCATATGAATGTTGGTGTTAACGACAAAAGTTTCTACTCGACCATCATTAAAGTTCATTGCTTAATATGGCTAAGCTTGTGTAGAGTTCTCCTTTCACCGCATGGATGTTGGTATTAATGACAAAAGCAAGGTACGCTGAATCGGTACCGATAGGCGTACCGGTGGCCTACCGGTTTCGGTTCGTACCGAAATCCGGTACGAATCGGCATTTGTTTTTTTTTTTGGGTTCACGGACATGCGCTGTGGCATTTATGACCCACGTGGGGCAGCGCGCGTTGCCCCGCACGGATGAGCTGGTAGGGAAATCGCGCAGGGAATTGCGCCCGCGCGGGGCGCTCTGCCCCGAGGGAGCACGTGGCCCTTTTCGGGCCACGCACTCTCACACCACAGCGCGCGCGCTTTCGGAATTTTAAACCACAGCGCGTGCGTTGGGGTAAAAAAAAAATTGGTACCGATGCGAACCGGCCGGTTCTCACCGGTACGAGACCGGTATGCAGCCGATACCGTTCGGTACCAATCCGAAAATAGCTGAAACCGATATCCGGACAGCTGGAACCGGTATCCATGCTGTCCGAGTACCGGTTTCAGGCTGGACCGGTCGGTACCAGGCCGAACTGGCCGGTACGGTCTGGTTCGGCAGACCATGAACAAAAGTTTCTATATGAAGCTTAGTTGATCCAAAGTTCTCTATTTGCCATGCGGACTCTGGTATTAATGTCGTCAATATTAATGATGAGAATTTTTGCTCGACCAACATCAATATTCTTTACTTAATGTGCAACAAAAATTTTGTTATTAAAGCCTTCTATTATTGTAATTTATTACATTGTTATATTACATTTAAGAAATAGTTGGAAAATGGAGCAAAAACTGTACATAAGTATCATGCACGGTCGATATTAATGACACTGATATTGATGACAAAAGTTTATACATTGAGGCTCAGCTTGTACAGGGTTCTCCCTTCTCCATATGGATGTTGCATTAATAATAGAAGTTTCTATTCGACTATTATTAAATTTCATATCTTAATATGAAATAGACATTCAGTTAGTGAAGCCTTCTATTTATTATAATTTGTTACATTGCTAATTTTATTTCAAGAACGGTTAGAAGAAGAAGAAAAAATCGTACCCCGTGCACCGCAGGGGTTATATGCTAGTTTATTATCTTACAACCATTATAATGTCACTCATTTCATTTGGAATATGTACTTGTTGCCTTATATGTTGAAAAAGGTGCAATGCTAGTAAATTAGGTGATGATTCATAGACTTAAAATTTTTTCACCAATACGAATGATTGATCATTCGTAATTTGCTGTCTTTAGTCATGCTTAAGGTTGTTGGCATCTTGATAACAAAATACAAGTGGAAGAGAAACAAAAATACATTATCATTTGTTTAGAGTAAGCATAAGAAGTATGGGAAGCACATTATGTTGTAATGTGAAAGAACAAAGCTTATTTCAATAAAAATTACTGGCATTAAACTGTATCTACATAATTGTTATCAAGCATATTCATGAAAGTTAAGTGAGTTAGGTTGATTTTGAGTTTAACTGAACTTAGTGCGTGTACCCCCCAAACCCAATCCCGACTCTCCCCCCAGTATTCAAATCCCATTTCGCCAGGTTTACCGAAAAATAGATTTTCCAAAGATATCCCTTTGCTTAATTGATTTTCCAAAAATTTACTTAAAAACATTCCATTGTTGAATTCGATTCTAGTCATGCATCAAATGCGTCAAAGAATCTAGCCATTCCAATTCACATTCCAACCCATTCCGATTCCGATTTCGGTGGTGAACCAAACGCACCCTTAGTTGAGAAGGGCCAAGCTAGGTTGGGTCTTATCAAGTTGAGTTAGGGCAAGCTGGATCCAGTCCAGCCATGTTGAGTCATACCAAGTCAATAGAACAAGTTAGGTTAGCTTGACCAAGTCACATAGGTTGGCCTAGCTGTATGCAAGTTAGATCCTTGGAGGGCTGAACTCTAGTTGGTGTTGTTCAGTAGAACTAGTCTTTCCCATGTTGGGCATATTTCTACCACGACAAACTCCTAGAAGTGATTGCTTCAAACAATTAGGACTTTGTTTATGTCCAAGTACGGAATCTGAACTATTCGAGTCAACATAAAATGGCTCCTAAAGAAACAATTTTGAATTATCATTCAAGTAAAGCCTTTGCTAAGGCTAAAGGAAGCAAGACCATATTGCACATTTTTTATGTGTTGAAAGGTATTTGTTGAGATTGGTGCTGCTTACTTCCTCCATGTTTCTTAAGATGTCAATATTTGTAGCAAGGATTCAAATACCGGTATCGGGCCTGGCATTGATTTTAAGCTAGACCAGTATGGGGGCTTGAACTAGTCTCATACCAAGATGGCTAAAAAAGATTTTTTTTTATTTTTTACATTTTCATGAGATTTTTTGGTTTCTATGCATGATAAGGATATCTATTGAAATGCATGACAATAAATTTTAACCATAAATATTAATAATTCATAAGAGTAAAATATTGATCAAGATAAAAACAAAAACCACCATATTGTAGGGGGCTATCCACCCTACAATATATCCAAAATTCAAGAAAAATGAAAAAAATATGACAAAGATTCCTCTTATTTTTTGGTCATTGCCAAATTTTTGGAAAAAAGAGGATGAAAGGCCTCTGACATAGACACATAGGCCGAAACAGACAAAATCAGGGATCTGGCTGCATAAGGTTAGGGTGCAAGTATGGAAGAAAAAGGTTAACATAATTGAGCTGCATAAGCGATAGGTCAAGGATGCTTGCAAGTAAGAGATAAACTAGAATGTAAATACTACCAGGATAAACTCGATAGGACTTGAACAAGACCTCTCCTACCTTGGATGAATTGGAACTCTCTAGTATTGCAATAAAAAAAAATATATATTTATATATTTGATTTTATGATAATTTTGAAGCAAGAAAATAAAAAATGACTAAAAACCTAACTCATAGAAGGCTTTGAATCTGAACCAAAAATCGAAAGCAAGAAGCAAAAAAAAAAAATCTATAAGCAAACTAATCTATGATAATTAGTTGGATTTTCACCAACCGAACCTCTTGCCAATCAGAGTCGCACCAATCTTCACTTGGGCTTTTCACATTCCATTGACTACCTTCACACAAGGCTTTCTAGAATCACATCAAAAGAAAAGAAATCTTTCGAATTGCATGAAGGCTGCTAAAAGTCGCACCACAATAAGGCGAAGTCACACTACCAAAGACAACACTCAAAAAGGGCTTCTAAATTCAACTATGGTCAAGATGGAGCACATGACTATTTATAAAGGAGGTTTCCTAAAGCCTATAGGCTTTCCTAATTCTTCTAGGATACAAATTATCTAGAGAACATAAAGAGAATAAAAAAAAATAATATTCTAATCCAAAAGGACTTCTAACTACTCCAATAAGTGTCTCTAGAAGAAACAAATAACAAAACTTGAATAAAAGTACTAGACAAAATCGTTTTTAACTTTAGTGGACACGGATTGACATTTTCATAATTAACTACAACTTCGCCAGCAATGACAAATCTTCAATAAATCAGCCATAACTTTCTCATATGATCTTTAAGTGATCCAATTCCACTTGCATTAGAAAACTTAATTGTTGTAGAACACAATGGAAGTAGTTTCATGCTGAAATGTTACATGTTCTATTTTTGGTGATTTTTAAAGTTGCTGCTATATATGACACTTCATTGCAAATATTTAAGCTTTATGGGAACTTATGAGTCAATGCCACCACTTATTCCATCTTGCCCATCAATTTAAGCTCCCTAAGGTCGCCCATGATGCTTTGATGCCTCTCTTTTGGCCTTAGCATGATTCTTAAGGCCCTCCCCTAAATATTTCTAGTCTGCATCAACCTCACCTAAACAGAGTGCCCTCCCAGCCGATCCACCAGCACCCCGTTCCCACTGGGAGCTTCCACAACTCCTCTCCTTCTCCCCTTTTTCCCTTTCTCTCTCTTCCACTTTCACCGAAAGGTCAAAAGGAACAAGCTCTCACGAGATGCCTGAAGGCACCAATATCCCTATCTAGCCTCCTATCCTTGCCACACCATCAAAAATCTAAAAGAAATTTCTTGTAGTTGGGATGCCCTTGAATTGCTTGAAACTGGGTTCCGTGCTAGTTGGTACCACACCATTTTGGCCCGGACGCACGAAACGAGCGTCATAGTGGCTGAATTAGTGTCTGTACTAGCCAGTACCGGTGTTTACCAACCCAACCTAGTTCAGGATTCCTTATTTTTTTTTTCACTGATTTCAGCAACTCAAAAGGCATCCAATGCTGTAATCCTACCAAAATAGTCTGTTACAGGTTCTATCATACTGTTCTAGTGGCCTTTAAAACCTTGATTTGTTGATTTCACTAACTGTAGAAGCTGCTGAGGGCAAGGTCCAAATTGTTATCAATATGTTACATTATCTATTTATTATTTAATCCATGTTAATCATTCTCATGGTGTTTAATCCTTTTTTTCTTCAAACAGATTATATCAAGGTTCATCGTCTCGATACCAGACCCCGTATTAGTATCGCACTAGTACTGTGTCAGTACGGTACGGTACGAAATTTTTCAGCGTACTCAGAATCGGTGCGCCACCTGTACTAGATACCGGTACGGTACAGTGTGCTCCATACCATCCGGTTTGGGTTGGTACGGCGAACAATGGATTATATTACTCTTGGTAACATTATTTTGGAAAACATTAACCATAACTTTAAAGCATTAGAGGATAAAGGTTATGTAGCAGTTATACAATATATATTAGTTATTCAACCAATTAACTATCTTTTCAAATCATGGTACGCCATACCAGCCCGAACCAGACAGTACGGGGCATACTGTACCGGTTTGGGATCGGTACTCGGTACGGATGGTGTACCGACACTCGGTACGTTAAAAAAAATTTCGTACCAACACTGTACTAGTGTGGCATCGGTATAGAGTTCGATACCGTAATGACGAACCTTGGTACAAATAGTGTATTAACTATTGCATTTTCAGATAGCAAAGATGCAGCTAAGTTCGAGCAAAGGAGCAGCAATACTGATCATGCATCCAACCAGATCTGAAACTTCAGTAGAATAGAGTTTTATTGCATGCCATGCATGCACATCTACAATATATAATGAGAACACTAAAGCTAAGGGTGAAGCTAGACTCCCACAATGCGAAGCCTCCCAAAATGGTCTTTTATTAGTAAAAAGGTCCATATAAGAAGTTGTGCATGCTAGAGAGGGAGCAAAGCATGCATCTTGAGATACGGATTCAAACAATCTATCTTAGCTTGAAATACATCTCTCTTTTTGAACAAGCATAGGTCCCATTTCTCGATTCTTAAATGAAAAGATGAGAAAACAAAAACTCTTTACAAATATCATCACATAACAAATTGTGGAGCCCCAATCCTAGGTAACCTATTTGTTCCACCACACATCCAAAATTAATATATTTATTTATTCTTAAAAATTAGTAATATATTATGTATTATAATCAAGTCATACACATGTCCAATACAATCACAATTCAAAAGCCATCTATTATTTTCATCATGTGCGTAGCATGTGAATGGAGCCACATGTGAAAAGAAGAAGGAATTTTTTCAGCCTCACTGTTTGAGCCAACTAATGTATTGAAAATCCACATATCATCCATATTTTTAAGAGTCCCTCACATATATTATATATAATCTGACAGAAATATAGTTCGATACTGCCTTATGGCCTTCCAAAACAATACAGATTATTTCATCTTTTCGAAAGTTTAAATGGACTCTTTGAATAACTTTATATTTTAAAAAATGAAAAGAGAAAATATAGCCGCTCATCAAGTCTTTCACATGGAAATCACGTGTCAAGATCTAATCTATTTATAAGTAAACATAATTATACAAGGATGCTAAGTGCACTAAAAGGTGCATCAGCATGGGTGGAAATGTAAAACACAACAGCACTAAACTCATCATCTAAATTTTAAAACTTAAACAGAAATCCAGATAAAAGAATCTTATATTATTTACAGTTATTGTACAGGTAATTCATTTGCTCTATACTAAAACACAATTGCATTTTAGTGTGAAGTTACATCCAGATGCAAGAGTTCAAAGTGGTTCTGTGAAAACAAAGACATAGCATGATGACTAGCGCAAACTTGTTTTGCATAACAAAGAAAGACAAGTAGCTAAACCAAAGGAAGGGGAACCCAAAAAAGAAGAAGAAGAAGAAGAAACTTCAGGTACCTGTACACAGTTCTCATAGGTCCAGCTCAGCAAGAAATGGCATGCAAAGGATGAGTATTTTGGAATTCAGACATTATCTGGCCAGAACTCTCTGAAGAAGGCTCGTTCAAATTCCTTCTCTTTCATTTGCTCCTCTTCTTGCTGCATCTTCTTAATCCTTTTAGAGACTGACTTTTGTTTTTTCTTTGATTGCAAGTTTTCCTAATGAATAGGAGCACATACACCATACTTAACTTCATGCTTGTAGTTTTATCAATAAGAAAATGAAAATGTCTAATAATTGGAGCAAGGTCAAATAGCAATAGTTGCAAAGTTAGAGGATATGTTCAAGCAAGAAATTGGTAGAAATAATAATAAGACATGGATGCACATAGCAAAAAGCAACTATTTAGTTCTTTTTCAATTACATTAGTTAAACACTATTTTGAGAGGTGAAAAGTGCTCTATAAAAAGAATTAGCTAATTAAATAATTAAAGAGCTGTTTGAAATGTAAATTCGAGCAAGGATCTTGCAATATCTGTTTAGTACTTAACTGGTTTAAAAGAACTTCATATTTTAACTTTCAACAGTCACATTGAGTTGTGCTGCTTTGTTTCCATATTATATCAAAATAAGGGAGAATATTATTTTACATTTCCTTTATTTTGCACTCCATAGGAATGAATATTCAACTAGCAAATGGTATAACATCTTCATATTTACAAACTTTGGACACTTAAGGAAAAGAAGAGAGCAAAGAGAAGCTGATATGTAGGAATTCACAAGTTCATTTTGCACCTTAGAAGTAGGATCCTCCGGAAGCTTCTTCTTTTCCTTTATTTTCTCTGCACCAAGACCACGCTTATTTTTCTTCACATGAGTTTGCAAAGGTTCTAACCTTCCCTGTTCCATGAGTCCATGATTTTTTTGGGTAAGGACCAGTCCATGATTTTTCAATGCTTCCATCATGAAAACGAAAAAGAACAGAAGAACATACGCAAGAGCAGGAAATAAATAACATCACTATGGTAGTAAGGCATAAAGAACATAATCAGCATCGAGCACATACCTGCTTTGCATAAGATGGCCAAAGAAAATGAGCATAAACACGTCAAAATAAGAAACATTTAGGAACTTGAAATCAAGAACAAGATGGATATTAGACTCCATCAGGACCAGTTGATAAATGTTTTAATATGGGGGATCACATCCACCTTTTATGTACTAAATCCTCTCAAATTCATAATTATCTTGCCTTTTATTTTCAAAAAAAGAAATGAATTAAATCAGAAATAGTAAGCAGAAATTTATGTTATGGAGTACTGGTTTCAGCATGAACAATAAGTACAATCATACTTAATGCAAGACACACTTTATCCATCTACAGCATGTATTCTCTGCATAGCCGACATGTTTTACTATTGGATAGTTATGCTGCCTGCCCAAGTGACCTCGCATTCTCAGTTAAATCTTTTATGATGACCTTTTCCTTCAATGCAGGATCAACTTAAATTCCTGATCCCAGTAATGGCATAAGCAAAAATACTGATCAATCGAACAATTCATTTTGTATCTAGATGTGCATGCAAATTATAAAATCTAGATGACACACAAGAATGACTCAACCCAATCTCTAAACGATACCTGAGGGCACAAAATCCCCAAATCTCAAATTATCTTAATACATTCTCATAAAGAAAACATTCAAATATCATAATTCAAACCTAACAATGCTCCAAAGTAAGGATTTCTAACAAACGACCGGACAAGAATAACACCCCTATTCTCACTGAGAACCTTAAAGGAAATAAAAAAGACAAAAAAGCGAGCAAAAAACCCTAGAAATTAAGAACATCCTAATTCAGCGAAGAAAATCCAGTTGTTCCAAATACCACCACCAAAATTGCAACAAACTGAATCAACGAAATTGCACGGATCATAACCAAAAATTCGTACATAATAAGAGAATAAGATAATCTAAGGGAACATTAGAATCACAGAACAGGAACTAGGATCAAATTTGAGAGGAATTCTGACCTGCTCGGAAGCACCAAGACCGGTGCCCTCCTTCCACCCGCATTTCCTGAGTAGCTGCAGAAATTAGATGCATCGAACGTTAGCTCAGGTGCGAGAGAAGAGTAGCAGAAAACCAAGAACCCTAACGACAAAGAGGAAGGCGGACCTGAAAGCCAACGTTGGAGGAATCGATTGCTCGAGAGCTGGAACCCAACTCCTCGTCCCCCATGGCGATGATTTTGCCCTTCGTCGCTCCTCGGCAGCGCGAGGTTTCGCGTTCCGCCTGATTGCCGATTTATTTATATACGTCGGCGGGCAGTTCGCGTACTTAGATTAAAGTCGGCGTAGAATGGGGCATCTGATTTGCTTTTATTTTTTTCGCTTTTCTAAAATTTATTTTGAGTTAGACTTATAAAACATTTACTTAAAAGAACCTTATATTGTTGGCTAATGCGGCTTAAGGTTGGTGACATTACTCAATCTCATATTTAGGTTATGATTTTAGATCCTAATCAAACCTATTAGCTGATAGAATCAAATCGGGTTGAGTCGATGGAAAGGATTTTAGACCCAATGGATCATTCAGGGGTTTAGGGTCAGGTGTGACCCAAGCCTTTCGAGTTCGGTTCGGAATCAAGCTGGTCCAAGTTTGGAGTTTCAATCGAACTTCTAGCTATTTCGGTTTAAATAAAATATAATAATAGATAATTAAATATAAATTCATAAAAAATGAAATAAACTAAAAAGGGACAACTTAAATTTGAATTTTTATTCAAAATTTTTTAATTTCATCAAAAATAGTTGATCATTCTTAAGTTTAAAGGCTATGCTTTTTTAATATTATTTGTTGGTATACTTAGGGATATTATAAATATGGATCCACTAAAATAGTTAATAAAATATGAGCGTTTAAATATAATTAACTAAAAATAAATGAAAGAATGAACTTTTTGAGATTAAAAAAAGGGAATTAATTTCAAATAAGAGTTCATCCAATAAATTAGCAAAGATATTTAGAGTAAAGTAGAAGAAGTTTATAAGATTTAGATTTTTGGATTGGATTGGATTGATTTCAGGTTATGTTGGGTTTATTTTTATTGATCTAAATTAGACCTAGATGATATAAGAACCAAATTGGATCCGACCGGGTTGAAAAATTTTAGACCCAGGCCAGATCTGAAATTTAGATCAGGTCCATTGTTTGCACCCGACTTCCATGGATCTTCAAATAAGGTGTGAAGAAGGGCAGAAGTTTCCGTCTCTCTTCGACTCTTCTCATTTGACAACAAAGCCTTGTGGCTGTTCAATGCGTCAAACCTCTTCCTTCACTGCTCCATTAAAATTTTAGCTGCCAAGACACGCAACTAGAGCAAATGTCTCATGAAAATCAGTACTAGCTTGCTACCTATATCTCTTTGTAACCAGCTTTGCTTTGTTTCTTTGCACCAAGCAGTCTGAATTGTATTCCCCTCATGAATCCAATTTACTCCAACATTTTTTTTTTGTCTTGTGGTCCGTCAACCGGCTCCCAAGTTTTGTTCTTTTCAATGACATCAATATCAGCTTTCATAGTTTTTCTCCAAGCTTCCTTTTTCATAGCTTCCTCAAAACTTTCTGGTTCAATGACATAGAAATCGCATCTTTGATATATGTCATTCGAACTCCTCATTTTTCTTAGAGTTAAGCTTGAAGATGATGAACTCCCGTCTTCATGAGCTGATCTGGGTGGAAGCTCATCAATAAGAATACCTTTCTTCACAACTTTGTTTTGCTCCAAATTCCAAGTAGCAGTTTTATCAAACAAAACATCCGAGAGATGATCATTTTCTTGTCTTTCGAACTGTACAACCTCTAGCTCTTTGATTTTGAGATATAGCTCACAAAGACGCACTTCTCACTCGTCTCATCCATCTTGTGCCTTTTCTCCTTCGGAACTTGAGTATAACAAATACATGCAAAGACTTTCAAGTGCCTCATGGACGACTTCCACCTACTCCAAGCTTCAATAGGGATTTAATTCTTCAAGGCCTTGGTTTGACACCCGTTGATCAAGTACACAGCCGTATAAACAGCTTCCACCAAAATGGTTTTAGGTAGTCCCCTTTCAAGAAGCATTGACTTGACCATTTCTAGCACGGTTAGATTCTTCCTCTTGGAACTCCATATTGTTTTCCAATCCTTTCATCTTCACAAAACTTGTCAAATTCATTTGAGTTGTAATCTTTTCCATTATTACCTCTCAGGAATTTTATGTAGTGGCCACTTTGATTATTCGTTTGCTTCTCATGTTCATTCAATGGCTGGGACGTTGAAGAAGATCCAAAAAAACAATTCTGATTAGATTGATATCAAGAGAGAATGAGTTTTCAAGAAAACATTCAAATTCCTTGAAGATTGAAAAAACTTTAGATTTTTCTGCCATCAAATAAACCCAAGACATGCAGATAAATCATCAATGAAGCGAATGAAATACCTGTTTTGAGCATGAGAGGGTGTTTTTATAGAGCCACACATATTGGTATGCACCAATTTCAGAATTTATTTTGCTCTCCAAGATGTTTCTTTTGGAAAAGGCTACTGGTGATGCTGGATAAGGGTGCAATCTTCATATATTTCATGTTTTTTTTTTCAATGTTAGAAAGTTTTTGTATCAAGGTTAGTTGTCTCGGTATTAGACACTGTACTGGTGCCACACTAGCATAGTGTCAGTACAGTACAGTACGAAATTTTTTTTTAGTGTATCGAGTATTGGTATGCCACCCATATTGGGTACCGGTACCGAACTGATATGGTACGGTACGCTCCGTACCGTTCGATTTGGGCTGATACGGCATATCATGCTTTGCATCATGTTTTTGCGAAAGCAACTTAAACTTGCCAACGCTAAAGTACCTGCTTCTACTTTCAATGCGGTATTATTTGTATGCTTAAAAGTAACTAGAAAGCTTCTTTTCAAAATTTTACTTTTTGTCATATATGCCTCTTGTTTTTGTCATAACCTATCCATTTCCAAACCTTATTTAATAATGAATGATAGTATCATATTTTCTATTATATATTATTTTTTCACTCCGAAACATTTTGGCATGCATAAAATAGATTGCATATTTTTTGTCCTCTACATAACTCGCTTGATGGCTAATGTTAGACCTACGATCCTTTTGCAAATGATCGAATTTTTAACACTCGTAGCATTGCGGTTTTACATCAAACCAACAATCTTTTTCTTCAAAACTATTTCTATTACAAATTTTGCACCTCCTTTGAGAATCTTCTTCATCGAATTTCTATAATAACTGCCATTGCCACCGGTCCCCCTGTCCCTCTCTCTCTCCCCCCCTCTCTCTCTCCTCTTCAGACTTGGTACAACTTCTCTTATATCCAACCATCGTCAGCTAGATTTATCTATCTCTAGATAGCAACTAGCCTCTCTCCTCCTTCCCTTCTATCACTCTCCTTCTCCCCCTTCCTCTCTCTATTTCTCCTTCTCTCTCCCTCTCCCTCCCATTCTTCCTCCCTCTCTCTTCATCTATTGGCATAGCTAACCATAAAATTCTACTGTTGCTAGATAGATCTGGTACTAACTGTCACGCCCCGGATCCGGATCCGTGATATGACCGTGCTATTGCCGACTACCGCCCACAATAGCACGAAGCCTCTTACATGGGTAACAGGGTGGTCAAACCAACCAAACCTTTATATATGAAAGCATTCTTAGTACAACATATTGGTCAGTACCCAAATTCAAAGCTACTATGTAGTTTATGTACACAAAAGTATACTTGTTGTGCCCCAAAAGAAAGAAGCCCTGTTGCAAAAGAAAAATGCATCTGATGGTGATCACTGGTAAGGATCTGAAAGAAAATGCAAATAAACAGGTATGAGCTACGCGACTCAGTAAGTAATCCTACATAATCTTATCGGATCAACTAAAAGACTAAACATGTTTATCAGAGTTTGAGAAGCTGACATGCATATTATCTAACAATTTATCATGGCAAAATATGTATATTGGGTAAACAAAGCAGTATTTTAAGTCAAACAAAAATTTTCATAAAGTATACATATGAAACCGTGCCCCCGACATGCCGTGGTCCATTCTCTCGGATGCTACTGCGAAGTCATTCTCGGCCACTAGCGGGGCCAGCTCAGTTATTAGTCAGCCACTGGTGGGGCCAGCTCAGTCATTCTTGGCCACTAGCAAGGCCAACTCAGTTGCATTCGATCAGTAGCATCTTTGAGCCCATTTATAGTGCCTCTTGGCTAAATAGGATTTTGCTATACTAACTTGCATGCATGATTTAAAATATCAGCATAATCATGGTGAATACATGGCCATAATTGATTTGAAATCAGGCAAGTTACTTATCATAACATATCATCCATGAAGTATGTACTTGAATAACACTTAGGAAATATTAATAAACATGACATGATCCATAATAGGTTTAGAACAGATTGTTTCCATTTTTCACAAAATATATATGCAATTTAAATTGCATAAATAACACTCATTCCTATAATACATGATCTACAATAAAATTAAGACGAGTTACTTACATGCGTGATCCATAGAAGATTAAGACAGGTTACTTACAGTGATTCGCTTTCCAAATTTCTCGAGTTCAGGTGATAAATCCTTAATCACCTAAAACAACATCATAAGGATTACATTATTCCCCATTTATTTATTATAAAATTTCTTAGTTCATCATACTATAAACTTACTTGCTGGGATCCCATCCAAGGATCTAGCCCAAGTCCAATTTACCCAATTTAGAGCCTTTGGGGCTCAATTTAAAACCAGATTGGGTCCACATAGGTTAATTAGGTTTTTAATTAAAGGATTGGGCCTGGTTCATGATTGAGTCCAGCCTTTTCTAGCCAATTCGGTCTTCTGATCTGGTCAATAGGCTTAGTCCCAAGTTTAATTGGGTTTAATTTTGGTTCAGGGTCAATGTGGCTCATTTGGGCCTGAGTCAAGGTCAGCCCGGGGTCAATTTGGCCTCAAATTAGTTGAATTGGGTTTAAATTGGGCCTGATTCATATTCAATTGGGTCTGCTGGAACTAACTCAACTTAATTGGATTCGGACCCAAATTAATTTGGGCTTAATTCGGTTCAGATTTGACCCAATTTGCAGTTTGGGCTCGTCCAGACTTAGCCCAATCTGATTGGGCTCGGGTTCAGGTTCAATTGGCTAAACCAATTTCTTATTATTGGGCTTAACGAGTTTTGGACTCGAACCCTGATCTGTCCCGTTAGGCCGGACTCATTAAGGGTCTCTTCTCTTTTTTTCTTTTTTTTTTCTTTCTTTTTCTTTTTCTTTCTCTCTCTTTTCTTTTCTTTTTCTTCTCTTCTCCAGAACCTTCCCGACTCCCTCCTCTCTTCACCCTTTCTCCTCCTCTCTTCTCCGACGAAGGAAGGATGGCGAGTGGAAGGGAGGACGGCGAGCGGAAGGGGGCCAGGCCACGATCGGCGACGTCCGTAGCCAGGCCCCGCGGCGTCCCCGGCCGAGCCTGCGACGCTCTCGGCCACACCTGCGGTCGACGCTCGTGTCGACGGTGCTCACGGCCGAAGCCGGCGGCCGCCGCACACGACGACGAGCCGGTGAGTCCCCTCTTCCTCTTTTCTTCTTTTCCTCTCCTCCTCTTCTTCTTCAACCTTCCTTCTCAAACTTCCCATATTCTTTTCTTCTCTGTTTCCCCTCTCTTCTTTCGTGACCATAGAGGGGGGGCGACCCCATGCCAGGGCTCGGGGGCCCAGATTGAGGTCGGTCGGTGGCTCTCGTGGTGCCTGCAGCAGCCGCAGCCCGTGGTCGCCGATCCTCTCTCCTTCCCGTGGAGAAGAGAGACCTCGAGGGAGGAACAGCCCGTAGCGGGGACCAACGGCGTCGACGACGCTCGCGGCCGCACACGGGAGTCCCCTCTTCCCTCTCTCCTTCTTCTTCTTTCTTCTTCTTTTCTTTCCTCCCTTCTTCTCTTCACTGAGACCCCCTATCCCATTGAAGAAGAAGAAGGGAATGGGGCTCCGGCCGACTGCAACCCCTCGGTCGAGAGCCGGCAGCGGCTGTAGCCAAGAACCGTGTACGGAGTCCATCCTCTATTTTATTTTGGAAACAGGAAGGATAACAAAGAAATAGAACATGATCAGGGAGCTTACCATTTTCGGGGATGAACTATGGTGCCCCCTGCTCCGGTGCTTCAGTAGTCATCCTAGGAAATCCTTGGAGAGGAAGGAGAGTCTTAAGGCTCTTTTTGCTGGGGTGAGGTGTCACCCCCAGCTTTCCCCTGTGAAGGACTTAACACCTGGGCCTTCCTCTGATCCCCACCTGGCCCTAGTCAAATCCATGCATAAAGCATGAGGTGGCAGCCATCAAACGGGCTGCCAACCATGGGCCCAGTTAGCCTATTAGATGTCATGGCCCAATGTTCAAATATAGGCCCAAAAAGGAGTAATTGGGCCCAGTTGATTTTTGGGCCCAGGTATTACACTAACTAGGCCTCCTTCCCTCTATCTTTTTCTCTATTTTTTTGATCCGCTCTTCCTCTTTTCCTCTTGGATATACTCTCTTTATTTTGTTGCACTATGAGAAAAAATAGAGAAAGTAAGTCGCTTCTGTTATTAATTTAATAAAGATGAATATACAAAGAGTAAGGTACAGAAAGAGATAAGGTGGAATTGTACAATGATCAGAAAGTGAGTATGAAGGTGAATAATAAAGAGGTGACAAAGCATATTCTGTCTTACTATAGTCCCTAGTTCTTTGCCTCGGGCCATGGTTCACTCCATCTCTCTCTCTCTCTCTCTCTCTCTCTCTCTCTCTCTCTCTTCCTCTTGTTTTGGTGTAGTAGCCCACCTAAGCTCCTCCTCTTTTGGCCATGCCCCCCCTCCTTTTTATTTCTAATCTCTCTTTTCTCTAGTTCTTTTGGCATGATCTTCTGAGTTGGCCAATCCCCCATGCACGGTCCTCCTTCCCCTCTATCCCCCTTTTTGAGTGGTGTGAGACTTTCCTCTTTTTCTATTTTCTTTGTATTTTGAGCCTCGATTAGGTGTGGTTTGCAATGTCAGATTTGTGATGATAGTAGTATCCCCATCATAATCTATGTTTGTTGGCCCTCTTCCTTAATCTGGCCTTTCTCTTCTTCCTTTCCTTACCTAATCTTCCTCCTCCTCTCTCCCTCTCCGGCGTGATTGTCTATCTCCTCTGTACGTATGATCGCCTTTGCTAGATGGGACTACTTTTTAAGTCTTTTTGTGTCAACAGTCTGGCCGTGCTTACTTTTGATATTATCTAGTGTTAAAATTTTGGTATGCTTCTTAGTAGCAGTGGTGAGTTGATTTTCCATGTGAATTTCAAAAATATAAATTATATAGGAACATTTTGAATTTTGAATTTGTTGGATGATTATACGTGAATTTGGAACCTTTTCAACTTTTTCTTCCTATCTTGTTGTACACTTTTCTCTCTTTAACTTTCCATGTTTAATAAAAT
Organism: Phoenix dactylifera; assembly: GCF_051530095.1. Classification (NCBI taxonomy): domain Eukaryota; kingdom Viridiplantae; phylum Streptophyta; class Magnoliopsida; order Arecales; family Arecaceae; genus Phoenix; species Phoenix dactylifera. The sequence goes on from NC_143192.1 coordinate 10,831,288, forward strand.
TCAGATGGGGCTCTCCCCCTCCTTTGTCCTCACAAAAGGATATTGGGTTGATGGGTTTTCTTAGCATTTTTAGAATCAATACTAAGCTTAGATTAAAATGCACTCCCTTGGAATGATACAGAAAGATAACCTTAGTACTTATCTAGGCATCCTACTCACTATTAAGCACCTTTACATGCATGATCTCTAAGGATTGAAGAAAAATTTTGTGGCCGGTTAGATACCCCTCTCTCTATAGCTATATCTCATTTACATGTATTTATATCAGCATGCAAATTACGGTCATTCTAGTAGTGCAACATGAAGAACTAATAATGTTTGAAGTAGTTTAAGTAAAAGGAGAAGGAAAATGGTGAGGATCTCTAAGAGGCCAATATATATATATATATATATATGGATAGTTTAATTAGTTTCAGTATGAAATTAGGGTTGTGACAAAGTTGAGCAATTTATTTTTTCTTTTTTCTTTTTTGAAAAGAATGTGACCTAGAGTTTAATTTAATCAAAAAATAAACCTTTATGGATCAAAGTATGCAAACACTAGATATATAGTTATGCAAGTTATATTTTAGAGCTAATATCTTTTATTTTTCTATTACAATGGTTAATGGATAATTACAACAATACATCTTTATTCTATAGACACCTACAAACAAGCTCAGGATAAACATAAAATAGTCATCAAAATCAGTTAACAACTTTTAGTCAATAAGGAATAAACATAAAATGGCAGCCATCATCAATTAAAAAAAATCACCTACAATGGCAGTCAGTCCAAGGACATATTTTAATTAGTTCTATTATCAAAATGCTTATTCATAATAAATAACTGCAAGGGGTACCACTTGCAAAAGTAGATCATAATAAGCCAATGCCACTTTAAAAGCATACATTGGTTGATATCTTTCTTTAATACTTTTTTGCAACCTTGTTTTGAATCCAAGAACCACATATGGGATGCTTGCACAATAGAAATGTAACCGATATAGCTAGCTCAATCCATATGACCCATCCTCCAATAAAAAATAAAAACTTTAAAAAAACCTAAAGTCTTATCAGTTTATCAGTAACAAAGTCTACTTAAGAATGGAAAAGATGGTTTCATTTCATTCTCGGGCTAACAATGGCCCGTTCCATTCATACAATTTGTGGCACAATGTCAACTTCTATACTGATGAGTTATAGGCCCTGTTTGGGAGAGCTGTTAGCAGTAGAGCTTTTGGAAGTAGATCTATTAGAAGTAGAGCTTTTATAAAAAGCTATTTGCTGTTTGGTAACTACATTTCTAAAGTTCTGTGCTACTTTAACATGTATTTAGTAAACAAACTGAGAAAGTAATTTTGGTATGACAAAATGACCATAAAAAATATTGCATAGTATTATACAAGAGGGCATAATAAAATATAATATGTATTAATACCTAAATATATGATATAGTATAATATTACTATAATGTAATAAAATATTATTATAATATAATAATATAATATTATATACTATAGCATAATAATTTAATATAATATTAAATTATTTAATATAACATTTCAATGCATTATGATATAATGTAATATAATATTATTTTTATAGTATAATACAATAACTAAGGTATAAAGTATTATAATTATTAGTGTAAATTAATTTTTCATAATATAACATAATATTAAATTATTTAACATGACATATTAATGTATTATGATATAATGTAATATAATATTATATTTATAGTATAATATAATAATAAAGGTATAAAATACTATAATTATTAGTGTAAATTAATTTTTTACCTTTCTAATGACCATTTTCTAGCTAGGTGATAAAATTGGTTAAACAATTACTAATATTTTTATTTATTTATTTTTTCTTCTTTTCTTTTCTTTTTTTTCTTTTTCTTCTCTTCTTTCTTCTTCTTCCTTCCCGAAGCTTTTTTCCTCTTCTACTTCTTTCTTTCTTCTCCTCCCCTCCCTTCTTCCTTCCTTTCCTCACTTCTCCTGCACGGTCATGGAAGGGGCGATCGAGCTCTAGGGAGGGCCGGCTGAGGCCAGCGGCCACGGCTTGGGGCGTTCCTATCTTCTCCCATGGAGAAGAGAGGGAGAGCTTGGGAGGCGAAAAGTTCGTGGCAGCCATGGGAGGCGCGATAAAGCTCGCGGGAGAAGAAAAGGAAGAGCCCGCAGCCGGCTTGCGGCATCGCAGCGCCCAGGGCCACAGCGGATGAGGGCTCCAAGCTTCTTCACAAGATTCTTTGGTCCTCCTCCTCCGCCGCCGCTGACTTCGGCTACTTCGATGTTTTTCTCTTGTTTGAGATTCATGGGATCGGAGGAGAGTGGTCGTTGGAAAGGGGTGGTTGGGGGATTTCGGGCTCGGTGGATTGGGTATTTTATTAGAAATATTTTGGTCAAAAAAATAGTTTTTTGACGGAGCTTAAAAGTGCTTTTTTGGAAGGCTCCAAAATGGAGCTTCTTCCAAAAAGTTGTTTTTAGCTTTCTGGAAAAGCTAAAACAGCTTTCCGAAATTTTTACCAAATACTTTTTTTTATCTAAAAGTATTTTTGGAGGGCCAGAAAGTGCTTTTTGGCCCTCCAAAAGCTCCCCCAGACGTGGCTATAGTCATTTCCTAACTGATGGAACATCTAGTCGAGAAGCTCCAAAAATAAATCACTATACTCATTCCGATCAAGGATACTCTCAGCAGAAAATATATCGAAGAGTTAGTGCGAGGCTGGCCAAAAATCTGAGTTTATCAGAAGTTTGGTCTAGAATTCTTGAAAAATTAGCTTTTTATGACTACATTGATAATAATCCGGCAAAAAGGAGATTATTCAAAGAGGGCTCAATAGACAACAGAGATGGAATAGCTATTGGATGGTTAGAATACCCCATCTTTAGAGAAAAAAGAGCGTTTTTCTTTCTATCCATCGGATCTCTTCTATTTCATCTATTTTTCTAGATCTTCATGTTCTTCTGAATAAATGAAAGGATCTTTTTTGGCGGATCCCTCCTCTTCCTATTTAGGTTTTTCCGTTTGCATAAGACAACTCTCTCTAAAGAACTCATCAAAGTAGCATTGATTTCTCACGAAGGGGGTCACACTGACCAGGCTCGGGTGATTGTTTATAAAAAATACAGGTCTTTACAAAGTCCTAGCTTCACGACCTTAGAAAAGAAGAAAAATATTGTTATGAAATAATAGAAAAATGGAAGTAATTTTGTACTAGTCATTTATTTTCCATAGCCTTTAGATAAGCATTGCTTTTTTTGTTGGATTTTCTTTGTGCCTTTGTTCAGCTTGAATGATTTTATTGATTTCTTCGATCGAATCTTTCCCCAATACTAGAGGTTCTTTGTCCTCTTTGATAACATACTCAACTGAGAGTTAGATTTACTTCAATTGCTTGTCCCTCAACTCTACCCAAGTTGAGCCCATGATAGAATCTAAAAATATAATTACACCTAAAAATATAATTTTTTGACAAAAAAATATTGCAGAGATAGGATTCGCTAAACTGCTATGCTCCACGCTGAAAAACTGGAACCAATGGACGAAAATAGTTGGATTTTGGCTTTGCGTTGGGCCACTCATCAGGAGCTGTTTCAAGGACGAACTGGAGCAGGAATGGAGTGGCGAGGCAACTAAGTCTAAACAGAACCACAAACCAAGTTATATTGGCAACCAGTTCATATATATATATTAATCTAGAATATTACATACTACATGGACCATTGGAACTTTGAACTCTAGATATATTCTAACTAGAATATATTTTAAACAGATGATACATCATGCATGACCATGCCATATATAATGGTACAAATCATATGTAGGATCATAACTTGATCTTATTCTCTATTATATATGTCATGACGTGGATGAACCTCGTCCCTCCCATCAGCTTCCATACTGGGCCTTGTAGTCGTTCCAAAGCTGATCCACCGGCTTGCCGAGAAGCTCCACAAAGAAGTCATCACTATACCCATCCCTCATCTTGGCATTGAGTTGGGTCACAAAACCACCCTTAAGACCGTTGCAGTAGTCGAGGAATCGAGCAGTCACGGAATAGCCCTCCTTCCAACTATTCCCGTCGCCGGGCTTCGCCCAGTCGCTCGGCACATACCCGGCCTTCAACCTCACAAAGTCTGCGATGCCTTCTATCAGCCATCCCGGGGCTGCGTTGTTCCCGTTCCACTGCCAAACGTGGGTCACCTCGTGATAAAGGACGCCTTCGAAGCCTCTCTTCAGGTCGTCGACATTCCCGTCGGCGATGAACTTGGCGTTGTACTGGATCATGTTGTTGCTCGTCAACGCGACGACGTCGTCTCGGTTTAAGTTCTCGATGCTCAGAGTTATGAGCTGCACATTCTTCCGGTCTGCTTCAGAGGACTGCTGGAAGGTCGTCCACACGAAGGCGGAGGCATCGGCCAGAACACGCTTGCTGTAGTCCACCCCAAGCTTATCGTCGAAGATGGTGCCGCCGGGGGTGCCGACGGCGTTGTTGGTGACCTCGTATTCAACAGCCTCCGCGGCGGTGAACGCAGCAGAGGCCAGAAGGCTGGAAATCAACAACGCGACCAGTTCCATCTTCCCTTCTTTCCCACTTATGAGCAAGTATGGATCAACCGAGGCTTAGTATGTTTAAATAGATCCAGAGAGATTAAAAGACCAGGGTGGGGCCAAAAGACTTTGGAGTCACGACTCTACCGTACGGTTGCCGTAGAATTGAGGTTGGAAAAAACGACACAACTAATACGTGGAAGAGCCAACTTTTTTTTAAGGATGGTCCGCAAGAAGCCTGCTTGCTAAAAAGTTTTCAGCAGATACCAATGCCCAAGTTGGAATAGAGAAACAATGATGTGGAAGGAAGAATTTTCAGCAGAATAAAGTTCTCTGAATGAATATACCTGAGGACCTCCAGACTATCCTTTTATATAGGGTAGTTTATTTTATCATTACCTGATTTGATACGACGTGTGTTAATGGGCATCATTCCATGTGGACAACATACGATGATGATCATGTGTCGACCGTAGTGTTGTCATAACTATTGGTTGCTAGAACTGTCAGTTTTTATTGATACATGTCTATTGGCTTCTCGGCTGTCGCTAAAGTTATTCGTCTTGATATATATCGAGGCCAAAAAGATCGGTCTAATTTGAGCCAAGATGTATAACATTTCTCCATGACGTGCATTATTTTTTTTTTTTTGATTTATTTTATGCCAGTTTTCATAATGGTCGGCATAAATCACGGAGCAAAATAACTAGATTTCTCTTTACATCGAAGCAATTTTTGACTCGTCCGAGTCAATTGAGTTGGGTCAAGGATGAAACCGTGACCAACGTCCTTTCCATGAATTTGATCCTCATTACCCTACCACAATTGACCAAGTTGATGCAACGTTGGCCGCGCGCGGAGGCAATCTATCGGTACCACATCTTTGCGAGGAGCCAAGACGCCTATTTGTCAACTCAGAGAAAGTTCCACGAACCTTGGTTTCTCCGATCCGACTTCTCCCTGAAGCCAATCAGACAAGCGTCTTTGCTTTCGGTTGATGAGACATGTCTCTACCTCTTAATTTGTTTATTATTATTTTGAGCTCAAATCGAGTTTAGTTTTAAATCAAACTAAAATTAAAGATTAGTTTAAGATTTATTCGGACATGAATTAACTTTTGATTGATCCAAGCAATAAATAGCATCGACAAAACTTTAATCCAATGATCCATTTTATAAAGAGAGATAGACAGATGTTTTTAAAATTATTTGATCCTAAATATTTTGCAATGAAAATTAGTAATTACCTTTTGAAAATTAAAAAATCCATACCACTGACTATAATTTATGATGTTTAAAATTTTTTGAAACTAAAAAGAATTATTTTGAAGGTCTCTTACCATTGCATTAAGCAAGCATAAAATAAATGCTAAAATATAGAGCTAATAAGTAAAAGTACATATTATAATTTGTAGACTAAAAATTACTGATAGCAGTTTAAATTTCTTAATATATATATAGAATAAGATAACTAATTTCTATTCTTCTAGACTATAGGTCAAATCAAAACATAGTGTCACAATTTTGTATCCATTTGATGCAACATTAAAAGTCCTCAAAAGTGCATAATTTTTTGTTTATAGATATTCTATACATCATAGGTTATGAAAAACTGTGCAGAGTTAATCCGAAAAACTTTAGAGAGCAATCACCTTCCAAATAGAAATTGGTGATGACATTTTAAAAATAAAAATTTATATATTGATCATGATCTTCAGTATATAGAAAGTTTAAAAACTAAAAAATATTTCTTCTAAAAATTTTGTACCATTGCATTACACAGACATAAAGTTAGTGAACAAAAGCTATTATAGATTATGCAATTTATAAATTCAAATCATTGATCATGTAATTATATGTATATATATTTCTGATTGTTCTTCATTTTCAAGGCTATCATTCTTTTTCTATTATGATTTGTATAATGAATAATTATAACCACTACGTGATTGTCTATTCTCAAAAGAATAAAAGAACGGCAAGAAAAAGGACAACAACAATCTCATTGTCAAAGCGGGTGCCACCAACCAGGTGCCGGTAGCATTGTTGCTTGCTTTGTATTCAATTGCCCTAGTGGTGTCGAAGATCTAGAACAGCACGCTACACGGAGTAGATCAACTGTGTCGGCCCAAGATCTAGAATAAACACTAAACAAGATAGAAAAGAGATGCTGAAAGAAAACTAATTTGAAGAGAAAAAATACTGAATTAAAAAAATTGAGATACACAAAAAGACTCTCTCATTCCTCTCCAAGAAGGACAACTCTCTTCCTCCCTCTCTCTTTTCTCATGTCACACTAAAGGAGACATCAAAGGTCCCTTTAAATAGAGTATTATATGGGTGAGATGTTTGATTTCTTTTTAAATTCAAAACCAATATCTACTAAAAGATAAGACTTGATAACTACTAAAAGATAAAGATAACTATTCTAGAAGAAAAAACTAAGTAGAAGAAAACTAGCAATAGAATCCTAAAGTCATTAAAACTAATGACCAACTAAATAAGAATCCTAATAATATTAGGACTTGGCAATGAATCTCAACACTCTTCCTTATTGTGAAGCCCATGCCAACAATATTGAACTTGTCGATGTCATGAAATGTCACAGCAGTCATTGCCAATATTGCCGCAATAACAACAATATGTTATAACTTGTTAAACCAATAATTGAATAGTAGAACTCTTTTATTGGTTCGAACAATAACTTTTTGGTTGGCTTGTCTTTTTTGTTGCATATGTCGAAATCGATAGTGTTCTCCAACACTTCTCCTAAGCATAAACTCTATAATCACTATATCAAGATTTCATAGAATGTCCAGCTTACGCCAATGAACATCAAGTTGCCAGACGCAATCAATATGAGCATTGATCATCACCTCCACTTGAGCAGCTTAAAGTATCTGCATATAGCTTGCTCCTATATGTGGAATCAAATCTTCATACATAGAGTCTTCTAACAACTTAAACTTCGGAGTAGTTTCAAAATTAATTAATATACTAAAAATTTTGTCGAATACCAAGACATAACATGAATCATTTCTACTAAGTATGTTTTTTTCCTGTTTGATCTTTAAAACTACTTCCAAATTAGTTAGATTTTTTATCTCGTGGCTGACTAAATCTTTAGAAAAAATATCCATATCTTTATAGACGGATCAATTATTGCATCTTTTGACTCTTCCTGAGTAACTTCAATCATGATCTCTACTGAACTTAATATAGTATCTATGTGATCAAGCTCCTTTTGTTTCAGATTTTTTTTTTTGTAAGGACTTGATTGATCCTCAAGTTGATTTTTATGCTGATCAAATTTTCCATACTTTGAGTCTTCCAAACTTAAATAAGTCTCAAATTGATCAAGCTCCCACTGATTCAAATTTTTATTTTTAAACCAAATTTGTTCTTGATCATTTAGATTTTTAGAAAAAGCCTAAAACTAAAATCCACACTTCAGGCAACTTTTATTTAAGATGTCCCATCTTACTTGAATTTGAGTGGATGGCCACAAGAACATCCCACATTTTTTTGGCTCTTGTATATCTTGTATATGAAGATAATTTTCTCTATCGACTAAAACTTGAATAATCCACATCACCTTTTTTTTATTTTAGATTTTATTTTTTCTTGCAACCTCATCATTAAGAGTATCTATTGGCATCGTCTTCGACTCATCCAAGATATCCCATATATCTTGTCCTATCAAATAAGACTTGACAATAGCCTTCCAAATTGGATAATAAGTATTGTTCAACTTGCGAAGAGAAGTGGTAGTAGCAAAGCAGCAATATTAATGTTGGTGAGATTAGGCATGTTGAATCCATTGAGAGAGAAGGTTGTAGCAACAACCATGATAATTTATCTTTTGAATAACTAAAATAAGAGTCCATATATTTGCACAACCACTTAGCGAATTATTGGAAGCTCTGTAACCATGCTAAGCTACAAACACATGAACCATCAACAATCAATGTTGCCGCTCCAAAAACTACGCTCTGAATAAATTTGATCAAAGCTGCAAACCGCCCAACCACTCTCCATCCTTCCTCTGATACCATGTAGAATGGCACGCTATGCGGAGTAGATTGACTGTACCGGCCCAAGATCTAAAACAAACACCAAACAAGAAACAAAAAAGAGATGCTGAAAGAAAACTAATCAGGAGAGAAAATATTTAATTAAAAAAATTGAGCCATACAAAATGACTTTCTCTCAATCTTCACCAAGAAGGACAACTCTCACTCTCTCTTCCTCTCTTTCTCTTCTCATGCCACACTAAAGGAAACACCAAAGTCCCTTTAAATTGAGTATCATATGGGTGGGATGTTTGATTTTTACTCAAATTTAAAAACCAACACCTACTAAAAAATAAGTCTTGATAACTGCTAAAGAATAAGGATAAGTATTTTAGAAGGAATAACTAAGTAGAATAAACTATAAATAGATTTTTAAAGTCATTAAAACTAATGACCAGCTAAATAAGAATCCAAATAGGATTAAGACTTGGTAATGAATCTTAACACAAGGTAGTTGAGGCCAGGCGAGAAGCAATGATAGTGCTAGCAGTGCCATTTTGCCCTCCTTTTCACTAATGAGTTGTGAAGAAGTATGATGGGAGGATTTCTATCTTTAAGGGTTGGGGGGTGACAAGGTGAGTGGGTATTTTTGACTAATCCTTGGGGTCTGATTAAGCTTATATTGTCACTTTGGTCATGCAGACCTTGGAGGACATTATTGTCATGGGTCCCAACTTTCTATACTATATATTTTTTTTTGATAAGACGGACGGATTATATATGTCTAGTATGAATGCATCAGATAAGATCAGAACACAGGATATTACGAAGTGAAATCGAGACAGCTGACAAATCGGTCCAATGTATCCCTCTAGAATGCTTCGCCACAAAAGCAGCAATCCAGTCGACAGCATTATTCGCTTCACGGTAGATATGCTTGGTCATTCAAAAAAAATATTTTCTCAAGCTCTTTTATATATCAAGCAAGAGCAGGTGAGTCCACCACCTTTCGATTTACGGGCTGATATTATTTTTATAATTAAACATTATACTTCCACATTACTTTTAAATATCATCACGTCATTTCATAACCATCACATTCATATTTATTAAACATTAAAGTGTGTCATATGGTACCAAAAGTCTAGTATGATTAAAAGGACATGTTTTGCTCCGGTCCATGCCATGTTGTCGCCCGTTGGATGGGATGCACAATCTCTCGGAGTTACCAAAGAATTAGCAGCCATATTTTTCTACTTAACGAGAGCACAACCTTCGCATACTTATTGCTTTTCTTCGTCTTAGGAAGCCCTTGCACCATTTTTTTCGGCAGAAGAAACTTATGCCTTCCAAAGTTTAATCATCCATCCCTTCTATGCCCCAACCATGACTCATTCCAACATTATTTGAGTACTTGAAAGTAAGTGGGAAGCTTCTACTCACCATTATTTGTATTTGTTTCATCTCTGCTTTTCGTTCCTCTCTTTGTTTGAACAACGACAGTGCCTTTCCTTGCACCATCGATGCTCCATTTCCAGACCTTATTTAAGAACGAAGGATGGTATTCATGATGTCAAGAAAAATGATCTCAGAATTTGTTATCTTATGGTTGCTAACAACCCCCGTCCACGAACCATGCGTTTAGTTTTGATTGCTTTGAGATATTTGGCATGCATAAAATTAAGAGACTCCATCTTGTTCTTCCTCCTTTGTATATCTCGCTTGAAAGCCGATGTTAAACTTATCCTTTTGCAAATGACCATACCTTTTACACTTGTGGTATAGTGATTTTCCGTTAACCATCAATTTTTTTCTTCATTGCTGCTTCTACTACAAGTTCACCTTTTTTGAGTACCTTCTTCATTGAATTTCCCGTCATAAATTCCTTTACCTCTTCCTCTTTCATATCCTCCTCCTTCAGGAGACTCTTCTCTATGTTGATATTAGATTGGTAGGATATTTAGCATTTTTGGAATCAACATTGAGCTTAGATTGAAATGCCCTTTCAAGTGTTTCTTGGAATGTTTATTCAATCTTTCCTCACAGGAGCCCATAAAAAATCTTCAACATTTAACTTGTAACTATGTTTGATTTCTTCAATTACAGCCACCATGGGATCAAATATTTTTGGTATAGTTACAAAAATTTTCTCAACTAGTCTTGGTCAGTGATTTCATCACCATAAGTCTTCATTTGATTAATCAATTCTAGTAGTCTTGTATAAAACTCGTTCAAAACTTTATTCTCCTTCATTTTCAGATTTTCTAATTCCCTTCTAAAAGTTTGAAACTACAAGAAAATTGACTTTTAGTGGCCGCCAGTAGTGGCCACCACATGGGTCATTAAAAGTTGCGTTACTGAAACAATTAGCAACCCAAAATACAGCCACCACTAAAAAGAGCTCTTTAGTGGTGCCTAGATTCTGGGCATTAAAATATCAAGATTTAGTGGAAGCTTGTAGTGGCTTCTACAAAAGAACTTTTTGTAGCTTCTGCAAGTGACCACCATTAAAAAATTTAGTGGTGTTCAAGTAATGGTCGCTAAAGAGTGATGATCAAGTAATGGTTACTAAATTTTTGCAGCCGCTACTGAAAATAGTCACTAAAATTCATCTTTGTTGTAGTAAAGTTTGATATCCCCTTACCTTAACATCTAATTAATATTCCTTCTGAAGAATGTCCCAAACTTCCTTTGCTTTTAGAGCTCTCATGATTCTTGTAAAGATTGAATCTAAAACAACATTACCCTCACTCACATCCAAATCTATTTAACCCTATAGCTCCTCAGGGTATCACTATCAATACATTATTTTTGTTGCAAGTTTATCGATACCTAAAATATAGCAAGATATTTAGTTTTCAAGTTAAGAGATCATTTGCAAGTTGTGCAATCTAGTTTGCATCTCAATCTTTAACAATAATTTTCAGGTGGCTTGTCAGTATTGACCATTTAATATTATAATCATGTTAGTGCGAGGTATCTACCTTGGTATAGGAGGAACTCCATGTAGTCATCACACACCTCGTGAATTTTATAAGTGTGATGCCCAACCTCATCCATAGCTATGAATATATTTTGAGTGCTTACGAATATACAAATCTCCTGTGATAAACATTTCAACAACTTTGATAATATTACTAAAGCACCGGTGGACTTTTTTCTAGTTCTAAGGTTGATGTGTGATGCATATCTTGTACCATTTAAATGCTTATGCAAAGGAAAAATTCATGTATTATATCAAATGATGTCTACAATTATATACAAATGGTCTTGGAGTATACCGTACACTAACAATCTCCAACTTGCACCTAAAGCTATTTGGGCACATTTTTCAAATCAATCCAATCTATATGAGATGTGACGGCCTTCCATGAGAGGTTTAGTTAGTTGATTTGCCAAGTAATTTGCAAGACTTGCATCTCCTTCCTCTCGGAGATGTCTCTAATTATGTCGTACCTACATTCCACATGCTTCATCATATGCTAATACCTTGCCTTCACCCGTTGAGCTCTAGCTCTATTTTATTATAATATAGAACAGTAGGTGTTGAATAGAAGAAATGATTTCCATCTCAACCATGAATATCCTCAGACATATAGTTTTCTTTGTTGTCTCTGAAGTAGCAAAATATTCTACCTCGGTGTGGGATTTAAAATACATTTCTGCACTCCTAGTGGATACATGATTATCTAGGACTAACTAAAAGTCATCTGTATAACCTACCATCTTCAAGTTGCCATCCTCATACACAAGCACACAATTGTTAGTACCTTTAAGATATTTCAGTATATGCTTGATCAGTTCTTTGTGTTTCTTCCCTAGGTTGCTCCGGTATATGGAGAGTCCTACAACAAAGCAAATATTTGATCGTGAATTCAATATGGCAATTACTAAACTTTCTTAAGCTGAAGCATAAAGAATCTTCTCTATTAGCTGGATATTTTTCTCACTTTGGGCTTCATATCATCCGAAAGATAAATACCATGCCTGAAGGATAACATAGTTGGTTTTTCCAGATCCATGCTAAATCTAACCAAAATATTCTGTTCTAAGAGGTTTCGATGAGTCCAAGCAACCTTTTCTACTTATCTCATAGTAATTTAATACTCAAAACATAGCCAACCTCTCCTAAATCCTTTATAAAGAATTAGTGGATTTTCACAACTTGATTATGAACATCATGGATGTACAATTTCCTATAAGGAGAATGTTATCCATGTAAAGCACAATGGTAACTACGTTAGGCCCTTCAACCATCCTTTATATATATAGTACCCTTCTAGATTTTTTTCAAACCATATTCCTTGATCCCTTGATCAAATCTTCTATTTCAGCTCCTAGGCTTGTTTTAGACCTTAAAACAATATTGTCGACTTACATACCATATATCCTTTCCCAAGTGAGACGAGTCCTACTAGATGAAATACGAAAAGATCTTTCCACAGTGTCTCATTGTTTACACCATAGCTCAACCATCTAGTTGGCAGCCAGGAGTAAGCACTATGTGGATCAAATTTGATGGTATCAAAGCATGTGAGAATCATACGATCCTTGCTAGATTGGGTAGAGTTTGACTGTGAAATCACACTAAGAGTAGAGACCTAAGCTGAATAGATGGAATTCAACCATAATGTGGATAAGTAGACAAAAGATCAAGTCTTGATCATGAAAGATGATGGTAGAAGAGCGACACAATCATATTGGTCTTAGATTTCTAAGAACAGAGGACTATATTATAGATCGAATGAGTGAAGACACGGCCAACATAAGTTGTTAGGACAAATCAGAGGCCAATAAGATATGAATATTAATTTGGTAGTTGCAAAGTGATCATATTTGTGTACGTGCATTATGAGAGAAGGGCTGGAAACCGTTACCAGAACTACTAGGAGTGGAGACCAAACATGGAAAGCAACCATCAGAGTAGACAATTATTATATTTGTTGCGTTTATTATGTATAGTATAAATAATTAGTGAAATTGTACTCTATATAAAAAATCATTCGATAATCAATCTAATCAAATTACTTTATCTCTTAGTCTTTTATTTTAGGAGTAGGCATAATTTAAATTTTTTATTATAACCTAGGGTTACATCCTTACTATAGCCCGATGCTATACCCCTACCGTTTCATCTCTTTTGAATGATGGTGTGACAATGGCAAAATTTTTTAAGGTCAAGATTGAAAGAGTAGATGCCCTACAAGCCAATCGCAATATGTATTGCGAAAGGTTTTTTCTTTTGATTTATCCAAATCATGTACATGACATTTAAATATGAATAAAGGCGTTATGTTTTATCATATGCTGTTGATTATATTTATGATAAACTCCTTAGATTAGGGCAATGGTTTTAAGACTATGATGAGATCATACTAGTGAGACTTAAAATCCTAAAATTCTAATCTTAAATATTTCCAATCATTGGTACATTGAGTCGGGGATCAATGATTACCGAAAAGACTGGCATGTCTTATGTATGCTCGATGCAGAGGATGATTATCTCACAATCATTTGTGTGGAGACACTAATACAAAGATGTGGGTGCTCATTAGAGGAATGAGTTCACTGAATTGACCTACAAAGAGAAATCTTATGAAGTCTTACTTACATGTCAAAAGATGATTCTCTTAGTGGGAGTTGTGCAACTGATCCTATTACCTGAGATCACCATGGTATCTTGTGCACATGAACCCATATTTTGGTTTACACTCATTCATGATAATAAGTTATGTACGAGGTCTTCTGGATATGGTGAATTGTGTACGAAGATTATGAGTAGGTCAACAAGGAATTAATCACTTCTAGTAAGAGAAGATAGCATCCTATTTATTCTAATCATATGATAATTCAGGAAGCCTTTGATCAAAGCATAATGAAAATTAGAAAGAGTTTCTAATGATTCATTATTTGAATTATCATTAAAAGATTGAGAAAAATATGAATATGAAATTGAGTTTGACATATATTCATACTCATATACATATTTGGGATGCAGTTTGATTAAAGGATTGAATTGCATGGTAACTTGCCACTGAAGGGTATTTTTGGTATTTCCACCAAATTCCATATTTTCTGGGTAGACATGACACGTTGCTAGACGTCAATCTTGTTTTATAGGTTTGATCAAATTAAAGAGTTTAATTCGATTACCAATTAGAAAGGATTCTAATTGTTAAGTTTGGGTTCGCGCAGTTTGGACTTAAATCGATTAGAAGAGTTCTAATCAAGTTGGGTCAACTCACACTCACACCTATTGCTGGCTAAGTATGGAACCCAATGGGTCACACACAAGGAAACTTATCAAGGGTCTAATTGGATTAGATCATGTTTGCAAGATAAACATCCTAGCAGGTGTTGCAAACCTTAGCTCCTAATTCGAATTAGATTCGAATCTGATTCTTAATTGATCTAATTTGATTAGATCATATTCTAATATGGGTTAGCCAAGAGTTGGCACCTAATTGGCTTGGTTTGAGTCTAATAGGATTAGATTTAATAAATCATTCAATCTAGACCGTTAGATCTTGATCTACCGTTGGATGAAGACATAATGGAGAGTTGGTTTAACCCAATTGGATTGGGTTAGAGGATGGCTACCATAATTGACCATTGGATCTTAATCCCACCATTGGATGAAGACATAATGGGTCAAGTGAATGGCGCCTTGCATTGGAGCCCTTGGATCATCATCATGAAAGATCAAGAGGTGAGGCGTGATGGACATGTGCTTAGCATGTGATGTTGACTTGGTCAAAATATGGCACCACATGAAAGGACATATCATTTGATACACCTCCTCACTTGATATGCACCTCCTCTTATTTGATATGGCCCTTTAGATGATGCCCTTTCATGAGAGGATGTGTGGATGGGATGCATCCCTTGGAGATGCATCCCTACACCTATTATAAATAGGTTAGCACTCCATGGGTTTCATTCATTCCAATTCCACCCCACTCCTCTCTTCTTTCTTTCTTACATTAGTTTCTTTCTTTCTAGCATTGCTTCTAGTGTGTCCTAAGCCAAGACAAGGTGGTCTTCTTTAGGACAAAAGGATTAGAAGTGATTTTAGAAGGCTAAAGAAAAATAGAAAGGAAGGAAAGCAAGCCATGAGAGTTCTTTAGAAGAATTCTGCATTAAGGATCAAAAGTCTTTGGAGCTAAAGTCTTGATCAAGTTTTCGTGTGGATCACCATTGGAGGGCGGACACTTGGATGCCTCGTGGAGATTGTACACTTTGGATTAGCGTTTGAGGTATTCTACTAATTCTGCATTTATTTTATATCATTTGATTGTAATCATTAAGGTGATCTAGGCTTAAAAGGGTTTCATGCATAGGGACTTTATTAAGAAATTTTTAAAATTCCTAGCTTTCGCTGCGCATTATAACATGCTAAAACCCTTCAGTGGTATCAGAGCCATCCTTAATTGGTTCAATCAAATAATTATGTATGATGTATGATTATTAATTTACTATGAGATAGTAATGTCATATGCTTAGAGAAATGCTGAAATGTATGATTCATATATGATATGTTATGTAATAAAATATCATGATATGAAATTTTTCATATGAAAATATGTTGAAGCATGTTAATTAATTACTTATGATTTATACATGCTATGAGATAGCCATGATGCATAATAGTTTATTTTAGACATGTTAAATATATGTTACAATTAAAGAATGTGCTAGAGACTAGTAAGCCCTCAATAAAAATTATATTAAGTTATAGTGTTGAAAAACTTTGGGCTAACCCATATTAGAACAATTGATCTAATTGGTGTCTAAGGAAAGCACTAAAAGTGGTTCTCTAATTAGGACCTTACTCTTTGAGTAAGGAGAGCCTCCCACCTGCTTACCTGGCCAATTGTTTGATTGCCTATTATGGATAAGCTTAATATTGATATAACACTATTGATAGCCTTCCTTCATGCCTCGATATTATTATGTCAAGATCCATGCTAGTTTGTTGTGCTAACACAAGACTTGCAATGGGGACTGATGTTATACTGTCTTGCATTAAGATGCTTATGGCATATTTTAATATATTGCCTTGTTGTGCAACCACAAGGGCAATATTATTCGAATATGACTATATGGAAATGAAGGATTTGACTTAACTAAAATATTATTGTTTGTTGTGCTAACACAAGGCAATAAGTATTTTAAGAGGACAAGATAAAGTTGAGAATTGCATGAGATGCAATTGGAAAGAGTTTCCTACCTTTGAACTCATAAGAGTTTGCTGTGTAAACACAAGGCTTTTTATGATGAATTAGGATCTCAATCCTACTAAGAAAAATTATATTTTCACGTTTATCATAGGAGAGGGCTATGATATTCGATAAAAATAGTAGGAGGCAAATTAGATTAAAGTCCTTATCTAGTTGCAAATATGTCATCATGATTGGTCTGCTTATATTAGTTTTGTTCTTGCATATGTAGAATTATTAAATGGCTTCTTCACTTTCACTAAGAGGCATCTTAGATGCCAACAAGTTGACCGAACCAAACTATGTGGACTGGTTGAGGAATTTAAAGATAGTACTCACTCAGGAGAAAATTTCCTATATACTTGAAACCCCTGATCTTGGAGATCTAGGGGATGATGCTACAGAAGAGGAGGTTGCCACACATAAGATGTGGAAAAATGACAGTGTGACTGTCAAATGTATCATACTTGCCTCTATGAGCAATGAATTACAGAGGCAACATGAAGGCATGGACACTCAATCCATACTTCTCAATTTAAAAGAGTTGTATGGAGAACAAAGCAGGACTGCTAGGTATGAGATATCTAAGCAGTTGTTCCGTGCTAGAATGAATGAAGGAACTCTAGTGCAAAACCATGTTCTTATGGTTATAGACTTGATCACCAGATTAAGTCAATTAGGTTTTGCTATGGATAGTGAGCTCAGTCAGGATTTGATCCTGCAATCACTGCCTGATTCATTCTCTCAGTTTGTTGTGAACTTTCACATGAACAAGCTGAACACCTCCCTGCCCGAGCTGTTAAATATGCTCAAAACAGCTGAAGGGCATATTAAGAAGGATAAAGGTCCACTCCTTCTTATAAATAGCACATCTATGAGGAAATCGGGAAATAAGGGTTCTAAGAAACGATTGAACCCTAAGAGTAGCATCAAAAAGAAAAAAGGAAAGAAAAACTCCGGATCAAGTACCTGTTTTCATTGCGGCAAAGCTGGCCACTGGAAAAGGAATTGTAAGAGTTTTCTTGCAAGTATGAAGACCGATGCAAGAGTTACATCAAAAGGTATGTTTATGTTACATGCCAACTTGTCATTAAGTTCTTCAAATTCAAATTCATGGGTATTGGATACCGGCTGTGGTTTTCAGATTTGCAAATCTTTACATGGACTACAGAAAATAAAATTTTGAAGAAAGGTGACTTCGAGCTGTATGGCGCTGGAGGAGAATCCATCCAGGCTGAAGCTGTTGGAACCTACAACTTGGAATTGCCTTCGGGAAAGCTCCTACAATTAGAAGATTGTTATTATATGCCCAAAATTATTAGAAATGTAATTTCTATTCCTTTGTTGTTAAAGAAAGGTTTTGAAATTAATGGAAAAGGCAATGGTTGCTCTATTTATTTTTCTAATAAGCATCTTTGCAATGGCATTATGGAAAATGGCCTTCTAGTTTTATTACTTAATGACAATGCCTTTCATATTAATAAAAGCAATAAAAGAAAGAGAGAGGAAGTGAATAATACCCTCCTTTGGCATTGCCGACTTGGTCACATAAGTGAATCAAGAATCAACAAGTTATACAAAGAAGAGTTCTTTGATCCTTATGATTATGAATCATTAGGAACTTGTGAATCTTGTCTTATGGGAAAAATGACCAAGTCTCCATTCACTGGACATGGAGAAAGGGCAAGTGAGTTATTAGGACTTATACATACGGATGTATGTGGTCCTATGACAACTCCAGCTAGAGGTGGATACTCTTACTTCATCACATTCACTGATGATTTATCAAGGTTCGGATTTGTGTATCTTATGAAACATAAATCCGAAGCCTTTGATAAGTTTAAAGAGTATCAAAGTATGGTTGAAAAACAAACCGGAAAGTGTATTAAAATCCTTCGATTTGATCGAGGAGGTGAATACCTTTCTAGTGAATTTTTAAATCATCTTAAAGAAAAGGGCATTCTCTCTGAATGGACACCTCCGTATACGCCACAACTAAATGGTGTAGCTGAACGGAGGAATCGTACTCTATTAGATATGGTAAGGTCCATGATGTGCTTTACAGATCTTCCTATTTCCTTCTGGGGTTATGCCTTAGAAACTGCTACATATGTGCTAAACAGGATACCTTCAAAATCTATATCTAGTACTCCATATGAGATATGGAGAGGTAGAAAGCCCAATCTTAAATATTTTAAAATATGGGGCTGCCAAGCATATGTCAAAAGAAATTTTGGATATAAGCTAAGTGCTAGATCAGATAAATGTACATTTATAGGTTATTCCAAAGAAAGTATTGGATATCTCTTCTATCACCCTACTGAACAAAAGGTATTTGTTAGTAGGCATGCCACTTTCTTAGAAAAAGAGTTTATCTTAGAAAAGGGCAGTGAAAGAAGAATTGAACTTAATGAAGTTCAAGACCTACAAATAGAAACACAAAAAATTCTTCAACCAGATGTACCCATTGATGAAGTACAACCACAACACACATCTCCTCTCCAAAGGTCAGATAGAGTGCGAAATGCACCTAAGAGGTATGGGTTTATCATTGAGAATGATGAAGCCCACATCGTCGAAAATGATGATCCTCTGACCTATTCGGAAGCTATCATGAGTAATGACTCTAACAAATGGTTAGAAGCTATGAAATCCGAAATAGACTCTATGTATACCAACCAAGTATGGACTTTGGTTGATGCACCAGAAGGTGTAAACCCTATAGGTTGCAAATGGGTCTATAAGAAGAAGATTGGAGCAGATGGCCAAGTAGAAACCTACAAGGCTAGATTGGTGGCAAAAGGTTTCAGGCAAAAGCAAGGAATTGACTATGATGAAACTTTTTCACCAGTTGCCATGCTTAAATCTATTCGGATTTTGCTTGCAATAGCTGCATACTATGATTATGAAATTTGGCAGATGGATGTCAAAATCGCCTTCCTTAATGGTTATCTTGAGGAAGAGGTTTACATGACACAGCCAGAAGGATTTGTCTCAAGTGGGAGAACAAATCAAGTATGCAAGCTTAAGAGATCCATTTATGGATTAAAGCAAGCATCGAGGAGTTGGAACATCCGTTTTGATACAACAGTCAAAGAGTTTGGTTTTATCAAAAATGTGGATGAACCATGTGTGTACAAGAAGACTAGTGGGAGTGCCGTTGTCTTCTTAATATTATATGTAGATGACATACTAATCATTGGAAATGATATTCCAATGTTACAATCGGTCAAGACTTGGCTATCAAAAAGCTTTTCCATGAAAGACTTGGGAGAAGCATCTTATATACTTGGTATAAAGATCTATAGGGATAGATCTAAAAGGATGCTAGGCTTGTCCCAGTCTAAGTACATAGATCGTGTGCTGAAAAGATTCAGCATGGAAGGAAGTAAAAGAGGTTACTTACCTATGAGTCATGGCATACGTCTCTCTAAGAAGATGTCTCCTAAGACATCTGAAGAGAGGAATAGAATGAATTCTATTCCCTATGCTTCGGCAGTAGGATCAATTATGTATGCTATGCTATGTACTAGGCCTGATATTGCTTATGCCTTAGGCATAATAAGTAGATTCCAGGCTGATCCAGGAGAAAATCATTAGATAGCTGTGAAAAATATTCTTAAGTACTTAAGAAGGACTAAAGATATTTTTCTAGTTTATGGAGGATCTGAGTTGAAACTAGAAGGATTTTCTGATTCTAGTTTTTAATCAGATCCAGATGATAGCAAGTCCACTTCAGGGTATGTCTTTACCCTAAATGGTGGTGCAGTGAGCTGGAAGAGTTCCAAGCAGCAAACTGTAGCTGACTCAACTACTGAGGCAGAATACATCGCTGTAAGTGAAGCCGCTAAGGAAGCTGTCTGGATGAAGAAGTTCATCGCTGAGTTGGGAGTAGTTCCTGAGATTGCTAGACCAGTTTCAGTTTATTGTGACAACACTGGAGCTGTTGCTCAAGCAAAGAAACCAAGATCTCATCACAAATCCAAGCACATTCTAAGACGCTTCCACCTCGTTCGAGAGATCGTCGAGAGACAAGACATAGTCATTGAACGAGTAGACACAAAGAACAACTTAGCAGGCCCGTTCACTAAAGCTCTACCACAACAACAGTTCGATCGCCACCTCGATTGTGTGGGGATAAAATATAAGAGCGATTGGCTTTAGTGCAAGTGGGAGATTGAAAGAGTAGATGCCCTACAAGCCAATCGCAATATGTATTGCGAATGGTTTTTTCTTTTGATTTGTCCAAATCATGTACATGACATTTAAATATGAATAAAGGCGTTATGTTTTATCATATGCTGTTGATTATATTTATGATAAACTCCTTAGATTAGGGCAATGGTTTTAAGACTATGATGAGATCATACTAGTGAGACTTAAAATCCTAAAATCCTAATCTTAAATATTTCCAGTCATTGGTACATTGATTCGGGGATCAATGATTACCGGAAAGACTGGCATGTCTTATGTATGCTCGATGCAGAGGATGATTGATCTCACAATCATTTGTGTGGAGACACTAATACAAAGATGTGGGTGCTCATTAGAGGAATGAGTTCACTGAATTGACCTACAAAGAGAAATCTTATGAAGTCTTACTTACATGTCAAAAGATGATTCTCTTAGTGGGAGTTGTGCAACTGATCCTATGACCTGAGATCACCATGGTATCTTGTGCACATGAACCCATATTTTGGTTTACACTCATTCATGACAATAAGTTATGTACGAGGTCTTCTGGATATGGTGAATTGTGTACGAAGATTATGAGTAGGTCAACAAGGAATTAATCACTTCTAGTAAGAGAAGATAGCATCCTATTTATTCTAATCATATGATAATTCAGGAAGCCTTTGATCAAAGCAGAATGAAAATTAGAAAGAGTTTCTAATGATTCATTATTTGAATTATCATTAAAAGATTGAGAAAAATATGAATATGAAATTGAGTTTGACATATATTCATACTCATATACATATTTGGGATGCAGTTTGATTAAAGGATTGAATTGCATGGTAACTTGCCACTGAAGGGTATTTTTGGTATTTCTACCAAATTCCATATTTTCTGGGTAGACATGACACGTTGCTAGACGTCAATCTTATTTTATAGGTTTGATCAAATTAAAGAGTTTAATTCGATCACCAATTAGAAAGGATTCTAATTGTTAAGTTCGGGTTCGCGCAGTTTGGACTTAAATCGATTAGAAGAGTTCTAATCAAGTTGGGTCAACTCGCACTCACACCTATTGCTGGCTAAGTATGGAACCCAATGGGTCACACACAAGGAAACGTATCAAGGGTCTAATTGGATTAGATCATGTTTGCAAGATAAACATCCTAGCAGGTGTTGCAAACCTTAGCTCCTAATTCGAATTAGATTCGAATCTAATTCTTAATTGATCTAATTTGATTAGATCATATTCTAATATGGGTTAGCCAAGAGTTGGCACCTAATTGGCTTGGTTTGAGTCTAATTAGATTAGATTTAATAAATCATTCAATCTAGACCGTTAGATCTTGATCTACCGTTGGATGAAGACATAATGGAGAGTTGGTTTAACCCAATTGGATTGGGTTAGAGGATGGCTACCATAATTGACCATTGGATCTTAATCCCACCATTGGATGAAGACATAATGGGTCAAGTGAATGGCGCCTTGCATTGGAGCCCTTGGATCATCATCATGAAAGATCAAGAGGTGAGACGTGATGGACATGTGATTAGCATGTGATGTTGACTTGGTCAAAATATGGCACCACATGAAAGGACATATCATTTGATACACCTCCTCACTTGATATGCACCTTCTCTTATTTGATATGGCCCTTTAGATGATGCCCTTTCATGAGAGGATGTGTGGATGGGATGCATCCCTTGGAGATGCATTCCTACACCTATTATAAATAGGTTAGCACTCCATGGGTTTCATTCATTCCAATTCCACCCCACTCTTCTCTTCTTTCTTTCTTACATTAGTTTCTTTCTTTCTAGCATTGCTTCTAGTGTGTCCTAAGCCAAGACAAGGTGGTCTTCTTTAGGACAAAAGGATTAGAAGTGATTTTAGAAGGCTAAAGGAAAATAGAAAGGAAGGAAAGCAAGCCATTAGAGTTCTTTAGAAGAATTCTGCATTAAGGATCAAAAGTCTTTGGAGCTAAAGTCTTGATCAAGTTTTCGTGTGGATCACCATTGGAGGGCGGACACTTGGACGCCTCATGGAGATTGTACACTTTGGATTAGCGTTTGAGGTATTCTACTAATTCTGCATTTATTTTATATCATTTGATTGTAATCATTAAGGTGATCTAGGCTTAAAAGGGTTTCATGCATAGGGACTTTATTAAGAAATTTTTAAAATCCCTAGCTTTCGCTGCGCATTATAACATGCTAAAACCCTTCAGCAAGATATCTAGACGTATGATACTCTTTATCTTCCATTTGACTTATACCTTTCCGGCTAGACCGATGCAATAACACTATTTTAGGATTGAGTTGTTTCATCTCTATTTTCTTTAAAGTCCACATCTTGGAATTTTGATTAGAGAGAATCACATTCTCTTCCTATTATGTCACATTTCTACTTATGAAGACTTTCTGATCTTCCTTATTGTAGAAGTAATAGCCCTTCTTTTCTGCTGGATATCTCATATAGCAATATAAGCCATCTCATTCTTCCAACTGATTGAATTGACTCTCTTTACATAGGTGGTGCATCTCCATACTCTAACATGTGTCAAGCTAGGCTTTTTTAGTCTCCACATCTCATATGGAGTGAGTCTGGCTGATTTAGTTGGAACACAATTGAAAAGTGTATAACCTCAAAAATAAAGGAAACATTACATGACTTATCATGGACTTGACACATCCATCAAAGTCCTATTGTCTCTCAGCTTTTTAAGAACATCATGTGCAGTCCATGGGGAGGCTTATCCATATTTAAGCAACATCGCACGACTCACCTTATGATGTAGGGAGACAAAAAGAGAGGGTGGTTGCCCATTGCTCGGATGTTAAGTGGGCCTAGGTCAAGGTCCGGTCTGGTCTTTATTGATTAAACCTATCTTGAGCCTACTTTAGGCTATTACCTTGGCCTAATTAAAGGCTTAATTAATTTTTCTAAGTATTTGTAACAATTTAAGATCTCATCTAAAAAGGCTAGTCGGAAGATACTATTTGGATTTTTTGGTCTTGTATAAGTACCCAGATCTAGTTAGTGCGTAGCCGATGTAGAACTAAATAACACCTACACGAGTCCTCATATACTTCTCTTGTTTAATTCCTAGCATCTTCACCAAACTACATGTCCAAATCCATTCAAATTTAATCATAAACATAATGATCATCCCATGGTTAGCCAAAATGGACATGTGCTGTAGTATCTCTAATCCACATAGGCCATGAGTTGAGTTCGCTCTAATACCATTTGTAATAACTTAGGACCTCACCCAAAAAAGCTAGACAAAGAGTATAATTTGGATTTCTTAGCCCTACATAAATACCCAAGATCTATCTAGTATATCGATGTGGGAATAAACAATATGTGCTTGATATATTACTAAGATAGATCGACTCATGTTCTTGTTCACACATGCCTTATAGGTCCTTTATTGTTCCAACTTAACAGCATGGTGTAGCTTGGGACATGGTCACGCTATTGAGCTCCTGGCGAATTTGGATGAAAACAAGTGGTCTGCTTGTTCTTATGCAAGCTTTATATTGTAATTTAGTCCTCCATCACTACAGGAAAAGTCGGTTTTACCGACGCCTTTTTGCCGACGCTTATTACAAGCGTCAGCAAGTTTTGGTCTAGTGTCAAAAGTTGCCGACGCTTGTAAAAAGCGTCGGCAATAGACGACGCTAATAAGCGTCGGTGTAGTCCCCGGCCTAAGACGACGCTAAAAAGCGTCGTCGAAAGCCAACGAGCTGGTGATTATCAGCATCAGGCTAAATCCCAACGAGCCTTCTCCTGACCACCGCCCTCCTCACTCTCATCCCTCCTCCCTCAACCCATTCCAGAGATCGAAGAGAAAACGTGCAAGCATCTCTCTCGCCCACATCTCTCTCGCCCATTCCTCGTCTTCTCTCTCTCTCTCCAGAAACATCGGTAAGAAGGTAGGCGATGGAGGCGATGGCCAAGACCAAACCCATTCATAGAGATAGAGGTATAGAGAGGAAGGTAGGCGATGGCTCCGGCGATGGCAAGAAGGATCTCGATTCCTACACCATTAAAGGCACCAACAAGGTCGTCAAAGGTACCTTCTCATCATCATCGCCCCCCCTCCCTAACCCCCTCTAGATTCAAGAAGCAGAACGGCTCCGGCGATGATGTCTTCGCCCGCCTCTTCGCCGCCTCCTTGGATCCCGACTCCGCCCCCCTCTCCCCCGAACCGCGGATCCTCAAGTCCCGCCTCGTCGCCGACGAGACCCTCTACGGCCTCTTCCTCCTGCGCTCCTCCCCGACCCTCGCCGAGATCGCCGGCCTCGCCGGCTACGACTACGTGGTCGTCGACATGGAGCACGGCTCTAGCGGCATCGCCGAGGCCCTCCCCTGCCTCCGTGCCCTCGCCGCCGCCCGCACCCCGGCCATCCTCCGCCTTCCGGAGTTCTCCGCCGCCTGCGCCAAGAAGGCCCTCGATCTCGGCCCCCAGGGCCTCATGTTCCCCATGATCGAGTCCCCCGGCGCCGCCGAGCTTGCCATCTCATTCTGCCGTTTCCCGCCGCACGGCTTCCGTGGGTCCACCCACACAGTGGTGCGCGCCTCCGCCTACGGCATCGACGACGGCTACCTGGCGCGGGTTGACGAGGAGCTGCTGGTGATGTGCCAGGTGGAGACGGCGGCGGGGCTGGCGGAGATCGAGGTGATCGCCGGCGTCGAGGGGGTCGACGTGGTGCAGATGGAGCCGCTGGATCTGAGCGCGAGCATGGGGTATCTGTGGGATCCTAGGAACCGGAAGGTGAGGGACGCGATGAAGGAGGCGGAGAGGAAGGTGCTGGGGAAAAATCCTAGGAACCGGAAGGCGAGGCTCTGTTTCAAAATAATTTTTAAATTTTTTTTTAAAAAAAAATATTTATAACGACGCTTTAAAGCGTCGCTAAAGGGAGTTTTAGCGACGCTAAAAAACGTCGCTAAAAACAACCTTAGCAACGCTTTCTAGAAGCGTCGGTAATTCTTTTTTCCACTCTGACATAGCCGACCCTTTGGCGACGCTTTTAACAGCGTCAAAAGGAAACAGACCAACGCTTATAAGCGTCGGTAAAGGCCTTAAAAAGCGTCGCCAAATCTTGTTTTTGTTGTAGTGCATTATTTTCATGTTCTCGTATGATCACTGATATCTAATGCACTATCAAACACTTAGTTATACGATATTATGATGCGTTAGAATCTGAAATATGACACCTTTTAGATAAAAATAGTTTACTAAGAATTTTTAAAAATAATTAATTATGATTATCATAACTTTGTCAAAATAATAATCATTACTAAAATTCACCTACATTGGCTTAAAGTCTTCCATGTCAGATCATCTCTCTATTCTAATATGGATGTTATGCTAGATGATGGATTGCATGTTAGACAGTTAGAGCCTCACTCACATTCAAATCTAGTATCACTACAACAAAAAAAGACTATTAGTAACAAAAAATTTGATGTCAAAAATAATTTCGCCAGTGAAAGTATAAATTTGGTGATGAAACGTAGATTTCATCATGCAACTAGAGTTAGCAATTTTTACGTGATGAAAATTAATTTTGCTACAAGATCATGTCAGTAAACTTTGGCGCTAATTCTCGACATATTGATGCAATTTTTTGTGAGGGTTTTTAGTATATCATGATAACATTTATTGTTACTAACAATTTGTAATTTTCATGACGAAATATCTTAGATCACTAAATATTATACTTTTGGCAACTGAAATTTCTTGTCAGCCTTTTTTTGTTTCATTTCAAAAAATTAAAAATTATCTATCACCACTATTTGTAACAAACAATAGCGTCACTAGTGACTGTGATTTTAGTGAAGATAATAGGGTTTCATCACCAAACTAATATTAGTGATTTTTAGTGATGAAATTACAATCATAGAAAATTTTTGTTACCACAAGTGTGGCAGCAATGGTGCATGATTTTGAGAAAAAAAATTTTATGAAGTTTTTTAGTATACCATCAAAAAAAAATGTCATCACTAACAATTTATATAATTTATGATGAAATCTATTGTGTCATGGAGCATTATTACTACATTGGTGACAATAAAATTGCTCATGGACTGAGCTGAGAGAACAAACTCCCTAAACAGAGGAGTAGAAAAGCGCATGGACTGACCTGAGAGAATGTTTCTAGAATGGACTTTCATGTAATTTTTTAGGGGGTGGAACTTATAGCATTGTTATTCTTCGAAATGTGTATGAAATTCTATTTGCTAGTAGAATCTCCACTTTTTCTGATGTATTTGGGGATGTTTAGCTTAGACTAGTTAGTCTAAAATGTGTTTAAACTTGTTTATCTTGGTAAAAAAAAAATCAGATAAAAATTGCAACAATAAAGTAGTGAATTATATTTCTTTATTATGAATTATAGCATGACTCGATCTGGATCCAAAATGGACCCAAATTTTTTGGATTGGGATCGGGTTATACATGGACCCGACCCGTTAGGTCAAAAATTGCAGTCGTGGATCTTACCTGACTCGACTCGACCCGGTCTTTTATTAGGTTGGGTCTAGGTCCAACATTAGGACCTGAACAAAAAACCGAGTTGGGCCGGGTCACTTATGACCCTGTCTGACCTGATCCATTTGCACCCCTATTTATGATTGAGTCTTGATTTTGGACTTGAACCTAGCCTAGGGAGGATTGAGCCCATGAGAAATATTTTAGACAACAGGTTATTTTGGGATTGGGTCCGGTCATATTTATAATTATGTCAAACATTTATCTATAATTTTATAAGTTAAATATAATTTTGGAAAATCATGAACAAAATGTATATTTTGGGAGAATTTTCATCCAAAAAAGCTTTTCTCATTTGTCCTAAGATTATAATAATCATTTTTACGGTACAAGTTACATGATTCTGGATAAGGTAAAAAACGTATTACATGGTTCAGATTTCAAGTAGCTTTTGGACTAGATTTGGATTGGGTCTAAAATAATTTTTTTTCATCTTAATTTGACCATGATGATATATGGATTAGACTGGATGGGTCAGCTTAGAAATTACAAAACCTAGAGCCAATCCCATCTTCAATTGCAGTTCAACCTTCGCCCTAACTTGATGCACGATCTTCGAAAAATGATTCAGTTGGGCTATTCAAGTCAGAACCTGATTGGATCACATATCTAATCAACCTATTTGCAACCTTATTTTTCTAACAAAAAAGAGTTAATTTTAGGCTTTTAGCTGCCTAAAATAAGATCTTCTCAAATTTAAATTAAAGATAATTTTTATTATAGAAATAAAAAAATATCTATAATTATTATTACTAACCAAAAATTAAAATACTCATGATTGTTTCTAAGCCATCAAGCACAAAATTAGTATTTTGACCCCCCAACATGGCATTGACTTGTCACCAAAAATAAATAGATTTGCACCAGTCTTTGCTCAATCGTAGCATCACATGTTATGTTTTTCCGAAAGAAAAATGTTAAAAGCCAACTGTCCTGTCATTGGTTAATTCACGGCGCTCCATATAGCCAGGCTGGACCGGCGCATTTCCGTATGATTACTTGATTAGATGTATGACTCGGACAGTATTATTCATGGAATTCAGAGTCCAAAAAGTTGACCGCCGCAATATATATATATATATATATATATATATATATATATATATATATATATATATATATATATATATATATATATATATATATATATATATATATATATATATATATATATATATATATATATTCATCTTCTTTTTACCACTGCTTTAACTCAAATTAGAGATATAACGCCAGTAATAGGTAACGATGATTCAGTATTTTTGGAAATATAGAGTGAACACAAAAGATGTCACATATACATGATCACTTATGGATTCAATGCAACCGTAAGGTGTGGCTTATTATAGCCCTAAATTTATTGGTATTAAAAGTTTCCTTTTACCCTCCCCCTAGTTACTGACTGAAAAATTCATAGCAGCACCCCATGTCAAATGAGATTTGTGCTAGAAATAATGAGAAGGCTAAGAATGTTGTTGCCAACGCTCTTAGCTTCTAGCTCTTGCAGTAGGTCTTCTACTTGCCTTTGGTCATGATATCGGGGCAAACTTTTTCAGCAATAGTCCTACAATCATGGGAAATGTTACATGCATAACTTCCCTACTCACAATCTCTATATTACTTCACTCAACAGTGGGAGTTTTATCCGATGAACATTATGATTTGGTTTCTCTTTATACTTACATGTGTTGAGAAATAGTCCCACATTGGATAGGTTAAGAACTCTAGTGATGCTTATATATTTATAGGCCTACCTACTAGCTTAAGCTTTTAGATTGGATCTTTTAGATTTTGCAACCTTTTACGCAATTGGCTCTCTTTCCATTCAAGTTCGGACTTCATGGTTTGCAGCATTTTCTTTTTTCCACCACATGGATTGAGAAGAGAACAAATTATCTCCAATTTTGACATCTAAGCTTTCAAAATTGAGATGTATTATGGTGGCATACAAATCATTTTTTAAAGTTGCACTTTTTCTTTTTGCAAACAATGTTAGGTTAAGTTAATTAACTTCTCCTATACTGCTATAAATTTTCATTGAATTTCAATCAAGTAATTTGTCTTCTATATTGTTTTAGATCATTCTGAAAACTTTTGGTATTGCGTAAGGAGCATAATATCTTTTCATCATTGGATTCGTATGTTTCATGATGTCTACTAATTTTTATTAAACTAGAACTTGGTAAATTTGCTTATTATGTTAAGATATGATGGGATGAATTATGCAATTTTTTCTTTTTATTCAAAATATATAAGTTTTATTTTGGAGAGAGGTGCCCCTCTTCAAAGGTGGTGGTGGAGAGGGCACGACTGCTAACAGCTGAGGGCTTTCAGGCTGCACATTCAGATAGACCTTTGACAGCACACATGGGGCTCTACCTCTGCACGTTGAGCGCCTCGTATGGTGGTTTTCACCAGAAAGCCCCCACCTTTGAGTTTTTTCAAGATCAATTTCGATGGCTGCATCTTACAGGGTGGTGCGAGGGAAGGTGCATGCTTTGTGATCAGAAGCCCGGACTCCAAGGTGATTGCTACTGGAGGTTACCAGCTATTCGATACCTCGGTACTGGGGGCAAAGTTGCAAGCGGCCTGGTTGGGACTGTGTTATGTGCGGTGTATTGTACGGGCGAGGGAGGTCCTCCCGGAGGGGGATTTCGCGACGATCATTGGGTGGATCCAACAGGTCTCAGGGGGGTTGACGATTACCACTTGCTGCTGAGAGACATAAGGGTCATGGTTTGCGATGAGATGGCTATTCAGGCGCAACATGTTTTTTGAGAGGCCAATGGGGCGACCGATTGACGCCACCCACTCGGAGGACTACATATGGGTGGGCGAGACGGAGGTGCCTAGTGCTCTCCGGGATGTACTGTTTTTTAATTTTCTTGGTTGTATCTGTACAAGTGGACAAAGCTGGACCTAACTTTGAAGGATAAATAAACAAACTAGACTATAAGCTTGGTGTTTTTTTGTTGGTTATAAATAAACTTGGTCTAAGAATTGACAAATTAAAATGGCTCCATTTTATTTAAGTACGCACACAGATATACCTGTCCACGCCATTAATTATTACAAAACACGATCTCAACCTCCATATTTAGCCTTGTAGTCATTCCAAAGCTGATTTACCGGCTTGCCAAGAAGCTCTACAAAGAAGTTATCACTGTAGCCGTTCTTCATCTTGGCGTTGAGTTGAGCAACAAATCCACCCTTAAGACTGTTACAGTAGTCAAGGAAATAAGCAGTGACATCGTAACCTTGATCCCACCGGTCTCCCTGGCCGGGCTTAACCCAGTGGCTTGGAGCATACCCGGCCTTCAGCCTCACGTAGTCTGCTATCCCTTCTATCAGTCCTCCCGGCGCCTTGCCATTCCCGTTCCACTGCCAGACATGGGTCACCTCGTGATAGAGCACGCCGGTGATCTCCGTCTTCACGTCGCCGGAGTAGCCGGCGATGTAGTTGGCGCTGACATGGATCCCGTTGTTGCTCGTGTATGCGACGCCATTCATGGTTTCGATCACCAGAGTGATCAGCTGGACATCCTTCCTGTCCATCGCCGACTGCCTGAAGGTAGACCACACGAAGGAAGAGGCGGCTGCAAGCACCTGCTTGCTGTAGGCGAGACCGATCTCTTTGTTGAAGCGAGTGCCGCCGGGGGTGCCGGCGGCGTTGTTGCTGGCCTTGTATCTGACTGCTTCGGTGGTGCCCATGGCAGCAGAGCTCAGGAGGGAAGCAATGAACAAAGCTAGAAGTGCCATTCTGCTTTCCCTTCCACTTGAGTTGTGTGGAAGCGTCAAAGAGCCTTTATTTATAAAGGTGGAGGGTGGCTTTGACTAGTTCTAGTTCGGCAGGATGAGGTTAAACTGACTTTCAGGCATGGGGCCACGGTTCAGACCAATGAAAAGAGGGCCATAGGTCTTCAACGTTGGTTCATGGGGAGACGTAAGAATAGTCCTCAAGACTTTTAAGAACCTTACTTTCGCTTGATCAAACTTGGAGGGCGACCGTTCCAGGCGGCTGAACGTGCGTTACGCGGTACCCCAAGTGTATAAGTTCAACGGTTCTTTGATTCCGGACGTCCATTAATTGCTGGCCATTATGTATATGATGCGCACTATGCTCGCGCAAGATTAATTTAGTGCGCGTCCCAATATCTATGGGCGTGGATTTTTTTCCCCCCCTCTCCCTCTTCTAGTTTTTTTTAATAATATAATTATTGTTGTTTCAAGTGGATACTACTATTCATATTTAGATATTGTTGGAGCTAATGATTTTTAAATATGTACATTAGAGTTTAATAAATTCATCTCTTAATAGCATATATATATATATATATATATATATATATATATATATATATATATATATATATATATATCGGTAGTGAACCGATCAACCAAGTTTAGCTCCCGCTGCTAAGTGAATGAGTAGATAAACCATAATGGTAAAAAACCAAAAGGAAAGATCTTTTTCATATGGCAAAGCGTAAGTGCAATATTAGACTCTAACTGATCAAGTTTTTTCGGATCAAGAACCTTGGAACATAATGTCTTAAAAAATAATGACAACTGAGAAATAATTGTAACAACTTATTTCAGCGTTGACGATCTTAAATCCAATGAAAAAATATCTTGCATCAAAATGTGACCATCGTTATTTTTAAAATTGAGATTTATGTATCCTAAAATATTCGATGCATACCTATTAGAAACCTTCATATTTTTCAGAACCGTTAGAAAAAGATCTTTATCTTGAGTAGACATTGTGTAACATCTTAATGCATGACAGGCCAGCAGCAAGCAAGGATTAGCTATTTTTCTTATTTAACTCTTTCTTTCTTTTGCTCCTTCCTTTCTTTGGTCCTTCCTTGCAGCCATTGATTATTTCTTAACGTATGACAAGCTAGCAGCAAGCAAGGACTAGTTGTTTTCCTTATTTAGCTCTTTCTTTCTTTTGTTCCTTTTTTTCAGTAGTCCTTAATTGTAGCTATTGATTATTTCAAACTCTTGTATATATAGACAAAGCATACAAATACAATAACAAGGCACAAAGCATCTTTCCTCCAATCTTGGGACGAGGCCACAGGCCGAAGGGGGGTAACGACCAATTCCCAGGTGACAGGTCCATTTATGGACCGGATATCCCCCCGAGGGGGCAGGGGGGTAACGTCCATCTAATCTGGAAGTAGGTGTTTGAGCGAGGTGTCCGAGCTTGGGTTTCTCATATTTTGTCATGGTATCAGAGCAAATTTTTTTTTTTTATGGCATCATCTTCGAGTTCATCCTCGAGTTCTATCTCGAGTGCCTCTGCTTCCATGCCCCATACGGCTGCTGAACATTCCGGCCCATATTTTCTCCATCATGGCAGTAGCCCAGGCACCATGTTGGTCTCGCAACCCCTTGATGGATAACTACCCCACCTAGAGCCATTCCATGTATGTGGCATTAAGTGCCAAGCACAAAATAGTGTTCATTAATGGGTCTCTTCCCAAGCCAAGCCCGACTGATCCCCTGTATATGTCATGGGTTCGTTGCAACCACATGGTCCTCTCTTGGATCATCAATTCTATCTCTAAAGAATTGAGTGCTAGCGTGATCTACATGGACAATGCCCGTGACATGTGGCTTGATCTCAAAGACTGGTTCTCCCATAGCAATGGTCCTCACATTTTTCAACTAAAGAAGGTGATTTCCTCCCTTACTCAAAATCAAAATTCTGTAAGTACCTATTTCACCAAACTCAAAAGCTATTGGAATGAGTTGCTCAACTTTCGACCTCTACCCGATTGTTCGTGTGGCGCTTTCAAGCAATTGGTTGATTACCAACAACAAGAGTATGTTCTCTATTTTTTAATGGGTCTCAATGACTCTTTCTCTAATATACGTGGTCAAGTTCTTCTTATGGACCCCTTGCCATCCAATAACAAAGTCTTTGCCCTTGTTATTCAAGAAGAAAGACAACAAGATATCACTGTTGTACCGTCCCTCAACCTTGAATCCACTGCCTTTGTTAGCAGGACACATACTACTCAACAACCTACTCGGTTATATGGCAAGAAAAATAGCTCCAACTTTTTTTGCCGTGAGCGTCCAACATGCTCTCATTGCAACATCGTTGGGCACATTGTTGATAAATGCTACAAACTTCATGGGTACCCTCTAGGCTATCACACCAAGAGCAATTCTCAACGCTTGGCCAACCAAGTAGCCACCACAGCCTGTCCTTCTGATGCTTCACAATTGTCGATTACCCAAGAACAGTGCCAGCAACTTCTTGCTCTCCTCAAGAGCCCTTCTCTCTCTCAAGCCTCGGCCAATCATGCAAGTAACATATTATCCCCACAATCTCAGCCTACATCTAATCTTGCAAGTACATCCCTTTGTTTTGCATCATTCTCTTCACATAAAAATTTTTGGATTATTGACACAGGCGTGACCAACCACATGGTCGGATCCGTCACTTGCCTCACTTCCATCACTTCGACTCTTCAAGCTACTGTCAAATTGGTCAATAGTGATGTTGCTTCTGTCACCCATATAGGCACTGTACACCTCTTGTTGTACCTTCCTTCTCCTTTAATCTTATTTCTGCAAGTAAGCTTGTTTGTTCCCTTTCATGTTGCCTTATATTCTTGCTTGAATATTGTTTTATACAGGACCCTTGCACATAGAGGACGATTGGGATGGGTGAGGAATACGCTAGGCTATATCACCTGCTACATCATTCGGTTGGCTTGCCTGCTGTTGCAGCTTCTGTGGCTGTCACTTCTCCAAATCTATAGCACTATCGTCTTGGCCACCCTTCTTTTTCTCATTTAGAATTAGTAGCACGTTCTATTTCTAATATTTTTCTCTCTTCAAATAATCATTGTACTGTTTGCCATCATGCAAAACAACACCGTTTGTCTTTTCCACTTAGTTATATCAAATCGAAACATGTGTTTGACTTAATTCATGTTGATATTTGGGGACCGTTTTCTACGGTTTCTCGCGATGGTTCTCAATATTTTTTAACTATTGTAGATGATTTTACATGTTGCACATGGGTCTATCTCATGCGCACTAAGTATGAAACCCACTCTCTCATTTGATCTTTTTTTTCCCTTGTTTCTACTCAATTCAATGCAAATATTAAACAAGTGCACAGTGATAATGGCTTTGAATTTGACATGCGAGATTTCTTTGCTGAAAATGGAGTTATTCATCAACGGAGTTGCGTCAACACACCCCAACAAAATAGAATTGTTGAACGCAAACACCAACACATACTCAATGTTGCTCGTGCACTCCGTTTCCAAGCTAGCCTCTCTCTTCAATTTTGGGGAGATTGCGTACTTACAGCCACCTACCTTATCAATCGCCTCCCAACTCGACTTCTCTTAGGCAAGTCCCTTTATGAACTTCTTTTTTCTTCCAAGCCATCACATTCCCATTTGCGCATTTTTGGAAGCTTGTGTTATGCTTCCACTAATGCTACCAATCGTTCCAAGTTTTATGCCTGTGCTAGGCGTGGTCTTTTCTTAGGTTATCTATATGGTGTCAAGGGTTACAAAATCCTTAACCTTGACACTCGTGCAATCTTCATTTCTCGGGACGTTGTTTTCTATGAAACAACATTTTCCTACCACAATCATTCTCCTAAAACTTCAATTGTGCTTCCTCGCCCCATTCCTGAACACGTGCCAACTTCCTCCTCACCTCCACCCGAGACCACCACTGCTCCTTCGACCCTACCACCGCACCTTTCCAACCCAATGCGATCTTCACAGCCACGGCAACAACCAGGATACTTGTAGGACTATCATTGCCATCTAGCGTCATCTCCTAAATCTTCCCAATCATCCACTATGCGGTCGGATCTCCAGCAGTCAGGTACTTCTCATGATCTTTCTTCATCGCTCTCTTATGATTGCTTGTCCGCCACTCACCGTGCTTTGCTTTAGTTATATCTTCCTATATCGAACCTCGCACCTTTCAGCAGGCTGTTAAACATGCTCACTGGCATGATGCCATAGCTACTGATATTCGAGCACTTGAGGAGAACAATACTTGGACAATCACTACTCTTCCTCCTAACAAGCATCCAGTCGATTGCAAGTGGATTTATAAAATCAAGTACAAATCTGATGACACTATCGAGCGTTACAAAGCTCGCTTAGTGGCCAAAGGTTATACTCAACGAGAAGGTTTTGAATACCACGACACATTTTCTCCTGTAGCCAAATGAACTACTATTCGGTGCCTTCTGGCTGTAGCAGCTATCAAGAATTGGGAGTTGCACCAACTTGATGTCAACAACGCCTTTCTTCATGGCGACCTCCATGAGGAAGTATACATGTCCCTTCCACCGAATTTCTCTAGTCAGAGGGAGCATCAGGTGTGTTGTCTCAACAAATCCCTTTATGGCTTGAAACAAGCCTCTCGGCAGTGGTTCTTTAAGCTCTCGAGCACTCTTCAGGAGCATGGCTTTATACAAGCCTCATATGATTATTCTCTTTTTACGCAGATACACAGTACTTTTTTTGCAGCTCTCCTTTTTTATGTCGATGATATTATCATCGCCGGCAATGATAATGCTTCTATTGCTAACCTTAAAGTCTATATTCATGGTTGTTTTAAGACTAAAGATCTGGGTCCTCTTAAAAATTTCTTGGGCTTAGAAGTAGCTCGTACTTCCAAAGGAATTTCTTTATGCCAGCATAAGTATGCTCTAGAAATTATTGTAGATTGTGATCTTCTTGGCTCCAAACCCACCACTTTTTCTACGGTTTTCTTTGTTTTGGTGGATCTTCATCCTACTACCTTCCTTGCTTCCTTCAACTGGCTTTGGGTTGATCAAATCCCACTTCACCCTACCCCCAACTAATTAGCTGCCCACAGAATCAAATCCAATTATGCTCAATTGTATCAATTAGCTCATTTCTCTATTTTTAAATCATGATTCAGTAACCTCGATCCAATTCCACCAACTCCTAGTCATTCAAGTCGAGCTCATCCGCCCTCGTACATACCATTTGATCAATTATAGGCTCAATTAAGCAAGATTTTATCTAATTTCATCAAATATTAACTTTCTAGTTTCTTGAAAATTGAAAGAGGTGTAACACGGAAAACTTCAATTTGCAGTTTTTGAGCAAAAGCTCCACTTGAGATATGTTGGAAAGTCCTAATTTTCTAAAAGATTCTGGTTCGAATTAATGCAGTTTTTTATAGTACAATACAATGCAATACAATATAATGTATAATATAATATAATTATCATCATTACTAATCTATTATAATGACCATGCATATAATATTATTATGTTATAATAACATTATAAGTATTTTGACCCCCAACATATCATTGACTTATCACCAAAAATAAATAGATTTGCACCAGTCTTTGGTCAATCGTAGCATCATACGTTACGTTTTTCCAAAAGAAAAATTTCAAAAGCCAACCGTACTGTCACTGGTTAATTCACGGCACTACATGGAGCGGCGACTTTCTGTGTGACTAGAGGAATGACTCTGGCCGTATTATTCATGAAATACGGAGTCCAAGAAGATGACCACCGCAAATTACGGTCTACGTGGGACCCTACTTGAGAACAAAAACGAGATGACAAAATTTCGTCTATCAATTAATAAATATCCGCCGTTTGAAATCTTTATGGAAGAATTCGAGTGGAACGAATAAAACATAATCTCGTACGATCCCAGCACCTCCTCCACCAGGAGAAACAAACTAAACAAACTATAAGCTTTGTGTTCCTTTTTTTGGGGGGGTTATAAATAAACTTTGTCTAAGAATTGACAAAATACCTCCGTTTTATTCAAGAACGCACACAGATAAACCTGTCCGCGGCATTCATAAAGTATATAATAGTCTATAATTAGTACAAAACACGATCTCAACCTCCATATTTAGCCTTGTAGTCACTCCAAAGCTGATCCACTGTCTTTCCAAGAAGCTCCACAAAGAAGTCATCACTGTAGCCGTTCTTCATCTTGGCGTTGAGTTGAGCCACAAAACCAGTCTTAAGGCTGTCACAGTAGTCAAGGAACCGAGCAGTGACATCGTAACCTTGATCCCACCGGTCTCCCTGCCCCGGCTTAACCCAGTGGCTTGGAGCATACCCGGCCTTCAGCCTCACGTAGTCCGCTATTCCTTCTATCAGTCCTCCCGGCGCGTTGCCATTCCCGTTCCACTGCCAGACATGGGTCACCTCGTGATAGAGCACGCCGGTGATCTCCGTCTTCACGTCGCCGGAGTAGCCGGCGATGTAGTTGGCGCTGACATGGATCCCGTTGTTGCTCGTGTATGCGACGCCATCCATGGTTTCGATCACCAGAGTGATCAGCTGGACATCCTTCCTGTCCCCTTCCGATTGCTCGAAGATCGACGTCCAAACAAAGGAAGAGGAAGCCGCCAGCACTTGCTTGCTGTAGTCGAGACCGATCTCGTTGTCGAAGCGGGTGCCGCCGGGGGTGCCGGTGGCTTTGTTGCTCGCCTCGTATTCGACTGCCCTGGCGGTGTCCAAGGTAGCTGAGGCCAGGAGAGAAGCAATCATGAACAGAGCTAGCAGTGCCATTTTTTGGCTTTCCTCTTCACTTGTGAGGAACCATCAAGGGGGGATTTATGCTTATATTGTGGGGAAGTGGCAATCTGAATGCATGGGTTTGGCTAGTCTCACGGGTTTGCTTAAATTGACGAAGTCAGAGCCTTGACCAAGTCATCGTTGACGCCAAGTGTGTCCCATACGACTAAGTAACTTGACACATTGGTCGTGGGGCCCAGGGTTCAGACCAATGCAGGGAGGAGGTTATCGTCGGGTTCCTTTCACCGGCCGACCCAATTTTTCTTTGTTTTTTGTTCACATCACGAAACTTCCACTTGACTTTTAAAAAAACATCACGTCGCTCGTGAATCAAGAGATTGCGACTACTCCTCGGCCGTTCTTGACTGCGACTATTCCTCCCAGGCCCTAATTGCAGTTTCGTAGATTTCCCCCTTTTTTTTCCCATCACGATCGATCTCCCCGTAGGTGGTCCAAAACTCTAGATCCCACAGTGGATTGGTCTTTTCGGCATTCGGTGACTTCGGCGTTTGGCAACTTTCATGTGCTTTGTCACAACTTTCGAGATATCCACCTCCTCCGAAACTCTAGAACTGCAGCTTATTCTAGATCTTCTTTATCCTCCCTTCTTCTATTTCTCTAGATATTACTCCGGTGACTTTGATTTTTTTGCTTTTTTTTTTTTGTCATATTTTTGTTGGTTTCTGTTATGAGAATAAAGGATCTCAGACTTAATTCCACATCGACTGAATAGCAAAAAGGTCTATGCTTTAAATGGAGGGCTCGATTACCTTTCCCTCATGGGGCATCTTTTAAAGGACAAAACCGTGACGGAGGCCGACCTGTGTCATATCCTGCCCCAAAGCGGACAATACCTCCTGTAAAGACGCAGTCTTCTTTTTCTGTTCCAGTTCGGTAGGGACTAAGGCCTGAGTCGGCACGCCAGGAAGGGGCCCTTGACCTCGGTTCAGACCTTCCCGCTGAGGGGCTGATGTTGTGGGAATAAAGGGTCTCGGACTTATTCCCACATCGACTGAATAGCGAAAAGGTCAGTGCCTTAAATAGAGGGCTCGATTACCCTTTCCTTAGGAGGCGCCTTTTAAAGGGCAAAACCGTAAGGGAGGCCGACCTGTGTCGTATCCTGCCCCAAAGCGGACAATACCTTCTGTAGGGACGCAGTTTTCTTTTTCTGTTCCAGTTCGGTGGGAGCTAAGGTCTGCCCGATCTCATCATATTGATGGGGAAAAAGTGGATCACCCAACGCATAGGGTTAAATTACTCAAATTCGATCGTAAGCCTGGTTTCGGTGAACGTGATTTTGGTAAGCATGGTTCGGCAAACGTGATCTCGGTAAGCATGGTCTCGGCGAACGTGATCTTGGTAAGCATGGTTTCGGCGAACGTGGTCTCGGCGAGCGTGATCTCGTTCTTGGCTAAGTAAATCTTGATTGACCTCGAGGCCAAGGAAGACCTAGTCGGAAGCTGAGACCGACCCCAACTCCACTAACAGTCAAGACGGTCTCTAAATCGGAGCGTCTGCATAAAGAAGGGGTCCCCCAATCCTCCATATTCGGGATCAAATACTGCAGTCTCTGCCACAACAGCTGTCAAATTTGAATCCTTGCAATCTCAACCGATTGCCAGCTAGCCTGAAATTTCATGCCATTTAAGGTAATTTATTTAACCCAAAATTTGCGCAATCACATCCAATTGCGAGTAACCACCACACCCCCTCCTATAAAGAGGGAGGAATTTCGGGGAGAGAAGGACTTCTCCCTTCGACAGAAAAGATTTCTTCATTAAAATATCTACAAATTCTCTCTGATTTAAACATTGGAGGGCCTTCGTCAGATCCTCCGGCCTGGGCTTCTTGCAGGTCTACCGAAGACAGCCGTCCGCCACCGCCTGCGGCAGAAGCTCCTAGTTCGCGATCACCCCCGGGTCCGATTTCCAGCAATAATATTTTCCATTGTTCTTTGATTCATATTGATGCAAGTTGTTTTTTTGGTATTATTTTTGTTTTCAAAAATCAAATAAAAGGATCCATATCCCCTCCATGAGGTGATGAGCTTTTATGTTTGTCATGTCCCACTCCAAATTCCTTGCATTGGGTTCATTGAAGCACAACTCTGAATCATTTTTCTATTTTTTCAACTGTAATTAACCGCTGTACAATTTTCTGCATGTCTGAAACTTGAGTCTAGATCTTGGCAAATAGGTTGAGACAATTATTTTACAAATTAAAGAGTACATTAGAGTTCATAAGAAATTACTTGCAGGATATAGGGTCCGTAGACCATGTAGATTCACTTGAATGCATGGTAGCTTAAGTGCCATTCGTTGTCTATAAGAGAAAAATAAAGGAGCCCTGCCTCTTTGGAGACATCCGATAAAATTGGAACCATATAAACCCTGCAACACTGTTATTGACAAAACAACCATAACAGACTTGATTTGCCTAGTTCTGCATGGGCTGCAATTATTTGGATTGAATTAGTGACTGCTATAATGGCTGTTGTTTGCCAATATAACGGGAAACAACTGTCAATAATAGTATTTTTGCTTATTACTGCTCACTGATTTAAGATTTGAGTGTAAAAATTGTTGATAATAAATTTGAAGCAGAAATAAAACTAAACTATTCTACTTCAATAAATAATAGGCAGTAATAGGCTAAAACAAAAATTAAAAAAAAATAAAAGTAGAAAAATGGAACCCGAGATGCTGAGGCGTGATATGTTGGTCACTTTTCTTGAAGTAGATTTCGCTGCCTTACAGTGCACTAGGCTTGGATGGCGTTTTACTCCTGAGATACAACAGTCTCTCGTTCCTTCTGCCTCGATGATTTGCACGGATCAAAGAAGGCTTCGAACCCAGAATCAATATGCAGCAAGCCCGTTAAACAATTTTGAAAGAAATATTTTAATTGGTAGGAAGAGAGAGTAGAGAAAGAAAAGGAATTAGGAATCCTTTGTTTTTATCTTCTTTTTTTTTTCTAATCTGTAGAGGTTGTCTATTTATAGACTTCTACCAAACGTATGCCTATGAGGTGCGTCTTTTTGCATGAGGCGCGAAACCTTCGCACGGACGGGCGCGACTCTTCGCGACCTCGTGGGCGCGAACCTTCGCAGGGACGGGCG